>NC_043763.1:1946430-2246430 GCF_902148845.1 Salarias fasciatus | reverse complement strand
GAAGCAGTTTTCAAAACTACCATCAAAATCAAAGTGAAAATGTTTTTTATGAAGTGAAGTTTGTTGACTTCCTGTAAACATGTCACATCCGCCTCCTGTCCAATCAGAACCCTACTAATCCCATGTAAACACTAAGGAGAACATTTTGATTCTGACTTATTTAAACCTGAATTATTAATTCAGAATTAAAAAAACATCATGTAACCATTGGAGCGGACGCCAAACACACGTCTGAAGAGCCATTCATAAGCTCCGAATCAGGCTTTTGGTATTTAAGAATTAGGCCCCTAATTGAATTCATGCTTTAATTGGTTGCAGCCTGACTCCATTTAGGCTGCTTTACCGTATGAGATGCGCCGTTTCTTCTCAGATAGTCTGTTTCAACAAAAACAGATCTTCCTCCAAAACACACACACAAAAAAAGAAAAAGATGTTATTTTTTGTTTGTCAGCTGCCTTCCTGCCTCATACTTCAGAATCTTGATTTTGAGGACAGCAGAAACAGCTCGCAGCTCGCAGCTTGTCAGTGTTTCCATTCAAGGTGACTGAGGACGATTCGGCCGGCGTGCAGAGGAAGAGCATGTGGTTTTGATGAGCCTGGAAGCTCGGAGTGACGGTGATGGCAGAAAGCTTTCAGGACACAGATGGGATCTGATTTTCAAATACATTTTTCAAATTTATCATAGCGTGTCAGACTTCGTGGGATCACACAGTGTATAAAAGGAGCACTACCCATACACTCTCGGGATGGATTCTGGTTAAATGTATCATCCATCACTGCGAAAGGAAAATATTACACTCAGACTGATTGATAAGTTACAAGGACAAGGGTCGGATGGTCAAATATCTTAAATTTTAGGAAGTTTTTCCTTTTTTTTTTCCAAAGAATAGTCATCGAAATACCACAATCATCAAAGAGAGGAATATTAAAGTGCTGAACTTTTACTAATTTTTTCTTTTTTTTTTGTTAAAATAAATGCATCCTGAGAATGCTTCAACATTCAAAGAATTTTCTGAAATAGTTCTTCTTAAAAGAAAAAAAAAAGTGTATTTTTTCACCTCAGTGAGGATCTGATGTTAGCGTAATGCTGTGAGGCCAGAGAAAGAAACAAAGCGTCCTCTTCTCTCTGTGTTCAACTCATCATCACGATGAACTGCACATGCTGGGAGCAGTGGGAATCGAACCTGTGAGCCACTGAGCACACGCTCGCTCCTGTCGCACACCAACCTTTAAAAACAGCTGCGTTGGCTGTTCGCTGCTGCATGATGTTATTTCTAATAATCTCACTGACATAGTGGCTGAAATGAGAAAAATGTTTATTTTTTACTGAAAAGGTTTCAGGATCGCACCACAGACTGGATCACAGACCAGATCACAGACCAGACCGGATCACAGACCAGACCGGACCAGACCGGACCAGACCGGACCACAGACCGGACCACAGACCAGACCACACTGCACCACAGACCATGTGAGCCTCAGTCAGAGCCGCCTGGCTGTGATTATAACAGCTATAATGTATTTATCTCCAAGACAAACAAAAAGCGAGCCATGTAAAGGATTCCAGTGCGTTAAATAAGTGATCATTAATAAATAATGATCTCTGTTAATGAGTGAAAAGCTGTGATCATGCAGTGACATGAAAAATAGAAGAGAATGAAAAATACTCCATTAATCTCAGTTCCTCACATGTTGAGGCGGAACCTCAGGATTGTTGTCTGTCGGTCTGTTTCTAAACGCCGTGGTGTTTTTCACCTGCAGCAGGTTCAGCAGGTGGTCCGGTTCAGCAAATCCACCGAATTCCCACATTCCTGCCAGAAACCGTTAAAGATTATGCAACACAATATTACCTGTAGTAAGAAAGAAAAAAACAACATTCCACTCAGAAGTCTTGACTCCTTTTTTGTGTTTGAACGTTTTTCATCTTTAAGTTCGACAGCTCAGAGTGGATGTTCTGGCCGATTCACTCCTCAATAAAACTCCTGCATGTCAACTTCTGGGCAGAGCTCAGAGTCTTTGTTCTGCATTTCAACGTCAAGCTGGATTAAGAGAGAAAAAAGATGTTGGGAGAAAATGCTGACCCTCATGAGTTTCTTATTCTTTCATATTTCTTTGGTGCAGTTCTGTTAGTCTGTGAAATCAACGTTTTGCTTTTCAATTAAACTTTTAATCATCACTTTTGTTTCCCCCTTTTTTGACTGAATAATTCTTACATACTTTAAAATATAGAAAACGTGGTGAGGTGCTGTGATACTGCAAAAACTTAAAAACAGTGAAGTGCAAAACACATTACCCCGAATTATTTGCAATTATAAATCGATCAGTTTAACAAACTGGTTTTAAATCATATTAACAATCTAGAAAAACAAGTTTTACTAACTTAAAGAAGTCACTACAATTAAAATAATTTCATAAACATTTGATGAAACACAAATTAATAAGACTCAAAAAAACAATGATGATCAAAAGATTTGGTCTTTCCTATCAATCAATCAATCAATTTATTTTTGTATAGCCCAGTATCACAACAACAGTTGCCTCAGAGGCTTCAAGATGTTACATTGGTCGGTAAAAATAAAAACAGTGAATAAGCATAATGTTAATATGTCAAATTCACAGTAACGAGACAAAACGAAGCAACCACCGCCTTAGACCCTCACATCCGGCAAGAAAAAACTCCAGAAACCCAGTGGGAAAAGAAGAAATGTTGGGGAGAACCACAGTATGGAGGGATCCCTCTCCCAGGGACGGACAGCTTTGGCAGCAGCTAGCATGAGACAATAAGAAGTTTTCCAAGAAGTTGACTTTTAAGATTTCAACATTATGACTTTATTCACAAAATCTAAACCAAGCCAGACCTTCTTGATGATCATCTCCTGTCTGAACCTCTGGAGCATTTTTGTGTGAGAAGTGTTGTGGTGTTTTTTTTGTTGTTTTTTTTGGTGTTAGTGGAAAACAAATGAAAATAGAAATAAACTCTGCGACCAAAAAACATTGAAGACAGATTCTTTTTGTGGACAAATTGTTTTTCTGTGGACATTTGGCCAAAAAAAAAAAACAAAAAAAAAAAGTTTCTGGACAAAGAAAAATCAGCTGTTCTGCTGCCGTGTTCCTTAAATCCCAGGGGTCCGTTTCACGAAAGAGGCTGAGGTTGAGTTTCATCCTGGACTGTGGGTTGATCTGAGTTTTTGGTTTCAGAAAAGCCTATTTCAATTAGTTAGATCAACTCTGAATAGTTTCACCTGGAGTTAAGCGTGCACCACAACTTTAAAAAGACAGCATCAATGGAGCCCCGAATCAATGAGTCGCCATGGCAACGGGGAAGCCGAGGGAGTGTTTTCATTTTCTCATTTGAATATGTTTTTTAGAACGTAATCTGCAGCTGCAAAAAAAGAGGGAGAACATTGCTGAGTCCGTTTAAATGTCGTCCTTTAAAATCACAGTAACGTTAGAGGGGGAAACTGCTTGAAATGTAGAATGTTAATTTATTTAATTTAGGTGCAGTCGGGCTGGGAGAAGCACACTTGGCAGCAGGTAGGGCAGACATTAATGGCCTGGATTTGATTCCAGCCATTCAGCCGACTGTTCAGGACCTGTCTCACCCTCTGCAGGGGTTTGGCTGCGGCTGACCTCCTGACCTCTGGGTTGCTTCATCCTGGTTGCCATCTGACTGAGGGGTTCAGGCCCATGCAGAACAGCAGGGGGGACAGAGCGTCTCCTTGGCATATGCCACATCTGATGCTCACCTCTGCAACTGGCTTCCAGTTAGCTTCCAGAGTCGTCTTCATAGCCTCATCGAGTTTCCCAGGAAGGTTCTCAGTTCCCTGTTGATGTTGTACAGTTTCAGGCATTGAGTCAGAGGCTTTCCTGTAATCAATCCAGACAGTGCAAAGGTTGGTGTTTCTGCTCTTACAGTCTTGTGCAGTCGCCCTGTCGCCCAGTAACTGGTTCTTGGCTCCCCTCTGTTATTGCCAGTTCCTGTCTGGCCTCTGCTCATGCATTGCTCCATGTGACTGCTCATCTTAGCTGCTATGATGCCAGATAGGAGCTTCCATGTGGTGCTGAAGCAGGTTATAGGCCGGTAGTTGGATGGTACTGTCCCCTTCTGGGGTCCTTCATGATGAGGACTGTTGAACCTTGGGTCAAGCAGTGTGGGTGGTTCCCTTCTCTCAGCAGCTGGGTCATTTGGGCTGCCAGGTGTTCATGGAGAGCAGGTAGCTTCTTCAGCCAGTAGGTGTGGATCCTGTCAGGACCTGGAGCTGTCCAGTTCTTCTTTTCTGGATGTCTGCTGTAGTGATGACTCCTGGTTCTTCTTCTGGGACGTTGCAGTGTTCTGCTTACAGGTCTGCTAGCCACTGTGCCTTAGTGTTGTGTGGCACCGCTTTCTCCAAGATACTCTCCCAGCATTGCTCAGTCTCTGGGTGGGTCTGCTGTGGTCTTACTGCCCTGGCATTGAGAGGATACCTTTGCTGGGTTGTTGGAGAATGTTGTGTTTATTCTCCTGGCTTCCTCTTTTCTTGTTTATCTCTTTGTGCGGGTAGATAGAGCTGTGAGTCTTTTCTTAGCAGTCTCCAGTGCCTCGGCTGTGGACACCTTGCTGTATTTCTTGGGCAGTTCCTTCTTAAACTTCACTTGGTTCAGTGGGGAGAGCAGTCGTCTTGCAATTGGGAGGTTGTTAGTTCGATTCCTGTCTCCCCCTGTCTGCATGTCGAAGTGTCCTTGGGCAAGACACTGAACCCCGAACTGCCCCCAGTGGATGGACTGAGCGCCTTGCATGGCAGCCGCCTCCACTGGTGTGTGAATGTGTGTGTGAGTGGGTGAATGTGTTAATGCAGTGTAAAGCGCTTTGGGCTCTGTCAATGCAGTGTAAAAGCGCTATATAAGTGTAGACCATTTACCATTTACCATTCTTAAACTTCACACCTCTGTTCAGTTCTGTCAGGAGGCTAACTTCTTTCCGTGTTGCCTTCTTTTCCATGGAAGCTCTGACTTCTGGCTACTCATGCTGTTCATCTTGTAGCCAAGCATCTCTAGGATGACTGATGCTGTAGTGAAGATCAGCTGGTTGGTCTCGGTGATGTTCGGGGTAGGGATACTTAGCAGTGCTTTGTTTATATCTTTGAGTACTTCATTCTTCAGCTTTGGCAAGCAGGAGGTAGACATGTTCCCCCAGGACTTCATGATCTTCTCTTTCAGATCAGCTGCTCTCCACTCGAGCAGTTCTTATATTGGGGCTTGGTACCCAATCTCGCCATTTGGGGGTGATGCTGGCATCCTGACTCCTCCTTGCCGTAACATATTTTAACTGCGCATGAAGCCATCAATGCCATGCTTTCTGATCTCGCCCATACTCGTTTTTTTTTGTTCAAGAAGCCAACTTCTCTTCAGGGTGCCCTGGTTCCACAACACCCGATGTGAACCTTGTTAACCCGGGCGATGTCCGAGCCGGTATGACTCTATCGGTCTGTGTAGCTGACTGACTGTCACTGGTCACCTCAGCGTTACTCAGTCTGACTGTAAAAACCTGCTCCAGACCAGGTTAGACCAGGTTCGTCCGCTCAAACAAATGACTCACTGGATGAACACAGTTGAACTTTGGGCAGGACTTCCATCCACAAAACATATGTGGCCCAAACTCAAATCAAGTACATCTTTACATTATAATGCATTTGAGACTGTTCATTTTGCTTTGGTCCTTTAGATCCAACCAAAACTAAAATATTGTGTTTAAACTAATTTAACTGAGTCAGTTCTACTCATTTGTGCCAATGAGCTGAAATACATTAGCTACTTTTAAGTAGTTAAAATGGTTAACTAACCTGTTTAGATTAACTAAACTACAAGAACACAACGAAACACAACAACCAATAACACTACCAACATCAGAACATCAAAATAAACTACAAAAACAATGTTTAAATCTGGAATATCTCATTCCAGGCTACCATGACGCATTGCGGCACCACCGTCATGGTGGCCACCACTACAACTGGATAAATAAAAATTGTATTCATTTGCCCAGCACTTATTTCACATGAATATGTAGGAACTTCAGGTTAGAGTTACCCCTGAGTTACCTCCTGTCATGAAACTGAAATCTGAGTTTCAGGTTTAACAGATGCAGAGTTTTCTCAAAACCTGCTTCGTGAAACGAACCCCTGGATGACTTAGTGGTCTAAGTCTCACTTTGTGTTTTCGGTTTCAGTAAAAAAAATAAATAAATAAATAAAAGCAGAATAAAAGCAGTCTGGATCTCCTCTGAAATCTTTCTGAGCGATCAAAAAATGCAATGGGATATTATTACCAGGAAGTTTTCAGCTGCTTGCCTTCAGCTGTTGGTCAGAACATCACCGTCACTGTTTTCATTCAACCAGTAAATTATCTCGTTAAAGCTTTCGTGCTCATGTAATGGGAAATACTCCCCACTCAAACCAAACTTCACAAACTCATTTCTGCTTCACATTAGATTTAAAATGCTAAATTGTGGAGGACAGATACCCGCATGCTGGAAAACAAAACGAAGAATAATAATTCGGGACATTCGATAATACACTAAGCATGAACATATTTTTCAGTGCAGTGTGTTTCTGTTTCTTCATAAATTGTCAGTTTTATTAATAAATCACATTCCCATTGAGAGTTTAGGATGTTTTCAAATTGTTATTTTGCTTTTTGGATATTAAAATGTCTAGTCTAATAATAAATACCAGGTAAAAGGTTTGTAACTCACTATTGTTTGGGACATCAGAAATTTTGTTTATTATTCTTAGTATTACAAAACTGGTTTGTCTCTTATTTTTACCTCTATGGACACGGACTGAAAGTAGTTCAGCAGCAACACAGCTAAACTTCCTGTGTTTCCAAAAAAAAAAGATACTTAGCTCAAACTGGATGTGTGAGTGTAGGACTGATCGGCTCCGTGTTTAGAAATGGGCTCAGATGTGATGGAAGCTGATCAGGATGCAGAATAAAACCAACTGTCTGAAGAAATGCGTGAATCCTGGAAAGAGTTCAGTCATTTGCATCATTCACAATGTGACTTTCAGTGTCTGAGTTTGTGTTTTGTTGGATTCAGCACATTTGAACAGAAGGTGAGCATCAGCTGAGTCTTCATCTGAAACGCAGCTGTTCCTGGACTGAGAGACATTTCCACAGCTGGCCCTCCGTGACTCTTTTTTGTGAACTTTATTAAAATATATCTTCTGTCTTCTTTTGACTTTGTGACTGATCATCTCCCAGATTGAGTTAAGGTTTATTTCTTTGAAAGCTCTGATATGTTTCGTTTGCATCTGGGGTTCTTTGGGGACTCAGTGGTTCATGTTGTCAGTCCAGAGGGAGCTCAAGCAAACAAACATGGACAAGATGTTTGCAGCAGATTTAAAAGCTCTACTGCAAACAAACCCCTAATTTGGATATATATCTGGCATTAGAACGACTTCAAACACCTCGTAAATATTTTGTTTTTCCTACTTTGCTCTGACTAAACCCCGTGGCTTTAATTACACACCAAACACATTTCAAGAGGGACCCTTGGATCTCAGCTAAAAAGGGGCTTTAAGAAATTGTTAAAAAATGGAAAAAAAAGAAATAAAAATGTAACAAAGACAACATAACAACATATGAAATGATGTGTAAAATAAAAACAGAAAAACATCCAAATTTCAAAATTCCTACAAAGGAAAAAGAAAAATCAGTTAACCCCCCCCCCCCCAAAAAAAAAAAAAAATAACAACATAGAAACCCTACACTGTTTTTTCAAGGAGTAAAACTGCTGTAACCCAGTTACATAAACAGTTCAACATCCAACAAAATGCTTCCCTTCTGCAGTACAGTGGACCCATAAAGCTTGAAGGCAACGCGAGACGGTTTTTGTAGATATGACAAAAATTTACAGCTTCATCCGCTGAGAAGATTCAACACGCTTTCAGACGCCAGATGAATTTGATGAAAAATGCCTCTTTTGGTCATAAAGCTTTCAGACCTCTGGACTAAAGTGTCTCCGACTTGCTTTAAAATAGAGAAGAACGTCATAAAGGCTATAAAATACCCAAACGTCTCTGGGTGTCCGGTTCTCTGCCACCTCAGTGTGTCTATTCCCCCTCTGAGTCACTGACCAGATGACAGTCAGATATTCACCTGCCATCTCCAGTCTCTGGATTCACTGATCATAGGAGTTAAAATGTAATTTGACCAGACGCGAAGCAACTTGCAGACTGAAGCAAGACGTCCTGCGCAGACACTGCGCCGAGTTCTCATTACTGTTATTAATGTCCTGTTACTGCTTCATCCGTTACAGTCACTTCAAGCATCTCAATCTATCCACGCAGAGAGAAACCCAGCGGGCTCTGGAGCCGATTATCTCCGTACGCCGTGTCTCTTTCCAGGGTAAACACCCGCAGGACTCCTGTCTTCGTTATTAGCTCTGCTGCTTTATGAGCTGCCACGAGCGCAAAGTCCCGTTAATTCCTCACCGTTTTTGTTTGGTTGGTCTGGCTTTGCTCTGACTTTCAGCGTTACGATCAACTCATAAATCTTGCGAGACACTTCAGGAAAAACCTGTTGAATATGCGGAGAATTAATGAATTCAAAGCTCAAAGTCAATATATCGATCCACAAACAAATGAATCCCTTATTCAAAAGGAAAAACACTTTAATTGTTCCACTTTTCCAGATGTGGAACTCTCCTGCCCCTTTTCATTTCATGACCGTAAATTGAAATCTCTTTGAGTTACGACCTGCTTTGGATGAAACATGCCTCTTATTTTGGACAAAAAAGAAAAAAACATAATGCGCCTTTGACATCCGCCAAGTTAAACAACACACTCATTCAAGTCTTTCTTCTCTCGGAGGTTAGCCTGATGCCACGCCGGATCCTTTTCTGTTTTTTTTTTTTTTTTTTGGCAAATGTTATAAAAAGCTTTATAAAAACCAAAACTTCAGCATGCAGCATGTTCAGGCTTTGCTTTAGCTTCTCGTCAGCCTCGAATATGAAAGGAGCAAAGTGCTGCTGGGTGTGTGTGATGTTCAGCTTTCAGCTCCGATGCTCCATCTTTCTCTGGCTTCTGCAGCATCGAATTCATCACCGTGTCTCCTTTCCGGCTTCATCACAAACTTTCAGCACACCTTCACCCGTCACTGTGTGGTAACCTGCATGTTCTCCCTGTGTATGGGAGGCCTGAGGTTTATCACTGTCCATGAACTGTCTGTAGGTGTGAATGTGATGGACTGATGGACAGATCCAGAGTTTAACCTGCTTTCGCTGGAAAATGAAGGATTTTCTACTGTTCTAACAACCAGTATTACCAGTATCATCATACATTATGACATTAAAACACAAGGAAGTCCAGATTTTCACTTTGAAAACTCCAACGAATTTACACCAATTTACCAACTGATGCCGCATCCCTCCACCGCCAACCATCTGCTCGTGTTGGAGGTGTGTGTGTGTGTGTGTGTGTGTGTGTGTGTGTTGGACGTCACCGTGCATCAGCTCTCATTAACTGCTGGGCGGAGCGGAACCTCTTCATTGATGAAGTGACTCAGCGTGCATGTGACGTGCACGCCGGCAGCCCGAGCTAATCAACATCCGACTCCGCGGCTCAATTACTGCTCAGAGTCGTTTTCTGTGACATTCAGAGAGGTGAACGGGGTCTGGGGGGGGTGCAGGGTAAACACGGGTGATTAAAGGTCCAGGTGCATGCACACACACACATACACACACACACACACTTTGATTCAGCTAAAACAATAAGAGGAAGTTCAGTGTCACTATTGTGCTCTAGGTGGCAGTGGTGAGTCAATGCTTCCTCGGAGTTTTGCTACAAAAGAGTTTCAGCTTCAGTTTCAGCGTCTTCTTTCAGGCTGTACAGCCTGACCGTGGCTCGCTGTGACGTCTAGTGGTCTAAAGAGGAAGTGCCGGGAACGCCACTTCCTGTCTGCAGAGCGAACGGCGCGCAAAGGGAACGGCGTCACTCAGGGACTCGTCTCATTAAGGATGTGACGCATCCTGGATGATTGCTGCTCTTAATTTCCTGTTGCTTGGGGCTTCATTTGGCCAGGTGCCGCTCTGGGTATTACGATACCGCGGCTGCATGGCGAGCGTTATTTCTGAGTGTTTTCTGAGTTACGTAACATCCACCGCCTCCTCCGGCTGGATTAAAGTTCTGTGGTGCACAGAGCAGAGGAGAGAACCAGCTAAAGGAAATGTGTGTATTAGACTCTGAAAGCTGTGAGCGGGAGAACCGGCGTCGACACGCCCGAACCAGAAAACACACAGCGGAAAGAGAACACACACACACACACCAAAGCAGCACAGATGAAACACTTCAGAGGAGAGTTTCCACTTTTACACACTGAGCAAACTTCACAGGGACTCTCTGCTTTCTGGATGTGAATGAAGGTGTCTGACGGGTGGGACGGAGGGAGAGGGGGGTCTGGGTGTGAAGAGAAACGCTCTGCAGGTCTGATGGATGAACCCGATTCTGGCTGCCATCCTCTCCGTGCCGTCGGAGAAGTGAGAGCTGGCGGCGCTGATGAGCGAGGAGGAGGAAGAAAGGCAGAAAACCCCGGCCATGTGAACACACTGCGCCCGGCTCTCCCAGCACATTTCAAACACTACGCATTTCCAGTTGAGTCAAATCTGACCAGAAAGTTGACACAATCAACTTATTTGTATCAGATTTCAAACCTTTAAACTGATTATTGAAAACAGGTTTCTGGAGGAATGTTTTAAATCCTCTTCATCTTCTTCTCAAGTCCTTGATTCTTTATACAAATCAGTGAGATTAGCAGCAGAATATTCAAAAAACATGTTCACCGATCCTCAAGTAACATTTTGGGAAGATTTTCTTTGGAAACAATTATATGCCTTCCTGTTTTAGTTCTTTTTTAGTCGATGTACTGTATGACGGCGTGCTTTTTTATTTTGCTCCAGAAAAGTGTTTTTACTCCTACAAAGATAGAGGAGGAATTCTGTTTTACTCTAATCTGCTTTGTGAAAATTGGATCTTCTAAATTAAGTCATATGAGGATGTTTTGTGATCATCCAGCTGCTTTCTGAGATGTTTGGAGATATATTGAAGTGAAAATTCCCAGCGCAAAATATTTGGTTCTTTATTTATAATAAAGCTTTAAGTATTAGGTGGACCGATAAGTCTTCTGGACATCTTTAATGTTCAGTTAAATCTCTTATATTGGCCTCTCATGTAAAAATGAACAGAATGAGCAGCAGAGGAAGAATGGGCAGTACGGAGAAGACTGAGGTCTGTTTTATGGGACATGAGAAAGAAATCACATTCTCACAGTTACGGGAAGCCAGTCTTTAACAGCAATAACAAAAAAAAAAAAAAAAGAATATGTGTGAAGCTCAGACCAGAAAAACAGCTTTTTCAGACTGTGTCAGCCTCTGCCGGCATCCAGCTGAACATCCAGAGGAGGAAAAGGCTTCAAGACACAGGAGGGGAGGCAGACACCACCGCCAGCGAGGGAAATCCACCGGGGAGTGTGTGCCGGCAACATCGACACAAAACACACCTTCTGGAAGAAAAACTAGAGTCTGGGAAAAGTCCTGATCCCTAATGTGATTGATGTGAGGAAAGTGAGCATCTCCTTTGGATGCTGTGTGTGTGTGTGTGTGTGTGTGTGTGTGTGTGTGTGTGTGTGTGTGTGTGTGTCATAATGAGCGTCCTGGCAGAGCTGTCACTGGGACTGACTGCAGTAAGAGCCACTCAGGCTGGTCCAGAGCCAAAAGCAGTCCGCTGGCTCCAGAAAGAAGACTGATTGAAGCTGCACACTGCCCTCTTTAGGCTCGTGCACGCTGGCTACACACACACACTTCATGCGAAACATGTGGTTGCATGAGGATGGGTGTGTGAACTGTAGGATATTTTCCAAACGAATCCCAGGAGAGCGGGGATGGTCTGGAAGGTGAACTAATGTGGTGCAGGAGAAGCCGTGAGGCCAGCTGGAGACACCGCCGTGATCTCTGGGCCCACATGACGGGCCTCTGCCGCTCACAAACACTCCTTTCAGGCCACATCCAGACTCATCAGATATGGTCCGAAAGAGGCGCTCCTGCCAATAAACAACCCAACCTCCATTCGTCATTAACACCGGTCATTTAATGTTTTTCAAACAGCTTTCACAGTGTGAGAGCTCTGTAAACCAGTCCCACATGAAGCAAGCAAAATAAAAAAGGCCACATATTTCTCTGTTTACTTGGAGCATTAAAAACTTACAGCCCCATAAACAGCCTCAGCAGTGTGAGAGCGGTTTGGTGCCAAGTCTTCCTGCTGCAGTGGAAATGGACGTAAATCAGATCCATGACACCTCCACAGAGACGGAGAAACAAATGTGTGTGTGCTCAAAGGACCTGCAACAGGCTCCGCTCGAACACTGCAGCACTGCTTTCCAATCTGCTCATTCAGCCTCTGCGTGAAAACTCAAAAGTACCGAAGCGCCCGGAGGAGGAGGAGGAAAAGTTTCTCCGCATTCATAACTCCAGGCGAGCCGAACTCGTTTCCTCTACTTACTTATCAGCACGACGATGGAGAGATAAGTGGCTCCCCTCCTATAATCCATGGTTCCCCTGGCTTCGGAGGCAGATCCACAGAGAGTCCCGTGCGTCCCTGGCACCTTTTTTACGCGCTCATGAAGCGGCTGGAGGCGCGCGGCTCGGCCGGACAGCGGAGCGCTCCTCCGGAAACAGCTGAGAGTCCACCGCGCTGCGGGGAGAACTCATTCTGGAGATGCTGCTGATGCTGCTGCTGCAGCCGTGACGACAACTCCTCCTCCTCTCCCCCCCCCCCCCCCCACCCCCTCTCTCTCTCTCTCTCTCTCTCTCTCTCTCTCTCTCTCTCTCTCTCTCTCCTCTCTCTCTCTCTCTCTCTCTCTCTCTCTCTCTCTCATTAATCCGTTTCACTCCTTTCCTGTGTTTAATCTCTTCATCTCAATAAAGTTTCCTTCAGGGGAACAATATAAAATACATACATCATCATATGTATCATTTCTCAATGATTAATTTTTCCTTGACGACGTGTTTTTAAATGAAATGAAAATATAAAATACGCTTTAAGTATTACAAAAAAAAACCCTCCTTTTGAGCGATTCCCAAATACAGCTTGATAAAATCATGTGACACATATATCCCTCCGTTATGAATGACAGTTTTGATAAAAAAAATAATAATAATAATTAAGACTTTACAGCTGCATTTAATTGGATTGTTAGTATCAAGTCATGGATTCAATCTGTATGTAACCCCTAAATCATTTTATATGATAATGATAATATTTCAAAATAAAACAGTTTGTTGAGACTACACATATAAAGTATGAATCTCATCTGTAAAAAGCAGAAGTCGATCATAAGGTTTGATGAATCGGTACATATCAAACAGACTTGATCTTTTTTCCACTTCTGAATTAAAACCTACTTTTACAGCACTTGGGTTTGGGCCAGCAGGTTTGTTGTTTTAATGAGTTTTTTGTTCTTTTTTCAGAGAGATGTTCGTGCCTTGTTTGAGTCTGATCATCCCTATATTTAGTTGTATTTCCTTGTCTTTGTTTCATGTCCTTTGCAGTGAAAATGGAAAACTTTCATGGCGTTTCGAGGGTCCGTTTACACGACATCTGGAGCCACTGAAGAGTTGTGGAGAGGCAGCCCTGAGCCTCCCTGCTGATCAGCTGCTCAGCTCCTCTCATAAATCAGCAGGAAGGCAGCGATGTGTTCACTGTCCTCGCTGTCAGTGAGCATCCTGTGAATGTTAATTCTTTTCTTCTTCATATTGTGTTTGATGATCATGTGTTATTTGTTCCCTCTGTGGAAACAATAAAAGTGTCTTCACTTCCTCTCTTCTTTATTCTTGCTGTTGTTCTTTCTGCTCTGTGTTTGTGTCGCGTCTCTTCTTGCAGTTTACTGTTTTCTCCTACTTTTTTTACTGTTGTGAATTTGTAAATCATAAAAATTAAACATGCTCCATGTTATGATTTTCTGTCAAATCTGCACTACAAACTAAAAAAAGCTTCTAAACTGCTGAAGGATTGAATCCATGTGTAATAACTTCATTTTATACCTCACTGATCTTCAGTTTGAACATTTACATCAGTAAAATGTCTTTAAGCCTCCAGCTGAACAATAAAAACTGCACGAATTCTCGGCCGAACTGCTGATCTTCTGTTCCAAAGCATAAAAGGAAATGTTTTCTTCACATGATGTCTGTTTGCAACTCTGTGTGAAGCCAAGTGTTTCTGATTAACAGCAACATGCTCTGCCTCTTTTCACCTACACACACACACACACACACACACACACACACACACACTGCAGACCCGTCTCGTTCAGCGCAGACCAGCTGGATTGTACGATGAGCGGAGTGAGAAGCTGCTCTGCTGCTTTATTTAATCCTCCTGCAGGGAGAGAAAATGACACATTCAGCACCAGAAGTTACAGAGACTGAAAAGAGAGAATCTCACAGCCAAAGAGAGAAAACACCCAAAATATGGAGCCGTAGATGAATGACTGAGTTTCGTCTTCAGTCTTCAGTCAGTTTTTTTCTTTTCCACCACGTCTATTTGCACCCTCCAGTTTCCTAAACAATAGTTTTTGTAGTGATGGTACAAATACATAAATAAATGCAGGAATAAATGACAGAAATACTGTCTTTGCTCACCACATGACCCAAATGTAGTACAGTAGATTACATTTGTTCATTTGTACTTTAGTATCTGTGAGTGAAAATCACATAAAAGTTCACGTGTTCAAAAATACTACTTTAAATGTCAGTAATGTGACTGCATTGATGATTACAGTAAAGCATCTATAATGCCTGTATTATGCGAGTATAATTTGTGTATAATTCATGTGTAAAGTGTGTATATTGTGTGTGTAATGTGAGTATAATTCATTTTTCATGTAAGCTGCACTTCTGAAGAAATTGTGGAATCTTTTTAAAAGCTTTTGCTCTTGAACACTGAGATTTAAATGTGTCAATTCAACACAACCCTGTTAAAAGCAGCCCTTTGTTAACTGTAACAACACAACGAAGTCTTTCACATTTTTACATTCTCTTACCTGGAGTGATTCAGTCATTAAAAACACCAAAAAACCACCTAACTGCTGTCATTTCAGTATTTATATTTCAGTATTTTGCATCAATTGGCCAAATCTTCCAATAAAGCAAGCTGAAAAAAGCCCCATGATAACAGCTGGACTGTGTCAGAGTAAACCCTCCTCTCATTTTCATCACAGTCGATGTTGGTTTTCTCTTCTTTTGGTTCTTTTTTTCAGCACCGTGACTCCATGGCAGAGGTGACAGGTTTCCATTCTTCATGGCGCTGTACGCTGCAGCTTGTCAGTAACGGTGAAGGTGGGGGCAGAGCTGTGGAGGGGGAGGGAAATAACCTTCATATAGAGGAACCGGCTGAGAAAAACATCAGCGCATGCTAAATTAACCGTAAAACAGACTTGACAGAAGTGTGCAGGTGTCAACAGGTAAGAATAAGTTAAAGACTGCACATAATCAGCCTTTTTAAGGCTTTCAGTAGTTTTCTTTTAAAATGTGAAGACTGAGCAGCTCAGAGTTGAAGCTGTGGTCTGAAGTCTTCCACCATAGAGGTCAGAAAGCAGGATTTAAGAAAAAATGAAAGACGCTGACAAAAATATGTGTCTTACTCTTTGATCATAATGTTGCAGAAATCTTCTTATCTTCTTTAAAATAATGTAAGTAGATACTGTAGTGTATCAACTACTAAAACCACTCCAATTAAAACCTGAATAGCTGCTCTCAAGTCAACAGCAGCAACATTGTCCTCAAGCACTAAAACCACAAATCACTCAAACAAAAGTATTGCAGTTAAAGTACAATACAGCCCACTGTTCTCCAAGTGGACGAGTGCTTTTGTGAACGTCTGCAGGCTAATTACTCTTTAGACTTTACATTCTTTCATACTGTCTTTTTTATTGCAGCGTACATAGTGATGTGATAAATACATGCCTGTTCATTCATTCTGTATTTTTTTATCTTAAGGAATAAAATGAATTAAATTAATTTAATGTGTTCAAAGCACATTTCTCAGATTAAAAAAATGAAGCCCAGAGCATAATATAAATAATAAAAATGTGAAGAATAAAGCTATTGGCTTTGAAAATGCAGATCAAATGGTTTCAGTACAAAGAGTTTGAATAATTTAAATAGTGACAGTAATCTGGGATGATTTATGACTGTAAAAATATTATGTATATATGGTTTAAAAACTGTACTTCAGTGAAGTTACACACATAATAAAATACACTGAAAGACTATAAATTATAATTCTTTCTCAGTGATTAGTTACTTATTGAGTTTAAACACATATCAGTCAATGGAATTGAAGGTTTCTTCCTTTTAAAAGGGGAGTTTTTCTTTCCACAGCTTGCTCATGTGAAAGTGTCTAGAAGTGACTGTGTTGTATTTGGCACTATAGAAATAAAGCTGAATTGAATTAAATGCTAAGCTGTGTTACACATATTACAATGTCCTAATAACTGAAATGAAACTGCATGATTAATTAACTTTATTGTTTTTTGTGTTAAAAAAAAGTTTCTTTAAAACTGATACATTGTTGCAAACTTCTCAGTCAGGAATGTTCTAAATGATGTCATCGTCTAATTTGCATGCTCATTTGAATATGCAGGTGAAATTAGATGGTGATGTCATTTAAAACCGATACATCGTTGTGAGCCCCTCAGTCAGGAAAGTTCCAAATGACGTCATCTGACAGAAAGAAGGTGCAAAACAACAATGTGACGTGACAGAGATACAGCTAGAACCCTGATCATTACAGCAGACAGAGATACAGCTAGAACCCTGATCATTACAGCAGACAGAGATACAGCTAGAACCCTGATCATTACAGCAGACAGAGATACAGCTAGAACCCTCATCATTACAGCAGACAGAGATACAGCCATGGAGTCTGATCAGCAGAGCATACTGAGTTGTGTGATGTTTGGAGTCCCGAATCAAACGAGCACAGACTTTTTCTGGTAAGATCTTCCAGCACAAATCAGCAAGCAAGAATAATGTATCATACCGTAGTCGGAGAGCTTTAAGAGAGCAGTGAAAAAAGATCCAAATGCAAAAAGAGAACATCTCCTGCCGTCATTTGGGAGTTTTGGGCACTCTGGTTTCTACTGATTGGGACTGTCTGTCTAGTTGACCGGTGAGCTTGTTACAAATCGGCCGTCCATCCCGCCGCCAAAACAGTGATTTATGAATTCCCTCAGACGGCCTCGCTGTGTTGCTGTAAAGGAGAACTCCCTTTTTGTTAAACTGTAGATCTGCCACGGACGTCTTTTAATCTTAGTCTAATATGAAAACTACAGGATGTGCTCTCACAACAGCTGCAGCGTCTGACTTCTCTGCTTTGCCAAGAGAAATGGATGCAGCAAGTGTCTGAACAGGGTCCAAAGACGACACAAGCTCCCACGTCTGCTCACCGGGAAGCCATCACCGACACCATCGCATCGGGCTTCCAACATCCGGGAAGGGCCTCACACTTGGCCGCAGTGCGACCGCAGTCAGACTCCACCTCACCAAACGCTCAAACAACTGGAGGAAACGTTCTCTGCTGAACCTGAGGTTTGATTTTTATCCAGTTAAATGAGAAAACAAGTATGAAATGATATTTCACAGTTATTTTTAGTGGAGAGAAAAACATGCTGCCTCCATTTGTTGCCAGTCGCAAACTTGGATTATCCAAGAGACTGACTGGCGTGGATAAAAATACTGACGGAAGAGGATGGAACGTGTCATTATGTCTGTCTCTGCATCAGTCAAGTTCAGCGTGACTGTGTGACACCTACCACTCCAGACGCGTGAGCAAGAACACAAAACGCCAAGCAGGCAGGGATCAAGAACTGACAATCTGACTGAATTATACCGACCAGAAAACTCAAATCCCTCCGCTCCGACACCGGGAAGCAGACCTGCAGAACGGCCAAGACAAGCAGGCACAGGTGAGACACGAGACAGGACTGAAAAGACATGAAGGGAGAGAGCACACACACACACACACACACACACACACTCACTCACACACACACATACGTGGCCAGCAGGTGGATGAAATCAAGGCTGAGAAAACAATGACTGGGCTCCAAAGCACACAGAAGAGGGAAATAAAAAATGCCTCGGAGGGTTTGTTCTTCATGAATCATCCAGATTGTGTTTCTTTGTTTGGTTGCTGATTAGGTTCATTCATGCTGACTGATTATGTTTTTACGTTTGCTGCTTTGCTGTGATTATTTTACTCATTCAGGCCAAAACAGTTCTGGCTCTCGCTCCTGCTCAGGAGTTGCTGGTGAACGCCATCTATGACCGGGTGCGTGTGTGTGTGTGTTTTTTTTTTTCCTCACAGATTAATTTAGATTACATAAAGTTTATCTGTATTTCTATATAAATTTAACAGGGTCGGCACTTTGGTTCTCCTTCTGGTCTTTCACCATGCACACACACACACACACACACACACACACACACACACAGAGTGTGTACTTTGTGTCATTTTTAATTTGCGCTGTAATGTCTATTTGTGTAATAATAAAATATACATAGAAATGTGAGAGGGGTAGTGTGCGTGCGTGTGTGTTCTGGTTATTACTGACTTTGCTTGATGTTATGTTTTCTCTCCAGATAGTTCACACTGCTCAGTTTAATTCAGATAAATGAGGGTTGTTGTGGAGGTCGCTGACATCCACTCAGGGAACCGGTATTATTTCTGTGGACATCTATAGACATCAGTAAGGTAGATAATCAGTTCCTTTGTGTCACATACATTGCATTTCACAACGTATGTGGCTGAAGTTATTATCCTCAAGAAATCGGTGTAACCAGAAGTGGAAACACCTGGAAAATGTGTCAGAATCTTAATAAGTGTTCTTATTTTCCATGGTCAGCTGGGCGTCACTGGCCGTCAGGCTCCACTCTCAGAAATTCAATAAAACCTGTGTTCATAACTCCTGGCTATTGACTGTTTGTGAGTCTTTCCTGTTAGCCACAGAATTACCTGCACAAAACAAAAACCAGCGCCTGACTGAACGCGGGGCAAATAAAATCAATCGCTCACATGATGTGAGAAGCCACGGGGTGGAGTGCACACAGCAGATCAATGAGACGGAACATACAGAGCAGCATGCGGCAAAATAAAGGTGAGTCCAAAATAAACAGGGCAGCCTGGAAGCATCGGCATTTCATTCTGGCAAACCAAATCAAATCCGAATGACGAGCCAATCAAATGAGGTCAGATGTAAATAAACCTTTCAGTGGTTTCACCTGGACTTCAGGTCCATCCCAGTCTGCTCCTTTCTGCTCCATTAAACCTTGGGAGCACACGCTGTTCTGCCATTTCAGATTCATGAATTTGTTTTTACGGCTCTTCTCTTGTCCCGGCAACCAGGAAAACAGGTCTTCACGTGTGGAGCGTTACCACGACGTTCAGCTCACACTGCATCCGTCATGTGACGTTTTAGTTTCATCGTCTGACAAAGCGCACGCCTCCAAACATCTTTAAAATGCCCAGAGAGCGGCGGTGTGTGTGTGTGACACTCGTGTTTTGTGAAGGGATTGAATGGGGCACATCTGACGGGCTGCACTCTCATTTTTATGTTGTCTCAGCTGGAGAAACAAGCAGCTGTTCTTCATATGCTCTAAATAAACTTCTCAGGAGACTTTGGAATTGATTGAGTTGAAACAGAAGTAAATCCAAGCTGCTGGATTGTGAGCTTTCATCATAAAAGAGCAGCTGGAGCTCAGTGAACTTCACAGGAAGATTTTATCTGGCTGTGTAAGCTTATGGGTTTGTTCAAATTTGTCCCGATAGTATCGAGAAAACCAGATGGCCTCGAGCCGAAGCTGAGCCGGTGTGAACTTCCACAGGTGACCAGAAGCAGAAAACAGTTTCCTCCTGCCACGAGGAGCAGTCTGGTTCGTAACGCTGAAGCTGTCTGGTCATCCTGTTTCTCCACATTCCCCTGACCTGTGCTTGACTACATACCCTATCTCTCAGTATGATCTCAAATCCAATCATGTAATCGAATTAAAAGAACCTCATTACTTTGAATGGCCGGCAGAAGCGAGGCTTTGTCTGTTTTCTCTTGGCGGGTTCTCGCTGGAGTCGCGGTGCTGCGCTGCAGACACGAGCAGAGAAAGCAATCATTTCATTGGAGGAATCAAGCAAACTAATCTTTCTTCCTATTGAGATAATGTGATTTATTTGAAAAACAAGAACATTTTGAGGACTTTTTTTTTCCAAAACAAGTTTTTACTTTAATTTTTACTCTGTACATGACAACCACACGATGCTCTCTACTGCTAAATAGCAAGGCTTTTAAACTTAAAAGAAAAACTGTGAATAATACTACAAGGTGTGAAAGTTCTTAAAAAGAAGAAAAAAACTATATATATAAATAAATAAATAAATAAGATAACTGAGGAAATAAAAGTCAAACCGTCTGTCGTCCTGCTGACTGGTAGTAAAAGTAACATAAAGCCAGAACGTTCCCGGGCCGCTGCTGCAGTTTGAAGGCTTATTTTTGAATGTTGTTCTCGAAGATCCTGATTATCCAGTTATTTTGAACAGAAACTGCTGTATAAACTTTTGCACTTAGCATCTGTCCATTTTAATATCTGCTTGAGTCAAAAGCTGCATAAGTTCAGCTGAACACGAGGCTGAGGCTGTATCTGGAGTCCGCTGGGACCACTGTAATGAAGCCTGATGGCTGTTTTTCTCATTATTCCATTAGCGCTGTTTGGACAGCTCCGTTTTTGGAAGCCCTGAGACGGTTCTGAAGAATCTGTCTTTCACCAAGTGAGGAACACACAAACAGAAAGAGATTTCTCTTCTCCTTGAATTTCATTGTTTTGGCTCTCTGAAGAGGAGAATCGACGGTTCAGTGCGTTCAGTTTTATTTTCTTGCTCCTTCTTCACTGCGCTGAAGATTTGGATCTTTTGAGGAGCTGCAGCAGGTTCGAGCTTCGCTCAAGGACTTTTCAGAGCGCAGCGGCGTGCAGACGCAATAGCTTAAGCCTGTTCTCTGATTGCAGGGCCACAGGCCAATTAAACTGCTGTTATTGTACATCTGGTGAAATTTATCTGCTGCAGAGGAATTTCTTTTGAAGCCTGTCTAATGAAAAGGTCGAGGGTAAAAATGTGGAACGTAAAACTGATGGATGGCTCAGGTTAGGAAGCTGTTTTTGTTTTTGTTTTTGATACTTACTGTATATCTTCCCTCCATAACTGAGAGATGGAAACAGAAAATACTCAACAATATTTTCGTAAAGGGGTACATCTGCTTTTTTGGAGTTTTTCTTTTTTGTTGTTATGAATGTAATTTATCTCCTATTTAAATATGTTTTCCATGATGCATTCTTCAGAATAAACCATATGATTGCTGAGTATAAGCTCATAATCTCAATCAATGTTCAATCTGCATTTCTGTATCCAGTAAGTTTATTTCTTTAACAAAGAAAATATCATTTATTGTGCAGACTGTGCAGACTGAAAAGTTGGACATGTGCAGAGAAACAATATCTGAGGCAATAAAGGGCATTTTAGAGGGTGGAACTGGAAAATTCAACTGGAGTTCAGCTGGACTGGAGAATGATGCAGAAATGGTGGAATTCCTGCAGATATTACGCCGATATCCTGAAACTGCTGGCCGCTGGTTGTGGAGCGGAGTTTGGCAGGACAGTAAAATCTCTGACTGGATTTCATTTCCTTCTGGCAAAACCTCAATTCCCGAGGCCAAATCTGAAATTTTAGAAGCAATGTCAACGACCTCGAAGGACAGTAAGCGAAGACGCGATGCTCTGGTAGGAAAAGGATTCCTGAGCGGGAGAGTCGGACTCTTTAACACCGACGGCATCCCGGTGGAGGAGATTAGAGGAGAGGATGAGAAAAACACCGGAGGAAATGAATAACACCCCTGTCCTGAACTCACCTCCCACACAGAGCGGGCATCAGAGCCGGACTAGAACAATATCAGCAGAAGCAGAACAAAGACGAGAGACGAGGGAAAACCGGGAGACCGCAGAACCGAGCGGCATCTGGAGGAGAATCAAGACGTGAAAGGAGAAAGACAGAGAGACATGTGTGGAGCCGGGAGACGTTTTCATCGAGAGCTGCGAGCCAGAAGAGAAGAAGAAGAGAGATGAAGGGAGGACATCAAAGTGACAGAAAGCACACTGGCCTCTTTAGTGTCTGTTGAGTCTGCCCAGCAGGAAGCTTAACACATTTTGGGGAACATGCTGATTCCCTTTGTTGCTGACGGGAAGTTCATACCACTTTTAAAATGTGTTAAACCAGGCCAGCCGCCGGGACTCCGATCGCTTTATGGCTTATGGAGGGGGCAGATTTTACTACCTTTTCAGCAGGAGTGTTTAACCCCTCTAAGTCATGTTTGATGATGAGCAGAAGTCAACTCCAGAATGGGTTCCTCTGCAATGAACTCCGAGTAAAACTCACATGTACAACCTGAAACAAGACTGGCCATTATCACTCAGAGATCCTGGAAAGACAGACAGAAATCTGCTGCTTCTGGGCTGCAGCAGTGACCAGGCTTCAGGGGATCAATTACTCAATGAACTCATTTATTAATGACAACTTAAAGAAGTATTAATAAAACGCTTGATGAAACGTCCTCGTCTGTATCTAATCTCCCTTTAGCCAACAGGCTCTTTCCAGGCTGCTGGCATCACGTCACTGATTTGATCAACTTTAGAGTGAACTTCACTTTCAGAAGCGGTTCCTCAGGTTCCGTCTCCTCTGTCCAGCCCAGAGTCCAGGCTCTGCTGGTTCCCTGGTGCTTCAGGTCCTCTCATGGCTCCGTCTCATCAGACGTCACTCCACTGGCCAATGCAATATTGTGTAAAACTGCACAGGCCAAAAATAATGTCACACACCTTTCCCCCGACGTCCCCCGCTGGGCCGAGACCGACACACCTGCCTGTGAGCGACTGCAGCAGCTCCAGTGACGTGAACATGTGCGTTGAAACGACGCTCCTGCTTTGTGGCAATGATCGTACGCCCAGTTCGTTTGGCCATTATGAAGGTTTTCCTCTCAGGGAGGCCCCGCCCACTCCTGCAGGCATTTTAATCCAGCAGATCCTGTGAGATCTGAACAGCTTGTTTGATTCAAGCCTGACGTCTCGAAGAGAAAGTGCACCCATCTTACCCGCGCATCTGGTTTATCTTGCAGCTGCTTTGAATATTGTATAATTCCTTGAGAGGAAAACAGATCTGGGTTGATGTTCTACATCTTCAAAGGTAAATGTTTAAAGCACGCTGAGGAGCAGGTTCCTGCGATATCCAGACCTCACTGCCCTATAAGAACAAGCGTATTAAACTCATTTCAGTTCAAGGGCCACATGCAGACATGTTTGATCTCAGCTGCGCAGTAAAATAATGGCATGAATATAGAGAAAATGTTCTGTGGTCATGCGAACACGGTCAAGGACAGCTTTGACTGCCAATATTGTATTGTTTTAAACTGATTTATGTTGTGCTAATCTTACTAATTCCCACTGAATAATTTAAGAACTCAATTTTTTAAAATTGCAGGAGACTCTTTGCAGTCACCCGTTCGGTCTGAACCCTCTCTCGTGCTGTTTCGGCCCCCGGGCCTTATGCTTGACACCTCTGGTGAGAATTGAGCCATTTCTCATCTGGAACAGTTTTGTAAGATAAGCTATCTGCTCATCTTCACGCTGCAATTTGAAATGAGCTTTTAGGAGACACGTTAACGAGTCGGGCTTTCCTAATGAGAGCAGAGCTGAGGCCAAGCGACTGCTCAAAGGGAAAAACTACACACACTACCGCGAAACAGGGTTCTGAAAAGATATCATTACTGCTGTTATTGGCAAAGAAAAGAGCCAAACAGGGTTCAGTGCACAGATAAACAGCAAGGTATTGATGGCAGCAGAAGAAAACAGAGAACCTGATCGACTCCTGGAGCCCTTCAGTGGATCAACAGGACTGGTACGCAACAAGAAAAACCCCAAAAGCTGTAATCAGCTCACAGAAACGAGGTAAAAGTTAAATTTGTAGTTATTAATGAGCTGTAAATCAGAGGAAGAAACAATCGCAGAGAGATCCAGGAATGTTTGGTAAATGATGACAGCCTGTAGAGGAGAGAGTGTCGGGTTCCTCCTTGATTCCTCTGTCTCCCTTCCCTTCGTCTCTCTGGCCTCACACTTTCAATCACTCCATTAACCCACTGTGTCTCGTCTCCGCCTCCTTCCCAGTGTCTTTAATCTACTCACGTTGGTCTGCAGGTCACCAGATTACCCAGCGACTCCCTGTCTTCTCCCCTCCTCTGCTTGCTGCTCCAGTTTACCCGACTCCCCCTCAGCCTTCTCTGCCTGGTTGTGAAGACTTTAATAACCTCTGGATCCGTCAGTCGAGGCTTCGTCTGCTTTGGGTCCTCGCTGGTTCTGACAGTGTGTAACTTCGTCTCAGGAAAGATCTTAACAGGTGTATCGTGGAGGATTATCAGTTTACCTGAATCAGCCATGAGTGGATGTAAGACATTACTAATTATTCTGTTGTTGTAATCCAGTAATATCCACCAGAGAAGGACAGAGACAGAAATTCTGAAAGAAGTATATTGCATGTCCCGTCTCCTTTCTTATTTTTTCTGCCTCTGACAGAAGCCGACAGCCTGAGCTCCAGGTCGTCTGCCTCCTCAGCTCCTGATGGGTTTGTCTCTTTTGGGTTTTTGAGTCGTCCAGAGAGAAACAGGGTGAGAATGAGATACCGGGAGTCGGCTGGAGACTCTCCCCTGGCTGCTTCATGACACTGCTGTGACCCTGAAGGGATCAGGGACCGATCAGAACCTCTGATCCATAATCATTCAGGATGGCGGGAAAGGAGGCAGCCAGAGAGCCGGCATCACGCTTTCTGGGTCAGAAGGGAAAGACAGATTTGAAAGGAAGTGTTCAAAGTTTAAAGAACGCCAGCAGCACCGGCATCGTGGAACAGAAGGAAAACGAATGCAGAAAATCTTTAAATAAAAAAAAAAAAAAGTGGGGCCTGGAACGAATAGTGGAGCAAACAGGAGAGAGCAAGTAATCAAAAGCAGAACGAAAGCTGGGCACACTCTTCTGAACCGTGCACGGCTCATCAAAGGCGAAGCGGGCGGCGTGATGGGTGTGCAGTCAGAGGAACGGTGAAACATGTCCTGCGCTCATGATACAGACACAAAGAGCAGCAGTTCAGGTGGAAGAGCACACACAGCTGCTGCAGAACAGCGGAGAATGTCAAGAGATTATCAGGATTATCAAGTCCAGAGAAAGACTCGCAGACAGGAGACCTTCACAGCGCTCAGTCTGGACGCCATGTTGGATGAGGACTCGCTTCTCCGAAACTTCATTCACTGCTGTTAAGAAAGGAAATCAGTAGGCTACACAATTTACATGATAATAACGCTAATATTCATATTCCCTCGCTTTTAAATGTCATTACTTTTATCTTCATTTTAATTTCATCTTTAATCTCACTGTAGTCACAGTGTACAGAAGCTGCTTTATGAGCTTGTAGCATATCGTCCACTCACGATGCTTCGTTAAAGAGGAGTTGAGTGTTTGTTGGGGAACTCATTGTATGTTAAATATTAAATCTACACCCATTATAGACAACTGCGTACCTTTAACAGAAGTTATCTTGAAGAATTCAGCAATGCCTAATAAAATGAAGAGGCTGAGGACTTCAGCGACATGTTGACGTGTCCTTAGTTAAGACACTGAAAATCGAAACCCTCTCTCTGCAAGAGGAATACTGTTCATGAAGCCACTGGTGCGTGAGTGAATGTCAGATATATAAAAATGTCCAGTTCTGCCATGAACAGTCATAAGCAGTCCGGTCAGTCGACATGCGGCAATCAAAACAGCATCAGTTAGCAGATTACCAGGTGGACGAAACCGTGGATCAGCTCTGCTAGCACAAACAGATTCACAGAATAAAGAGTGAAAATGTCACTAATTCACATGTGAAATGTCCTTCGGCAGATCTTCCAAAACTGTCAAAACATTGACTTGTGGTTTTGAGAGGCGGCTTCTGGATCACCGGCCGGTCGGCGCTGAAGTTGTTTCTGGCTGCTAGCGGTGCCGCTGTGCTAATCGCTCAAACCGCAGCCTCCAGAGGACGGAGATGGAGATTTCAGGTTATATTTACATTCCAGGGGTTTTTCCTATTGCGCCGATTCTGGGTAGTGCAGGTTCATAAATGTGAAAAGGAGAATCCATGACCCCGAGGCCGGCTACACGCTGTGATTGTAACAAGCTTCACAGCAGGCCACACTGTACACTGACATGAGTCTGAGAAACCCTGGAACACGCTCCGTGTTTGTCCATCCTCACCAGGTCGCTGTGTTTGACCCATTACCCTTCAGGCATTGGTGTTACCGGTGTGACCAGAGATATCGTCACCTGTCTCTCGCCTTCGCTCGGGAATCGAACGAGGAGCAGATCACTGGAATGAGACATCTTCACCCTGGAATGAGCCCCAGAATGAAGGCTCACCGCCAGACCAGCCGTCTCCAGTGCCATTCGATGGTCCAGGAGCAGGTCTGGGATCAGGCAGGGGGCCAGGTCTGTATGCCTCAGCTCACTTTTTCTTTCTCAGGAATGAAAACAATAAAAGTCTCAAACACAGACTGTGTGCTGACGGAATCTTCTTGCTCGCTGTGATGCTGTACATCTTCATCTCTGTAACATGGGACACGCCCATGCAGCGAAGCAGCCTCTTCATTTCCTCCGTCTCCTTCAGGAGGAACGTTTTTCTGCCTCTCATATGACTGTGAGTGACTCATTCAGCTCCAGCTATTCATTAATTTCATTACTCATACTCACGCTTTCTGTTCGGTGAGGAGTGAAGAGGTTTTAGTGGTGGAACCATTCCAGGCTCCTGATCTCGGTTTGCCTTGGTGCTCGTCACTGTACTATTGTTCCCTAATGTTTAAACTCTGCCGCGATCGAGCATCCCACACGTGAAATTTAGAGTTTTTCCACACTGCTGGAACGTTGAAGGCTGTTGTCAATGATTAGATGTGTAGGTCACTTTAATTTGGGACGTATGAGTAAAAAACAACCCTCTGGCCTCAACATGTCCTCCAGTGAGAACAAGAAGCAATGAAAACACTGTTTACACACACAAACGACACTGAGATCGCTGCTGCAGCCGCAGAACAGAGGATTAATTGTTCGGAGCATGACAGCTCAACAAAACAACCCACTTCACCACCAGTCTGATAACATTTGGAACGGCTTTAATGCTCTCATGCAGCTGGATGAGTTAACAGTTCGGGGAACTTTCCGTTCCCAGTTTGGAAATGAGAGACAACAATAAAAGGCTAATAAGGTAGACTGAAAACAAGCTACAAACAAACGGCAGCGTCCCATACGAGACGGGAAACAGAGAAACTTCCTCCACATGCGGCTTGGATGTGGTGAATATTTGGTCAATGTGTTGAAGGACGTGAAGTCCCGTCTGCCTCCCTGTCGGCTGGAGGAGCTTTGGATTTTTCCAAATGATTCATTCAGCCTTCAGCGTGAACCGTCTCACACGTTCATCCTCAGTCGGTAGATACAGACGCCGCCCTGTTGATTTAGACCAGGGCATTCTTGTGACTTTCCACTATGTCAAGTTGTTCTGGAGCCATAAAGCACGTTCAGCCTTTAAAATGAGGCGAATGCAGCTTATTAAGTTTCACAAGTGTTGATTCACATACTGTATAAAAACTATATCTTAGGAAACTTTCATGAAGTTTTAACTACAGTTCAGAATGATTAACCTTTTAACACATTTAACCAATTTTCTTACCTAATTTTAACAGTTTTGCTCGTTTTAAGCTTGTTTTGTTGACATTTTGTTTCAACCATTTGACCTCCTTTTCATCAGTTTTGCATGTTTAACTTTGTATTTTTTTACATTTCTCGTTTTTTAAGCCGCTCTATCTTCCCTTTTTTCCCATTTCTTGTGGTTTTAGCTAATTTTTTCCAAATTTTACTTGTACCTTTTTTTTTAATACGGTTTGAACCAAGATTGGCAAATCCTCGTGAATAGTGCTGTGGTGTGTAACTATGATAAAGTAACTTAAATGTTTATTCACATTCACATGATTATTCATATTCACACTACAGAGGGACTAAAGAGCCACATGCCTTTTCCACGTCCCCTTTATTCATGAACCGTTTCTGAAGAGAACGCTGTCTTTTCTTGATGAGTCAGCCCGGACCGGCTCACTGTCTGCTGCTCTTTAATACTGCAGCAGCAGAAGTGTTGTAGCCCGATGTGAACTCTGCCGGATGTGTGTTCTGAACACTCTCTGCTGAAAACAAGGGCAAGACCAGCTCGGCTGAAAAATCACACTAACATTTTTTAGATGGTATCTGAGGGGTTTTGTTCTGCAGAATAAACTCAGTCCTACGTCTTGCTCTACAGGACATTTTTCTGTGGACAGGGACGATGGGCTCGTCTGTTCTGACACCAAAACTATTAATGTAAAACAGAAATGAGCTTGAAGGCGTTTCTGTCATTTAATAGAAATGGATGGAAACTGGACAAACACTGAAAGAGGATTAAAACAACTTCAAATGAAATGTAAATGTTGTCATGCAGCAGCTAAATTGGCACTTATATGAGCTACAAGTGAAAGTATTATTGAAAACACTTCAGTAAGACAAAGCAGTTTTTTCGAGGATAGAACGAAGCCCAAAGATCATGAATAGACGGCAAGTAATCGAACAGCTGTTTAACCTAAAAACAGAAATAACATAACATCTAAGAGGAATTTGATTCAGTTTAACTGTAAAATATCGATTATCTGCATATTCGAAACAGATTTGTAAAACAGTGAAGAGAATTAAGTATTATATCAGTTGTTGCTCAGATGTTGTCAGTGTGCTTAATCATGAGTAAAATTCATCCTGAAGATGCAGATTTGTTTGACGTTCTTGCGGGGATTTGTATTTGCGACTTAAACCCCTGAAATTTACCCACAGCTGTTCCGATGAGGGTTTTTCTTTGACTCCCGATCATCACAGATCTTAGAAAAAAAGAAAAGAGCTGAAAGAGCGTGTTGTGTGGATGTCTGTTTGTGGTCGTCGCCTCATCTATTAAAGATGGTGTTACATAATACATCTTCTAAATGCGCTCGCAGTACGCTGCACTTTGAGAAAAACCTTGACTTTGAAGCGATTTTCTCAGTGTAGTCTTAAATTTACTGGCACTGTTACATCCAAAGTCTGGTTGATTTTTCAGCCGTTATCTTTTGAAAGATGCATCAGAACAAAGAAGACGAGGCGGAGTGGTTTTAATCTGTAGAACTGCTCCTCTTCAAACCAAACTGCGTCTGTCTCGTCCATACCTGCAGGCTAAGAAGGTCCAGACAGACACTATTTATCCTGAATTATCCAGAATTCATTCTGTGGCTTCAGGATATTTTGGCTGTACTTCAGCCTGCTGAGCTCTACAACAAGGAACGTTTGTGAAGGTTGGGTCAGAAGAGGCTGCAGGGTGTCTGAAATCAGTCACAGAGTCATTCAAATGTAGACTCAGGTGTGTCCGAGCAGGAAAACAGAGCGTGCAGCCGAGGCAGCGTGCAGCGCTTATTTTCAACCAAATGATTAGTTGTGGACGGCAGAGCCTGTCATTACTCCCAGAACATAGATGGGTTTTAATCAGCTTCTGTGCAGTTCCACTATAAGAAGAGAACTCCTGCCTTCAAAATCTGCTTTCATGCATTCATCATTTTCTCATTTCCATTTACTTCAGAATGTCTCACTGAGCCCATGCAGGCCTGCTACAGGTCCAGGTTTGAGATACTGGAGTTTAAATGTGTTTAAATTTAGATATCAGTTCAGAAAATAACTAGAATGCTGGAAAATAAAATGGAAACATTGCATGAGATTAATTGTATTCTGTTGCACAGAAACTTATACTCAAATACTTTGCATTATGTAAGGCTCTGCGCGCACGCGTGTGCGTGTGTGTGTGTGTGTGTGTGTGTGTGTACCATAGAGCAGCAAAGTAATACGCTCCAGGACAAATGGTCTTTTCTGTGGATTAATATCTGATCTGAACATCGTGTTTCAGTTCAGGTTCCAGCAGGTTTCCATATCAGAAGCTTCACATGAACATGCTGCTTCAATTCTGAATATTTCAGAATAATTCACAGGACTGCACTTCCTCATAGTGCTGCAGACATCTCAGACCCATCTGAAAAGAATTTCTGTTCAGTTTCACATAATGTTCTACCGCGCACTGAAAACGTTTCACTCGCCTGCCTTTCGCTGGGATCAGTGTGACTGTTGGTACCATGAGTCCATCAGCACAGTCACGGACTAAGAGAAGCTTCCCTGATGCCAGCAGTTACTTTTAAAGCCGTTGAAGGTAATGAATCCATCAGCAGGATGGTTATCTGCTCCTCTGAGGAGGGAATGAGTGGAGGAGCAGGACAGCGACCTGCAGCTGGTCGCTGGTCTGAACGTCTCCCATCAAACAGTCCCAAGCGGAGCTTCTGCAGGAGGTTTAATCTGAACATGATACCAACCTGAGAGTGTCGTGCTTCATGTAACACCTCAATGGGGATACTTCAACATTTTGGCAAATTGGCCCATTTAGCGCAATTCCTTAGTCACTTCGAACAGCATACTTACTTTTTAGTGAGGGCGAGCTGTTGTTTATTCAGAGGTGAGTAGGGGAAGGTTTTCAGGACGGACACAATGGAAGTGGATGGTATTTTTATTCCCCCTCTTCAAACTCATCAAATACACAATCCAACAACCCCAAAACACTTTGGTGGACACGTTATAATCCACACATTCACTACGCTGTGGAACACCAACAAATAATATTGTAGCGTTACGACACTGAAGCAAATACTGGGAACTACTTTTTCTTTTGAAATCACTACGCCCAGACGCCATGTTTAGTAAGTAGTTCCGTCTTAGCAATCTTTGCATAAACAACTCGATCTGGTAATTTTGCATTAATATTTCACAGCGTAGTGAATGTGCGGATTATAACGTGTCCACCAAAGTGTTTTGGGGTTGTTGGATTGTGTATTTGATGAGTTTGACAAGGGGAACCAAAAATACCATCCACTTCCATTGTGTCCATCCCGAAAACCTTCCCCGACTCACCTCTGAATAAACAACAGCTCGCCCTCACAAAAAAAGTAAGTACGCTGTTCGAAATGACTAAGGAATTGCGCTAAATGAGACAACATCCCAAAATATTGAAGTATCCCTTCAAAGCATGGTCGGGATTAATATTAAAGGGAAACAGAACCTGTAAATAGAAAATGCCTCAAATCTTTGAGTTCAAGGCATGAAAAATGGGAGCCTTTATGTTTTTGTTCAGTGATGATTACTATTTCTTCTTTGAAAAGCTTAAACTGAAACACTCCTCTGGTTTAAAGCATTCTTCACAATCGCTGTCAGTGTCTTGCTGTGGGTTGTCAGCATTTAATATTTAATAAAAACGGTGTTCCACAAGGTTCAACTTCGGGTCCACTTCTTTTTCTTTTTTTAAGAATGATTCTGTCTGTCACAGCCGCTGGCGTGCTGATGTCTGTATTTGTGTGTTTGCTGTGTGTTTGCTATGCACGGCCATCACATCCACAGTGCTAAAGCATTCCTTCAGTGTATATCAGGAGAGAAACGCTCGTTCAGTTTAACAGCAATATGTTTGACCCTGCTTTGGATTGGCCCGGTAACTTGATTCACATTAAAAAAAAAAGAAGTCAAACTGATTGCACACAGTTGTTTTTAGTGAAAGATGCGGTTTCCTGTGGTGCAGCTGTGCTTCGTTTTCACGATGTGCTCAGCTCTCAGATGTGTGTGAGGCCATACATGCTGTGAGAGTTAATCTGCTGTGTGTTCAGTGTCAAAGTTGTTTTGTGAGACAAACCAAGAAAAGTGTTCATACACTGCTGCCATCGCAACCACTGGCATCCAGAAGGAAAAACCGGAACTGAATGATTCCTCACTTGGGACGCTGATGATTTATTGGCGGTCTTAAAGCTGTAGTCACCCGGCGTGTTTTAATGACTGAAATTTAGCAGCTGAACGGATGCAATATGCAAACAATTAGACCGCTGTGGTTACGGGATTTCATAAACGTGTAACGACAGCAGGGCTCAGCTGGGAGGAACATCCCTGCAGGCTGCCACCCGGAAATGAAATTTCATACAGCGCTTATTGAAACCCAGACGCAGCTCCACTCTGATTGGCTGTTCCCTGGAAGTCCTACACCTTCAGTCGCTCATACACAACTTTCTCTCTTTTAATAAGTAATCAGGCCATTAGGACGTGATGACAACTTTTTTTTTTTCTTTTCCAAGATTCCATTTGTCTTATCTCAGGAAGTAACTCTGCCAAAACGACTGGAAACAGAACAAAACACTTGTCTCGTGATGACTAAATCATGCATCAGCACCTTCAAAGCTCATTTTTCCAGCTGTTAAGTCTCTCCTTTAAAAAAGCCAAAATGGAGGGAAAATAATCCTATTTGTGGTGGTTGCATCAGTGCTGTTATAAATCAAAGTGGCGGCTCGTGTTTATAATCTAGAGCTTTATTGATGAGCAATGTGAGCTTCTATTGGAATAAATTAGTTAATAAACTTGTTTCCAGAAATTCTCAAATGATACATTCATTAGTTTGTGTGTTTTCTCGAGACAGGAAACATTACAGTCAGTAATTGAGGAACATGGGGGCAGTGATGGGAGATGAACTGAACCTTGAAAATATCAAAACCATGAAAGCGGTCTCTCATTTGGTTCTGATGCTGCGTTGCTTCGATGAGCTGAGCTGACTGACGATTGATTCCCTCATTAAGTTCGGCAGGAAACACACCAGAGACCCAGAGGAAGGAACTTTAACCAGCGCGTTCGAACTCTGGAGGAAGTGTGGAAAGAGCTCCAACAAAACAGCTGAAAAGAAACCTGCAGACAGACAGAGAACACAGCACTGACCAAGCAGAGGCTAGCAGCTCTGTTTTAGTCACAAACTGCAACCGCAACCCGGCTTCCCTCGGCCATGACTGTCTTTGAGAGTCTTGAATTAAAGTAGAGCAGGAGGGAAGCAGGAAGTCTCTCAGTCTTGCTGACTCTGACTGGAGGTGATGATGATGAGCGCCGCCTCGTCCTTCACCTCGTCCTCTCAGGCTTTTCAGCAGAGACGCAACAGAAATCTAATCCAAGTGATCAAAGCCGTCGCTGCTGATTCTCCTGAGTCAACACAACGTTCAGTGCATTAGCGTGTGTGTGTGTGTGTGTGTGTGTGTGTGTGGGTGTGGAGCACTGCAGTGAAACCAACAGGAAGGCGGTGTGAACATCTAGACCAGCCTTTATTGTGAACATGTGTTAAACGGCTTTTTGTTGTTGTTGTTTTTACCTCATTACAGTTATTTTATTTGGAAAAATCAACATAGTTTCCAGTTTTTTCACCTCACAGTGGAAAGAATCCCGCTTTAATCCTGGGTTTGGGGTCCATTCCCTGCAGGTAAAAATGGGCCCAAACTTGACTCTGAGCACACGAACATGGGAGCTGATGTACTGATAAGACACACAAAATGAAAAACTCACGTGAGTGCATTTGTCTTCATGGATATGGATTATTGAGGTTTGCGTTACAGAGCAGACAGAGTTCACGCTGATACACAACACGCGATGTGACTTTCAGCATCTGGAAACAGTTGGGTGGAGTTTGCATGTTGCCTTCAGGCACTCCGGTTTCCTCAGGGTTGGCATGTGAGGTTGATATTGGTGACTGTAGATTGTGTGTGGCTGTGTGTGTCTCTGTGTGTGTCCTGCTCTCAGCCATACTTTAGGAGCTGTAAATCAGCGGAGACGCTCCTGTTCAGCTGGCTCCCCATGACTTTTATTAGCAGACTTTATGTCTTTCACTTTGCCAGTGATCATTTCACGTATTGTGTTTTCTTTCTTTGCAGATTTATCTGCTGGAACGACGCCACATGTCTGATAACGGTTCATGCTTATGGGGGCTCAGCGCTCCATCCAGTCTCCCCATGCAGGACAAATAAAAGCATTTCCAGTAAAATGTTCGGTAAACAGGGCCTGATGTGTGTACAGTTCTCATTTTAAAACTGCTGTTGGCACGAGATATTACTCTGAGTTGATCAACAAGTGTTGTCTGTTTGAGAGAGCATCACGCAGGGTTTATGCTTTAACTCTGAGAATGTTGCATTACGTGAGATAAAGCAATGCAGGAGGTGAATGGGCTTTATTCCTTTACTGACGGTGAATTTCTGGTGACATGTTCTGTGACCTGCGAAACACGAGACGCACGGCAGATGTGCATTAATCGTTTGGTTTGTTTGTGCCACTTTGCATCATTTTTGAGGAATTCGCTGGGCTCTGTTTATGTCTTTTCCAAAGAGCAGATGTTCGGAGTGAGAGCTGCATCTTGTTTTGTCGTCCTGTAACTTGCACATGTTCACACTGACAGGGGCAACATAAAAAGCATCTGCCTCCTTTTATCCTCCATAGCTCATTGTGTCCCGGCTTATAGTGAACCGGACACATTTAATGGCCTTTTTCCTCCAAATTAAACTTTGTTAATCTGTCTTTGGTTTTGTGGCTCCTCGCTTTTTATTTTATTGTGAATCCAAAGAACAAAAAGACTGATGAAAACACAAAAGCACAGTAGCTATCCTCTGAACCATTATGTTTGGTTTTATTTCTTTACTGTCGTGCATGCTTTTAATGTCATTTCACGACAATCCCTGAAATATTGTGAGCGTGTTAGAAATAAATCCTTTCATTTCTCAAACTTAAATCCAGAACTGAGCTCCATCGTTCTTCTCTGCAGGTTTAGCCTCTAATAAGTGAAGTCTCACGCTCCATCAACATACAGCGGCCAGAATCTGAGCCCAGATATTTCCAACAGCCCGATTCGAGCTGAAATCCCTTCACTGGCTCTGAGTGGGTCCACATGTAAACGGCCTGGCTTGGCCCACGTTCACCGCTCCGACGGTCTCACTGATTAAAACCCATCAGGTCCTTCAGATCTTCTGTCAGCTTCGAGCTTTACCTAAAATCACATCCAGACACATTAAGTGCATCGCCGTGTTTTCAGTTAATGCTGCGTGTTTTTCTCTTTGTGGCTCTGAATTTTGTGCGTTGATTTTATGCACAGTGACTTGAAATGCGGATAACATCTCACATGGTCTCTTCCCCCCACGAAGCAAACACGACAAAGAGCAGCTTTGACTGATTTTTATATAATAAGGATTGTATTTCATTTTATTTATTATATATTATATATAATTACATTATATCAAAAAACATGTGCAATGTATCGATATCTTGTCAACAGATAGTCTTAATATAACAGTGGTTACAAGTTTAAATTAATTGATTATTAAATTATGTGAAACTGAAATAAACTCTCATTCACAGAGCTGCTGATACGTACAGGGTGTACTCCTCCCGCTGACGGGAGTCAGCTGGGACTGAAGCCATCCTCAGCTGGACAGAGCAGAGGAGACAGTGATGGATGGACTTCCTCCTTTCTGCTGCCGAGTGTCTCTTTCCTCTGCAGAAGCTCCCCGCTAGGGGGACGCACGCCGGGATAATGAGCCGAGCTTACGCCATTTCTATTTACAGTGCAGCAGACCGGACCCGGTGCCTGCTCCCTCCCAGGATTCACTCATCACTGTTGTGGTTTGTCCTGGTTCTTTGTGTTTTCAAGCATTACACGAAGATCTCTTAGTCGTTCATTCAGCTCTTTCACTTTCTTCTGCTGGCCGTACTGGGTGGTTGTTGAATTATCATCAGGCGCTTTACCTGGACGTGCCTCCTCTTTATTGTTTTGCACACATTCAGACAATGAAAGACATCCAGTTCTGCTGCTATGTGCAGAATAGATTAGATTAAAGAGATTTTTGCTTTATGCACTTGCTTAGTTCAATATCGTCAGTAGTTCTCGAGTTGCTATGAGTCAGTAACATCATAGATCAACTCTGAACTATGAACTCATATTCGAGAGTTATTCTCCCCTAAATTTCTGATTTGAATTCTGTCTTTTTCTTTTTTTAAATTGAATATTTTTTTGTCACATTCGTCTCTCAGTGTGTTTGGAAATGCACCGCAGCAGAATTCCCTTCAGTCCCTTACCTGTCGAGATTTCAGGTCACATCTGTGAAGCGAGTTTTCATCGCTACATTAAAGAGTGGAACACGTTCCTGGCCCGAGAGGAATCAGTGAAACACTGCAACAAGCGGCCTGTGTGAGCCGAAGCCAAGAGAAGCAACCTGGGACTGCTCTCCACTGGGGTTTCTCCACCGGGCCAAACAGATGCTGCACATTTCGGGAACAGCAACAGCATGCTTTCATCCCCTGGCTCTGGACGCCATATTTACAGTGTGTGCTTCTCTACAGAGAGAAGATTCAGTCTGGATGAGTCCAGACCGGCGATACGTGATCACCATGCAGTGAGGAGCGTTCGGAGGACATCGATGGAGAACGAGGAAACAAGCTGTCTGTGAATCTGAGCTCAGAGGGATTTATTAGGAGGATATATTGGGCTGTATTTTATTCCCGAGCCTGACAGTAATGCTCCCGCTTGTGTTATTGATGGCAGCAATAAGTGAGCAGGTCTTCCTCAGGTTCCTTCTCGCTCTGGCAGCGCAGGTTCGGGGATCTCGTGCTCGGAGGTTATTGATGTTCTCGTGTGTCTGGTTAAAGGATCACTGACAAATGTGAGAACATTTCACTCCTGTTTAGAAGTCCCGGAGCCAGAGCGCTCTGGATGCGGTCCTGGGAGTTGTCGGCCAGTTTTCCGTCAGATTTCATTTTCCCCTCTTGAAATGACTTTATCCTAATCTCAAACTCAAATAAATTTCCCTGCGTAAAGCGGCGTTTTCCTTCCAGCTCGGTGACGACAGTTCATTCGAACCAGGTGCAGGTCTCTGAGATCAGGACTGGGAAACATTGACCCAACCAGTTCGTCTTCACTAGTGGAAGCAGAAACATCTGAAAAGTGGCTGTTTGGCTGATATGAACGAGACAGGGCTTGATTCTGTTTGTTTTACGGTGGATGTTTTTTCTTTTCTTTGTTTTCAAAAAAATCATCAAGGAACTTTTCATTTTCATTTCTGTGACGTCGCCTAACAGCATCAAGGTGAACGCATTGAGAAAACGAACAAACAGAAGAGACCTTCAGGCTGTGAGCCTCAACAGCCCTCAGCACCGAGCAATCTGCTGGAAACTGCGTTGTTTTTCTGTTTTTCTGAAAAGTGACTCCTGCAGATGGAAACATTTCGATAATCGGTGTAGCATTGAAAGTCCTGTGGCTGTACAGAGAGCGGTTCAGTGTAAACATTCAAGCTCCATTTAACTGCCTGTTTTATTGTCAGCCGCTCAGGAATGTGTCTCCAAGCATTCAGATGATGGAAAACAGTCCAAAATGTACATTTTTACTGTAGAAATGGTGAGTAGCACAAACACTCTGGAAACCATGTTGGATTTTATGCCGATAATGAAATTAATGATTGGCTGTGCGCTCCGCATACACGGTCCAGAGACGTTTACCGGTGCACGGTTGATGACCTCATCAGACTGCGCCCTGAGGCGTCACTACAAGCTACTGTGTGCGGTTAGCCATGCTAACAAGTGTGCTTCGTTCGGTCCCAGGCTGAGTTATGTCTGTGGTCTGGAATTATTTCAAAGCGTCTCCTTCGGGTTCTAAATTTGCGATTTGCAGCGACTGGAACACATCGGTCATGCGAAGGGGAACCAAGACGCTGTCCGTCAGTACTTCCACTTCAGGAAGGCTCAAGCAGAGATACACGCTCAGTGCATCTGACCAGCAAAGAAATGAAAAGAAGCCACGCGGACAGGCTGGTCTGAAGGTTTGCCTTCCGCACCGCCTTGATGTCATGTTTTTGTTGTTGGTAATGCAGCAGGGCTGATTGAGCCCAGCTTATAATTTCAAAAATTGTATTAGCCCGAAGTTACAGGAGTGCAGAACAGCCAGAATACAGAAATAAGCTGGATCTCATTATTACAAGATCACTTTCTAGTTTTAACGAGATCATTTTCTCGTTTTAACTAGGTCGTTTTCTTGTTTTACTGAGATAATTTTCTCATTACCATTCACAGATTCAGACTTCCGGCATCGATAATTCTTTAACAAAACATCATCAACACACAAATAACTTGTATTTCCCATCGGTGTTGTCACGTCTGCAAGCAGGACCCAAAGGCAGAGTGAGTCATCTGTTGATTCTGGGTATGGCAGTGATGGCGTCTTCCAAATATTCCGGTTCTCCAGGAGAACCAGGGCTTTTTTGATGGACCCAGACGTGAAGGAACAGTGTCCTGGTTTGAGTCGCGCTCAGTGGCGTGGGTGCCGAGCTCCACCATGTAGTTGCAGAGACCAGCCTGCCTCACGACCGGTGAAACCTGCTGGAAATCCCAGGTGAGTGTGGAGGTCATCATCTAGGACTGCCCCACACAAGGGTACAAAGATAATCTGGCACAGACACACTGGGGGGGCCGGACTTCAATAAACAGCTGGGACACGTCAACTAATAACACAGCTGGAAGGACAAGAGCACAGAGACACAGGGCAGACAGACAAGACAGAATAAAACAGGAAGCGAGACAGTCAGGGATGCAAAGCAACAGGACACAGAAGGGGGGGGGGGTTGACAGGTTTGGATGGACAATATGTTACAAGCTCATTTTGACTGAAATCAGCTTTTAACAGCAGAAACAACCAGTCTGGATGTGCAGCTGTTGTGCAGTTTCACCTGCAAGCTGAGCTCTAACAGGGACCACAGTGACAGCAAATAAAGATACCGCATACCTAATGATGTAACTTCTATTCACTGTAGTATCACCAAAATAAAAGCAGACTTTTCTTGGCTCCTGCTGATCCGACTACAACGCCACAACACATTTTTCCACCGTTTTCATGGAGTATCTCTCGTTGGTGTTGAAGCAGTTTTGTATTTTTCGGACAGCCGCTGAACAACGGCCGCACAACCGGCTGCAGAGTCTAGCTTTATGTCTTCATGGGACATAATACTGTTTGGATTTAGGGCCTGTGTTCCATTGATTTTTGCTGCATTTACAATAGTTTTACAGCAACTAAGAATAACTGCAGAATTGACACCGCCTGAAGCGAGCGGCATTTTTTTTTTTTTTTTTACAGCCATAGCTTCAAATTCATGTTTGCAGTTTGCAGAAGGAAACTGCAGAATATACATGCACAGGCAAAACATGCAAACTCAACACAGAAATACTCTGAGCCCAACTTGGACTTGACTTTTTTCCAGTGAGAAGAGAGTGTGGACCTCTTCCAATCCTCATTCATCCCCGAAACACGTCAGACTCAGGACATATGTGAACATATATATCCAATTCCAGTCTCAACTAGTTAGATAAGGAAGCCCAGAGCCGGCGCTACCCGATGTGGTGCAGGGCGAGATTTTATACGGCGCCCCAGTCCATCTATACACACCCATATACAACTATGTGCAAGACTATGTTGAAAAGAAAAAGACATTTTACTTGAGCTTAGTGGTTTCATTTTTCAAGTTGTTCAGTCCTTCCCCATTCAATTCGTCTTCTAATTTTTGAAAACATTTTGCAGAAGCAGTTCAGCCGATCGTCCTTCATGAGACAGCCTCTCCTGATTTATTCCCCGTTGACTCAGGCCTCATTTTGACAGCTTTGTGTAACCGTGGCCTAAGAATCTGGCAAAATATCCGTGTTGACGCCTTCGTCCGTCCTCATCCTTTTTGCACAGACGACTTGGTGGTAATATTAATTGGGCGTTGCTTTGCATTTGAATCAATGTGAACTTTTCCATTTGAAGAGTTCACTGCAGTAACTAGTCTGGGTATAATTATATTGAAGGTGATTTTTTTTCTATATTTTTGTGGCTCCTCCCTGGAGGCCAGGGTGCCCTCAGCTTCTCTCCATGTTACCTAATGTACCAGCAAGCTCCGACAAAAGAGCAAATAAGACTCTTAAAACCCATAAACCTGAAGGCCTAACTCCAAACATGACTAAAAATACAGGTGATTTCACACTATTCATTTGTGTAGCTTGTTTTGAAATTGTGCAGTCTAAATTCTTCCTCTTAAGAAGCACGGTTTCTCTCTTTTAGTTACTCTGTTTTTCTTCCGTCAGAGGATTCAGCTTCCTGCTCTTCCTGAAAGGTCAGACTGAAGTGGAGCAATTTTGTAATTGCCTTCCATTAAACATGTGACATGACATTTGTTGCAAAAAAAGAAAAAGAAAAAAAAACCAAGGTGTTTTATGGCATTTGGGACCCTTATTGAAGGAAAGATATTGATTATGAAAATCTTACCACATCCTCTCTTAGTTTTGATAAATCATTCATGAAGTCTACTTGCAGTTTTGGTCACATGACGAGATGTTGTCAGACATTTAAGACCCCTGGATATTGTCAGGGCACCACAGAGAACTGGCACGTTGGCCCGGCCCGGCGGAGTGGACATTAAAATCCAGCTTAATGGAGCTAATGGAATGTAAATTAAGCTTTTCCATTTTAACCATTAACCTACAATGAAGAGTGTTTTTGAAGCACAGCAGGAGGTCAGGGTCAATCCGCCAGTTCATTTCTGTGTGTGTGTGTGTGTGTGTGTGTGTGTGTGTGTGTGTGTGTGTGTGTGTGTGTAACAGAGCGACTATAAAGCCATTAAACCATCAATAGTGAAGTGATAATTTAACGGCTGTGTGTTAATTGCTCTTTAAAGCACCGTCAGAAACGCGTGTGTACACACATGCACACACACACACACACACACACACACACATTTATTGGTCATGAAAGTGGCTCAGGATGTGCAGGATAGATTAGGAGATGACCTGGGTAATGATCTAACCCGGCTCCGGGCGTTTGTGTGGGATCATTTTGGAACAAAACATCACAAAAACATGCAACAGCTGATTTTAGCTCATTTCTAACAGTAAACTCCTTTAATTACAAACTTTTAGGGTTTTAAATGAGGAGTTTGTGGCATCACAAGGCCTCCAGATCAATACACGGAATAATGAGGGGTAATCACAGCTCTGAGAGATCACATCAAAAACATCTTCACACAGGGTTTTGTTCCATCATGACTTGCTGGATATCAAAGAAATGTGGTCAGTCAGAAACAGCGGGTGGTCGACAGATGCGTGTGCAGTGCATAACAAAATGTTCATTCATTAGTTTTCTTCTTCAGAGGCAGATGTTGGAAGTTGTCAAACCCATGAACGTTAAGTTGCACTCGGTGCTCGAACACAAACACAACACAAGTTCGAGCTGCGCTTCAACAGTCAGCACTGCTGCAGACTCGTCGCTTGGTTCACCTGTTTGTTTGGCCGCTAGCAGCACAAACAAGGCGACGTGGTGGTGAAGTGTTTTGAACTTTTGAACTCCTCACCACGTTAAGGTAGCAGTTCAGGGAGAGACCATTTTATTTTGAGGACACAAAAATCCGCTTTATTCACTCTCTTCACGATGGGGACTGAATGTATCTTCCAGTGTTTTAGGCTAAAATATTTTAGGGAACAGGGTGACCCCTATTGCCTGCAATAAACACCAATTAACAGCATCAACTTTGCATGTTTAGCTTCATGAACACAGAATATCAGGCGTATGTGCAAAATGCTGGGAGGAGTTTAGTGTAATAGATTACAATGACATACAGTACACAGTGTCATTTATAGCGTCTCAAATTAGCATCAGCTGGATGGATTCCCTTCAAGTTCCGATGCTGAAAAAGACAAATACAAGAAAAATCAACAAAAACACACAAGCAGTTCATCAAGCTGGCTGTGAAACCTCCCTGTTTGTTTTTTTGATTTAATCCTAATTTGAGTGCTACAGTGTGACGTTAGAGCGGGATTCATGCTGGCATTAACTTGATTGTTGAGACAGCAGTGAAATCTTTCTCCCCCAAATCCAGCTGTTCAGCGCTTTCACAGTTTTATGTGATTCTTTATCTTCAAAGAAGTTGATTTCAGTTTGGATGAAGTCAGTCAGCTCAGGCTGGGAGCGGTCTGTGAGACGTCACACTGTGCTCTCACTCGTTCACATGCAGCTGGCTGCAGCCACATTGGGTCTGGAGATGTGTGAGCAGAAAGGAAACCCCAGACGTGACAGATCCACGATGATCCAGCCTCTGCAGGGACTCATCGAATCCTCTCGTATCCACAGACTTGGCAGGTTTCTCAGCGAGGTGCTGTTCATATCAACCATCATGTGTCTAATTTGAGGCTGTATGTTTGAATGAATGAATGAACGAATGGAAATGAAGAATGCTGGTGATGCATGGAAACAAAACATGCATAGAGGCTACTGCATTCTGTCTAATTACTGAGTGTAGCACATATTTAAAGTTATTGCTTTGCATTATCTTAAGCTGATTGTATTCAGGTTAATTCTTTTTTTCGTACAACAAAATGCATTTCCAGTTTAGGAGAATTCTTCCAACTTGAGTTTCACTTTTCTCTCCAGACAACAGCTGGTCAGAGATTTATCTAATTATTTACTGATGCCAAGTAATGTGCAGATATTCATGGTATCCAGAGGATAAATCTCACGACATCACTGCTCCCCTGAACCCTGCTCTGACATGGCATTTCCAATACAATGGTACTCATGGTGGTTTACTGGAGTTTCCCACAGTTTCAAAATACATGATGTGAATCAGTCCTTTCTGCTCAAGAACCAGATCGCAACTTCCACTTCGGAGCAAAACTCTCTCTCTCTCTCTCCGTATCGAGCTGACTGAGTCCTGCGGCCCCACTCTGTAATCTAAGGCCTGATCACTGAGGACGACGGCGTGGAGTACACAAAACACAACTCTGTGGACGCGTCTGAGCAAAACCACGGAGACGGCGGTGACTTTCAGACGCTGGTCTGCTGGTGAACATCCAGTGAGAGAGAGGACTCGACTCGTTATCTTACGGATCACAGTCTGTTCTAGTTTGAGCGCCTTATTAATGCTTCTGTTACTACTTATGTGACTTCTCTTGTGTGCTACTGTTTACTGCACTTCTGCTGCTGCAGCGAAGCAGTCTCCCCACTGAGGGACTAATCAAGGTTTTCTTTTCTTATTTACAGAGAAACGCAGCGCCACACACATCTGCTGGGATGTGAGAGCTGCTGACCTGCAGTCATTAGAGGCAGAATCAAGGCTTATTGAGAAAAACCTGCTCCGGATCTGGTTCTTTTCAGCCTGTTACTGGGTTACTTCTACTCTGAACCAGGTTAGAGTTGCTCCTCTGTCTCAGAGTTCAGTTCCTTCCCTTTGTGACACTAAAAACTCAGTTTCCCTCGTTACAGAATTGTTCACTGAATCTGTCACGTGAAACGAGCCCTTGGTGTTTGTTTCATTGGACCGTTAAACCTCAGAAACCCGAATCCTGCTGTTGGCAGGATCAGAATATCATTTATTCTTAAATTGCTGACCATTTTTCTTGGAACTCCTCTAGATTCTCGCCGTTTGCTTGACAAAGTTCCAAGTGAAACCACATTGTTTCAGAATTTCTGCTTAAGAAAAGCTTCGCGTTAACTCGCCAACATTTTGAGAATGCGGTCCGTTTACATGGAAACAACAGAAACATTAAAAACAATGTAGTTTTCACATTGGTCCACTAGTGGGAGCTGTTCGACTGAGACTCACTTTATTAGACTTCACATCAAATTGAAAACTCAGTGCAATGGCTCGGACACAGCAGGAATACTGACAGTAACAGTGAATGTTGTGATTTAAACATGCAAAAACAACACAGAAAACCCAGAGAAATGCAGAGAGACCCATAAAGTATTTTAATTAATGAGTGAATATTCTGATCATTTGGCAGCATCTGGGTCTGAAATGTTGCCGTTTCAGTATTTCTAGGTATGCTGGAGAGCACATTTTGGCACTCTGGGGTTCAGGTTGATGTTTTTTAATCATTTTTACCATGGACTCCCATCACCCATCACCACTAGCTCCAGTCAAGAGTTGGTTCACTCAATTTTCTTAAAATCTATGGAAATAAAACTGAAATTCTAATTGCTCTCGCCAAATTCTCGCTCTTTAATCTGAAAACCTCTCATTCGTCACTGACACTCTGTCCCGAAGGTGACAAGCGAAAGAAGAAGTTCTGACTCTTCAGGAGAAAGAGGGAAGCCTTGCAGAGACACTTCAGCTCTGATGATGGGACAGTCACCGTTTGTCCAAGTTTATGAAATGCACACTTCACAGTGTGACTTCCAAAGATTAAAAGAACTGGAAAGTGACATTTGACATTGAAAGGTCAGTGTTTTTAGATATCACCAGCTCTTAAAGCTAGGGTTGGCGATTTGAATGAGATACATTTTTTTAAATACTGGTTAAAATGATCTTTATGACCCGATGGGAAGCAATTCATAGCGTGTTTTTAAAGTAGTTTGGAAAATATCCGCTATCTACAGCAGGAGCAAAACGGGAAAAACAGCAACCAATCGTCTTGACGGGACACCTTTTTTTAAACCAATCAAATCCCTTCGCCGTTCGACCTGCCCCCTGCGCGTACATGTCAATGGCGTGCACTGACCCTGGTTCAGTGTGCGCGTACAAGGACGGAGCGTCGTTGCAGAACGGCGGAGAAGAATGTTTGGGGGTTTACTTACCAGTGAGTGCGCCATAACTTGGCGTAGTGCAAATAAGGAAAAACGAAAAAAACGAAGCGCTGAGGACAGGTTACGCCAGGAACGCACTGGACGCGGAAGCGCCGCGCGCGAACGTCTCTGTGTCTCCGCTCCCAACGGAGCTCCTCCAATGGGGTGGGAGCTGGGCGGAGCCTTGGGGAGACGCTACATTCGTGCTACATGCTAGTTTTCCAAGATCGCCAACCCCAGCTTTAAATGACGACTAACGACGGTTCTGCATAAATGTCCTCACAGTGCAGAAATGGAAGCAGCACACAAAGAAGAAAGGAAAAAAAACCGAATGTCCTTCAAACTGAGGCTCTCATCACTCGTCCAGCAGAGGAAACTGGTTCTACTTCCCCCTCTTTCACACTGAGAGCCTGACTCACTGCAGCCCAGCTCCAGGAGCGCAAGACTCGTTATATGGACATTAAACATTTACCACTCACCAAACCTCAGAGAGAGAGAGAGGGAGAGAGGGAGAGAGAGAGAGAGAGAGAGGGAGAGAGAGAGAGAGTGAGAGAGAGAGAGAGAGAGAGAGAGAGAACATGGATGAGTTTCCAGCAGAAACACAGATGAGAAGGAAAACAACTTTCTGGCCTCTAATGACACTTATGAGAAGATTCAGTCCTGCTCCTGCCTGGTTTGATTTTTATGAAGGACAAAGGGAGACAGACTCTGTAACACACACACACACACACACACACACACACACACACACACACACACACACACACAGAGAAACCATCTCCTGATCATTCACACTGATACGCTCAGTTTGCTCTTTTTCCTGCATCTCACACTTGAGGCTTTATTCCCTGCTAAATTTTAGAGGAATGTATTTTAGTGAAAGCAGCCATTTAGCAGAAGAAACACACTCAGGACTATAAGTGACTTCAGATGATGAATATACCAGTAGTACATGCTGTGTCCAACCCAAACCCTGCCCTGCTTTATTGAGGCCACCGTGGAAAGAGTTTAATCACAGTCAACCTAATAGGTGTGATACAGGATGTTCTATTTGCTGTGATTTCCGGGTGGATCATCTAATTAACTGGTGGGTCTGTTTGTCAATCATTCTGACGAGCTGCTTTCGTAAGGCTGTTCTACGTGCTCGCTCCCAATCAGCTTCTCCCTTTTGCGCATTCAGTGTTTATGTAGCCCTGAGCTTCTGAGCTAGTACTGACCGATGGCGAGTCTGACATCATGAAACTGGAACTGTTTCGGAAAACAAGCTTTATGAGCGAGGCCGATCGCAGAAACTGTAAACAGAGCCGTGCACGCCCGGAGAAGATGAGGTCGCGCTCGCACACTTCCGCCATTGATAGGCGCTTCCTGGGAGAAGCAGGAGAGCAGGTAGGATGGTCTGGCGCATGCACGTTTTTCAGAAAGTGAGTAACAGACGTTTGGCTTCGTCTTTTTGAGAAAATCCTACATTACACCTTTAATTAAAGCAACACTAGGGAACTTTCAGTTTTCGTTGATTTTGGCGGCGCCAGTGGACAAAAGCGGTAGTGTTTTGCCTGAAGGAATACTACAGTTCCCATGAGGCCTAGCGCGTGGCGTGGTAAACTGCTGCTCCCGGTGGCGTGCTGTCGGCCTGAACTCGCCTACATTTGTTTCCAGTGGCTGTGTGAAGGACGGATAGCGACGAGGTCATGAATCTAATGGTGGCTAAACAATGTTATATCATGATGTGACACATGCTGTAAAGCAGTCCGCACATTTGGAGTGTTTTAGTGTGCAGGGTTCCTACCACCCTCCTCACAGCTGCTCAGTCCAAGTGAAAGCAATACTGACGCCCTCAGCCCGTGACAGAGGGTCATTCAGCTGGCTGTAAGTCGATGTATCGTCACAAAAGATATTAAAATGTTTTATTAAGGTTGAAAAGTTCCTTAGTGTAGGTTTAAACATTTTTATCTCATTAATTTTAATATGAATCATTATGAATATGAATAATTTCTATGAAAACATGTATTTTCATCACTGATTTTGTTGTAGGTGTAATTAAAATTAACTAAAATTATCAAATATCTGCCCAACAGAAGTACGACTTCCGCTCCATTTTAGCTGATCTTTTCAAATTAAAAGCCTCTAACAAACTTTCCACTGAGTAATATCTTTTAATGCAGCTCGGTGAGGGATTTATTAGCCGCAGATGTGCTGCCACATCAGTGTTGGACGCAGCGATGCCTGCCTCTCCTCAGGTCAGTTCAAGGCTCTGGTGCTTCAGGACGGCGGTTCCTCCTTCCTCCTCTCTGCTCCCTCCTTGTGGTTTTCCTCTCTCAGCTCGGCCCTGAGCCTGAAGGCCGCCTTTGTTCGCCGGGCATCGTGAGACCATCATGTCTTCTCTCTAACATAATCAGCTTTTGTGAATTACAACAGCGCCTAATGGCATTAAGACCTGGTGACACTCATTCAGTCCATTAAGTTCCTGCATGGCTCAGACTCTGGAACAGTGGAGGAGAGCGAGGAGAGAGCGGCGGCCGTCCGAACAGCATCTCTGCCTGGTCGGACGGGAGAATTACAGCCAGCGATTCTTCAGAATGCGTGTCGTTGTTTGAAGTCGATCTGTTCCCTGATTCACGGCTCTGTCTGTGGATTCACTGTAATTCTGTCTGCAGGGGCTTTCAGGGAGTTTAACGGAGCTGTGCTCCGTTTTGATCCAGTCAAACTTCAACCCACTGGTAGAAAATGTAAATCCAGCCTTCCTACTCAAACTGCTCTGTTTGGGGAAAAGCTGCTATTTTTATGAGCATTTAATGTAATGATTAGTGAGTTTGTCTAGCCGCTCGCCTGGCTGTCCTCTCAAGACATTCTGATCACAAACAAGCCAGCAGCAGGTTCACCATCAGTTATTTATTTCCACACCTTTTAGTGGTGACAAATTGCTAATTAGTTTTTATGAAACAAGTGTTTAATTCAGTGGGATCATTACACTTTTGATGGACATAAAGATAATAGAGCTTCTTTTTTTTCCAGTAATTATCAGTTGTATAAGAATTAACTTAGAATTAAACCTTTGGAACGACGTTGTTCCATCCTTTATCCTTGACACAGTGCAGTCACTAAGCAAAGCGATTAAAAAGGTCATAAATAATAAAGAAGCTCCGGCTGTCATTCAGAAGTGAAATGTTTGTGGTTGGAAGCTCCAGGGCTTTGGGAAGAACAGCGTTTTTCTTTATCACTCAGATCTTGTTGGCTGCTTTCCTGGACATGGAGCCTCGATTTCCCTGCAGGAATGAACTTTTCTCCACAGTCGCCTCAAACCACGTCTCATCGTCCTCACGTCAGGACACGACAGCCGCAGATCTACCACCTCAGCAGCAGCTTTTCCTCCAGGTCAGCACTTTCATGGACACGATCCTCCAGCGGCTTGTCTTTGATATTCAACCATTAGAAGAGAGGGACGTCCGGTAGAAACCAGGGAGTCTGGTCTCTCAGGGGGAGAATTGTGCAAATTTGTGCCAAAAAATTAAAATTGGCACGCTCCAAATCCAAAAGCCTAATTTCAACGGGGGTCGCCATATTTGGCAAAACAAAATGGCCGCCACCACTGTAACTGTGTCACATTTCATTGAGCAATCATGAAAAACACGACTGGAATGAAAAGATGTTGGTTTGTAAAGAGCTGCATGTTAGAATATGCAATTCTTGATATAAAAACTTTATGAAAATCATTTTCTGGGATCTTCTATGTCAAGTGTCAAAGTATGTAATGTTCAGTTTCACTTGGCAGCCATCTTGGATTGACAAATGAAAAAAAAATGGACTTTTTGATGGTGGTCATTTTGTTTTGCCAAATATGGCGACCCCATTGAAAATAGGTTTTGGCACCCGGCAGATTTGGATTCAGAGATTATCTGGACCTGATAACCGTCTGAGTTCAGGACCAGACGAGGTCCCAGGCTTGGTCCTCCGGTGGGACAGAGCAGCTTTTGAACCCAAGACTTGTATTAAGCAACTGTTTTTCCAAGAGCAGCATATGCAGAGTAATGGAATTCAAACGTACATTTGTAAAATGAAACCTCCTTTTTATTTATATTTTTCATACAATATTTGCAATATAGCAAAATCAATGTATCAAATGGAGAAAGTAACGGGATCGACTGATATTCAAATCTGAGGTGGAAAGTAGTGGATTACATGTCCTGACTTTGCAGTAATTTTGTAGTTTTTTTTTTTTTTTTTTAGTAATTTTAGATTTTTTTAAGCATTTTTTAGATTAATTTCACTTTTGACCCATCAGTTTTACTCTACGACTTCGGAAATCCTTCCTGTCACCAAGTAAAAAAAAAAGAAAGAGAAACAAAGCAGAAGTTATGCAGCTGCACACACCTGTGTGCAGAGCGCTGTGAGAGTGTGCTAAGCTCTGCTGGTTTGTTGTTCACAGTGAAGCGACAACAGTCCACAGTCTCCTCCGTCTTCCTGGTCGGTTCTGGTGTCTTCATTACACTTTAACCTTCAGCTCAGATCGCCGGACTGCGGATTCTGTTCAGGTAATAACACACATCACACACATTCTCCCCCCATTAAAACCATTAAAATCTCCTCGGTGCTTCAAACGTCACATCTCTCGCTCTCTTCAGTGGTTTGAAGCGAAACCTGCAGCAGTCAGATCTCCACTGCATTTTGTCACCCATCCACTGATCTCCAGCCTCTGCCCTGTGTGTGAATCCTGCATGTTCACATCTCCTCAGAAGACAAATCATCTTAAATGAGCCGATATGACTGTTGCAATAGTCAGATATGAGCTGGGGTTAAAGTGATTGTTTGTTGTTGTGTTGATTGTAGTATTGTCACCAAAATCACATTAAAGGAGATGGATTTATCTCATCGTGCCTTAATTTGGTCTGACTGTCATGCTTGGAATGAACTTTAAAATGAACTTTAATCCAGAAAAGAAAAAAAAAAAACTCAAAATATTGACTATTTCTGTTGCTGTTAACACTTGGATCCTTCTCTCAGAGCGGAAATGGAAAGTAAGAAGGTAATTATTTTCCCATCACACAAACGCTTTACTTAGGATTTAATCACAGAGGTAAAAATGTTGGAGCTTCTTCCACTCTTTTTTAATTTCCTGTGCTTACGTGTTTCTCAACTTCGTGGAAGGGAAGTTGGACTGATGGATACTTTAGTGCTCAAAGTTTCATCCTGAAATTAAATTAAACTCGTTTTATTGTTGAAGGAAATCAGGATGTGTAGTTAAGGTTTTAGGAAATGAAATAAAAGTTGGAAAGAGAAGAGCAGTGAAAGTTTTTAGAAATGGAGAGAAGAAAGCAGCAGCCCTGATGAGTGAGTGAAGATGAATCCTGTGATTGATCACAGTCAGAAGTGATTTGTTCGTACATAAACGTCACTCCCAGGCGTGTTTTATCGATGTTTTTCCTCTTTTTCCCAACATGTGCTCATGAAGTAGTTTCTCTTCTTTCTCATTCAGTCTGATGACGTTTTATGAAATGTCGGCATAACCACGTAAAGAGAGCAAAACACCTTCAGCTCTGACTGAAGTACGCAGGTTAGGAGTTTATTGAGAAAGCTTAATTCAGGATGAAGGTGCATGAATTCCATGAAACACAGTTTCCAGTCGATCATTTAAATCATATTGGAATGAGAGGAGAAAATGCATCTGAAACATTTCAAAAACTAAATGCATTTCCTGTCATTCACACACTCCAGGTTTCTTAAAACTAAAGGAAAAACCAGGCATCCAGCTTGTTTTAGTGACTTTAGACACTGTTACACCTATAATCTGTATTTGTTTAATCTGCAGAAAAACCAAAGGTGAGAAAAGGAATTGTTTGGAGTTTAGTTTCTGGTCGCCGGTGCAAACCGGGACTGATCCCAGACTTTTTCTTGGCAGCGATTTCCTCAAGTTGTCGTCTCCGTCAAACTGTCAGGCAGCAAGAGGAGACTTTGTTAAATAAATAGGACGCAATTAGCGACGGGAGGCTCGACAGACTTTGTTAGGTTTGGACTGCTAAAGCTTTTTATTTCTATTCCCAGTCCTGATGTTGAGATAAGAGTCATGGGTGTTATTTCATATTTACAGAGCGATATCAATTATTTAATGTACTGCCAGTTAGAAAATCCCTCTAAATGGCTGCTTCAGTGTGTAAAGGCTTTCAGTCTGTTTTCACAGTAAAGCCTCGAGTCTTTCAACAAAGCTCCATGTTCCAGGACTCATCCATTCATCATCCAGTGTCAGCATAATCCGGAATAATCCACACGGGTTCGGCCTCCATGGAACATTAAAAACCAGGCTCTGGAATGTGTTGCAACAAATAAAGCTCATAACTGCTGCAGGTTGGAGGAAAACAACTCATCATTAGTAAAGAAAACAGGTTGCTGTTTTTACGATCGACCCGAGTCGCTGTTTCTCTGCCAGAAAGTGACTGTAGGGTAGAGTTTTACGATCAGGTGAAGCACGTGCGGCTGTGTGCAGATTCCTGGCTTTTGCTGGAGGGACTGTTGAGCACATTTCCTCATGAATGAATCAAATTCAGAGCAGATGAGGAGCGAAGCGCACCTCAGGTTTTCAGAACCAAACGACATAATCACCGTGATCTGAGTCACAGAGAGATGCTGACGTACGCTCAGGTCGGTCTCTAACCAGCCTGGAGCATGGGTTTGGTTTTTGAAGAGCCAGAGAGAGGCCACACCCCCACAGGGAGAACATGCAGACTGGAGAGAGAGCGAGCTCTCCTGCTGGACATTTTCCGCCTCGGCTCCAGTATCGAGTCTTTTGCAGACTCTGGCATGTTTTCCTCTCCGTCCCTCCTGAGGAAAAGCATCCCTGCAGCATGATGCTGCCTCCACCATGCTTCACGGAGTTCAGGGTGACGTTCAGCGCCAGTCTAATGACTTAACCCGACTTTAAACTTCTGCTAAACTCCTTCCCTGAACGGTCTCTTCGTGATAAACGCTCTCTGATGGACGTCCTTCACAGAACAGCTGGATTCAGCCCCACAGCTGGGCTGCATTTACTGAAGGAAGAGGAAGGCTGTTCAACGCCACGCTCTTCTGGGTTTCATTTGATTCCATTAACTAATAAATCAGTTTGCCTTTTTAATCACATCTCAGCAAGTTATTGTGTGAATGCTGAAGGCATTCACACCTTTACATTCCAAATCTTTAATTGTGTGAATGCTGAAGGCATTCACACCTTTGTTTTCCTGTTTCTTTATTTTTATTCTGACTTCTTCCCCTGTTTTTTGACACCTTTCAACTCCTTCAAATTTTGTCCGATTTGAACCATTCATATATCAAATTGTGCAGCTTTTTAAGGACATGGGTGCTATGTTCTAGCTTTTTAAAACCTTTTAAACTTTTTAAAATATTTCAACTTTTGTGCAACTTTTTGCCCCATGTTAACGGATGGAGAAATTTTTAAAGTTTATAACCCTTTAACTCCTTCAAATCTTAACCGATTTTAACCATTCAACTTTTAAACTATTCAACTTTTTAAACCCTTTCTTAAACCTTTTTAAACTTTTTAAACTTTTTTAAACTTTTTGAAATATTTCAACTTTTTAAAATTATTTTTAACATTGAAGTGGATGGAAAACCCTTTCAACTGACCTTTCAACTCCTTCAACTTTGAACCCTTAAAACTTTGTCATACTTTCACATAGACAAGTCATTTAACTTTTAAAATGTAGGCATTTTTGTCCTTAATTCAGGTATGTAGTATCATTTCAAGATCTTCTACCAAATTTAAACTGTGAGCCTTCAAGTACGGAGAGAATTTCAGCCGTTTTTGGAGTTTACAATGGGTGTGTATTGGAAAAGCTAGAGTGGGAGAAAGGAATTTAGAGTGCGGGAGGCTCTGAATTTTAACCAAAAAAAAAATTATTTTCTCGTCCGTACGGCCACATTTCTGGCTCAATCTGTACAATAACCCCTCAAAACGTAGGAATTTTTCTTGTGACTCGTAAAATTGAGTCACTTTGTCTCTATCTCAAACGGTTCTCTCTCCAGAGGCATTTGTTTGAGGAGAGTGCAGAACTTTCTCCCATCCGCTCCAAAGCATTTCGAGACGCCTGAATCCAAAACTTCACTCGTGTTCGCACAATCGCTGTGGCTGAATGGAAGATCCTACAGACATGATTCCTGCACCATTAAATTCATGAAAGGCTTCTGAATCTGACTGTGTGAAAATCTTTTTCAATTTCGCCTTTCGCTCCCTGAGAAATGCCATTTCTTCAACCATGCGCACTCCATTAAAAAGTGCTGATTCACTGTCATGGCTGCTGTGCAGCTGGTCTCCATAGCAACAGACACACCTGTTGTGCTGACTGCTGCTTGATTAGTCTGGATTTTTCCATTAAGACTGGAGCTCTATTGATCCTCTGTTACTCTGACACTGACTCCACTGCTCCTTCTACCTTTTTCAACCTTTTTCAACATTTTGCAGCATTTTCTATCTTTTTCAACCTTTTGCAGTGTTTTCAACCTTTTTCAACCCTTTTCAACTTTTTGCAGTGTTTTCAACATTTTTCAACCTCATTCAACCTTTTCAACTTTTTGCAGTGTTTTCGGCCTTTTTCAACATTTTTCAACTTTTTGCAGTGTTTTCAACCTTTTTCAATATTTTCCAAACTTTTTCAACTTTTGTCAACTCTTTTCAACTTTTTGCAGTGTTTTCAAACTTTTTCAACTTTTTTCAACCCTTTTCAACTCTTTGCAGTGTTTTGAACCTTTTTCAACCTTTTTCAACTTTTTGCAGCGCTTTCAACCTTTTTCAACTGTTTGCAGTGTTTTCAACCCTTTTCAGCTTTTTGCAGTGTTTTCAAACTTTTTCAACCCTTTTCAACCTTTTACAGTGTTTTCAACATTTTTCAACCTTTTTCAACTTTTTGCAGTGTTTTCAACCTTTTTCAAAATTTTTCAACATTTTTCACCTTTTTTCAATCTTTTTCAACTTTTTGCAGTGTTTTCAAACTTTTTCAACCTTTTTCAACTTTTTTCACCCCTTTTCAACTTTCTGCAGTGTTTTCGACCTTTTTCAACATTTTTTAAACTTTTTGCAGTGTTTTCAACCTTTTTCAAACTTTTTCAACTTTTTGCACTGTTTTCAAACTTTTTCAACCTTTTTTAACTTTTTTCAACCCTTTTCAACTTTTTGCAGTGTTTTGAACCTTTTTCAAACTTTTTCAACTTTTTGCAGTGTTTTCAACCTTTTTCAACTTTTTTCGACCTTTTTCAACTTTTTACAGTGTTTTCAACATTTTTCAACCTTTTTCAACTTTTTGCAGTTTTTTCAAACTTTTTCAATATTTTTCAACTTTTTGCAGTGTTTTCAACCTTTTTCTACCTTTTTCAACCTTTTTCAACTTTTTTCACCCCTTTTCAACTTTTTGCAGTGTTTTCAACCTTTTTCAACATTTTCAAGTTTTTTTTCAGTGTTTTCAACCTTTTTTAAACTTTTTCAACTTTCTGCAGTGTTTTCGACCTTTTTCAACATTTTTCAACTTTTTGCAGTGTTTTCAACCTTTTTCAACTTTTAGCAGTGTTTTCAAACTTTTTCAAAATTTTTCAAACTTTTTCAACTTTTTTCAACCCTTTTCAACTTTTTGCAGTGTTTTCAACCTTTTTCAACATTTTTCAACTTTTTGCAGTGTTTTCAACCTTTTTCACGTTTTTGCAGTGTTTTTCACTTTTTTCTTATTCAGTTTTTCTGCATTACAGTTTAACATTTTCAGCTCAGCATTCACACTTGCAGTTTCTTCAGGAACTGCAAATTTTTTCTAGTATTATTCTTCTTCTTCTGACTTCTTCCGCCGATTTTTGACGCTTAACTACTCCTCCAAATTTTGTCCGATTTGGACCATTCATATATCAAATTGTGCAGCTTTTTAAGGACTTGGGTGCTATGTTCTAACTTTTTAAAATCTTTTAAACTTTTTGAAATATTTCAACTTTTGTGCAACTTTTTGCCCCATGTTAACGGATGGAGATTTTTTCAAACTTTAGAACCTTATAACTTCTTCAAATCTTAACCGATTTTAACCATTCAACTTTTAAAATATTCAACTTTTTAAACCCTGTCTTCAACCTTTTTCAACTTTTTCAACTTTGTTCAACTTTTTGAAATATTTCAACTTTTTAAAATTATTTTTAACATTGAAGTGGATGGGAAAACCCTTCAACTGACCTTTCAACTCCTTCAACTTTGAACCCTTACTACTTTGTCATACTTTCACATAGACAAGTCATTTTACTTTTAAAACGTAGGCATTTTTGTCCTTTATTCAGGTATGTAGTATCATCTCAAGATCTTCTACCAAATTCAAACTGTGGGCCTTAAAGTACAGAGAGAATTTCAGCCGTTTTTGGAGTTTACAATGGGTGTGTATTGGAAAAGCTAGAGTGGGAGAGTGGCAGTTAGAGTGCGTGAGGCTCTGAATTTTAACCAAAAAAAAAATTATTTTCTCGTCCGTACGGCCACATTTCTGGCTCAATCTGCACAATAACCCCTCAAAACGTAGGAATTTTTCTTGTGACCCGTAAAATTGAGTCACTTTGTCTCTATCTCAAACGGTTCTCTCTCCAGAGGCATTTGTTTGAGGAGAGTGCAGAATTTTCTCCCATCCGCTGCAATGCATTTTGGAGACGCCTGAATCCAAAACTTCACTCGTGTTCGCACAATCGCCGTGGCTGAATGGAAGATCCTACAGACATGATTCCTGCACCATTAAATTCATCAAAGGCTTCTGAATCTGACTGTGTGAAAATCTTTTTCAATTTCACATCTTGGTCCCCGAGAAACGCCATTTCTTCAACCATGTGCACTCCATTAAAAAGTGCTGATTCACTGTCATGGCTGCTGTGCAGCTGGTCTCCATTGCAGCAGACACACCTGTTGTGCTGCTGCAGCTTGATGAGTCTGGATTTTTCCATTAAGACTGGAGCTCTATTGATCCTCTGTTACTCTGACACTGACTCCACTGCTTCTTCAAGGTATTTCAACGTTTTTAAATTTTTTGCAGTGTTTTTAACCTTTTTCAACTTTTTTCAACCCTTTTCAATGTTTTGCAGTGTTTTTAACCTTTTTCAACTTTTTTCAACATTTTTCAACTTTTTGCAGTGTTTTCAACCTTTTTCAAAATTTTTCAACCTTTCTCAACTTTTTTCAACCCTTTTCAACTTTTTGTAGTGTTTTCAAACTTTATCAACCTTTTTCAAACTTTTTCAACTTTTTGCAGTGTTTTCAAACTTTTTCAACCTTTTCAACTTTTTTTTTTAACCTTTTTTAACTTCTTGCAGTGTTTTCAACATTTTTCAACCTCATTCAACATTTTTCGACTTTTTGCAGCGCTTTCAACCTTTTTCAACATTTTTTAACTTTTTGCAGTGTTTCCAACCTTTTTCAAAATTTTTCAACTTTTTTCAACGCTTGTCAACTTTTTGCAGTGTTTTCAAACTTTTTCAACCTTTTCAACTTTTTTTTAACCTTTTTCATCTTTTTGCAGTGTTTTCAACATTTTTCAACCTCATTCAACCTTTTTCAACTTTTTACAGTGTTTTCAGCCTTTTTCAACGTTTTTCAACTTTTTTGCAGTTTTCAAACTTTTTCAAAATTTTTCAAACTTTTTCAACTTTTTTACAACCCTTTTCAACTTTTTGCAGTGTTTTCAACATTTTTCAACCTTTTTCAACTTTTTGCAGTGTTTTCAACCTTTTTCAACATTTTTCAACTTTTTGCAGTTTTTTCAACCTTTTTCAAACTTTTTCATCTTTTTGCAGTGTTTTCAAACTTTTTCAACATTTTTCAGCTTTTTGCAGTGTTTTCAGCCTTTTTCAACTTTTTGCAATGTTTTTCAACCTTTTTCAACCTTTTTTGACTTTTTGCCGTGTTTTAACATTTTTTCAACCTTTTTCAACTTTATTTCAGGTTTTTTCACCTTTTCTTATTCAGTTTTTCTGCATTACAGTTTAACATTTTCAGCTCAGCATTCACACTTGCAGTTTCTTCAGGAACTGCAAATTTGTTCTAGTTGCATTTAGTAGCATATTTCATTATTTTAAAAAAACCAAGACAGGCTGAATAAAGGTACAGACAATCATTTTAAGAGGCTCAGTTCGCTTCAATGATTCAGTGAGAACGACATCTTTACGGCTCATATTAACCAAGTGTGTTGTTTTTATCCAGTATGGAGTGATTTTGAATTGCTTTCATTATTATGAAGTATGAGAAACCAAGAAACTCTGAAACCTTGGACTGCAGTCAAACTTCCAGGATCATAGTCCAGGTTCTGGGATCCAGACGCTGAAACACAACCCTTCGTCATCATCCAGTCATCGTTTATTCACACAGATCACGATCATTTCAGGCACTTGAGGAGACGCCAGGAAGTGTCGTTCCTAAAGGTGAGGAGGGATGGAGAAGCTCTGGAGTCACATTGAAAGACGAGAGAAGGTCAGAGTTCGCGTCCGCCTTTCACTTTCAACGTCTGGTCAGACGTCAACAGACTGTAAAATACATCAAACAGGCTAAAAAAGAAAGGAGAGGAAGTTTGTGGTCCGAGACGCTTCCTGTTTAGCATCAGGAGTGAAATCTTCCATGTTTTCCTCGACCGACGCTTCCTTATCAGTATTTTCTACTTCCTGTCCCGTTTCTTCAGTTATGGCCGCCGTCCTTGGGCTTGACGACGCTCTCCAGACGCCGGGTCCTGATGGGAGGCAGCTCGTCGTACATGTCGAAGCCCAGCTGCGAGTGTTGCTGAGGCAGTCGGAAGAACAGCAAGTGTTTCCTCAGGACCTGAACAGCAAAACAACACACAGGGTTAGAATGTATCAGGAGAGATTCAGTGTTTACAAACACACAATGAAAAAACAGTGAGGGATGTTCATCGAAGCTGCTGGAACAGAAGTGTTGTTTTAAGCCAATTTTATGGTTCTATTTTAAATTTCTATACAAAAGAGACGTTATTTTCATTCCTGTTTTCTGCATCACTGATTGTCTAAGAGCATCATGAAGCACCTGGAGCGTCTGATTTTATTCCTTTGGTCATGTAAAGTGATATCATTGTCTCGTATAACTGATAGGCTTAGGGGTGTTTAGATTTCTGGGGATCCTCAAGGCTCCATCCTCGGGACTCTTTAATTTGACTCCTCCTGCTTCCTCTGGCTGAGATCAGGAACATCACAATATGCAGATGACACACTGCTCTATGTATCAGTGTCAGTGAAAGACACACCTGCAGGGTGAGTGGAGAAATCAAATTAAACATTAATTAATTACAACTTCACGGTGAGAGAAAAATGGGGGTGATTGTTTTGGGTTGTAAAGCAATGCATTGTGGAGTGACGCTGCTATTTAAAGAGAAGAACAGTACCTCATCAGTCAGGTAGTAGATCTTCCTCAACATGCTGTGTCGAGCCGTTTCCACTTCCTGGAAGAAGACAGAGACTCCATCAGCACGGACCAGTGTTTTCATCCCCGCTGCTCTCTCAACTGACTCGCTGTTTTTCAGTTTTAAAAATGTGTTTCATATTCTGACACGTTGACCTCAAACACTTCACACTTCAGAGTTTCACACAACGGCACCACAGAAAGCTAATAACATTAAGACTGGAGGATTATTGCAACTTTAAGGGTTTTTTTAATAAATCTGAGGCATAAAATGTGTATAAATCCCTGTAAAACCACTCCTCCCACAGCACAGCTGCAGCTCCTCAGGAGCTCCTAACGCGCCACACATGTGATCCTGTTCTGAAGGTTTCACTGTGGCTGCGTTCAGATAGCAGCGTAACTTGAACATGAAGACACAAAACCGGAAGTCCCGGATCTTTCTGAGTCTGAAGGCTCACCTGCGCCGCGGCGTCCTGAGAGAAGACGAAGGCGTTGACGTGAGACAGAGCGACCACGTACAACACGGGGCACCAGCTGGGCCTCAGGGCGCCGGTGACCAGAGCGCGGAGGTAGAGCTGCAGCAGGGGGAGGGAGTCCTCCGGCGGGGCGGTGAAGCGCTCCAGAGGGACGGACAGCTTCAGGGGACGGAGGGACGCGATCAGCCGGCCGCTCTTAACGCTGTGGCCGAGCGGCGTGTGTTTCCTCACCTGCTCCGGCGTGACCCCCAGAGACCGCAGCACGCCCACGTGCTCGCCGAACACGGCCAGCCTCATGGCGGCGCTGTACCGCCTCTGCAGCGGGAGCAGCAGCCAGCAGCCGAACAGCCGGTCCCCGAAGGAGACGGCCTCGTACTGCGACAGCAGCGCCGAGTACAGGTCCTGGAAGGAGGCCAGCCCCGGGGGGGGCGCGCCCAGGTCCAACGAGTCCAGCCGGGATCCCCTGGGGAGGGCAGAGGTCAGGATCGGCTGCTGCTCGGCTGAAGGGATTGTGGGATATTCTGTGCGGGCTCTCAGACCTGGTCATCAGCCTGAACAGAGCCCAGGCGAGTCTCTGGACCGGACGCTCCAGGAACAGGTCACTGGAACACAGGAAGACGCAGGACAGGCGGGCCAGCCTGGCCACCGGGGGGACGGCCTGCAGCAGACACACACACACACACACACACACACACACTCAGGACGCCGCTCAGTGGGTTCACAACACCAGACAACATGAAGTCAGCGACACTTCTGCCCTCTTCAAGCATCTGGAAGCAGTTTAGTCTCACTGCGACTGAAAGAGGACAAACTCCCCATACAGGGGTTCCCACAGCGCGGGTCGCGGCCCACCGGAGGACCCTGAAGGTACTGAATTTGGGCCATTAGAAACGATACAAGATACAGATACAAGGGTAAAAAGTGTCTTTTTTGATCTATTTTGTCCACCTTTGTTTTGAATCTGTTTTCTTCCACTTTCTCCAACAGAAAAGTGATTCTGCTGAAAGACAAGCAAGTTAATTTTTTGGTCTTTTATGGAGACACACTTATTAAATTATTCAGTTTCTGGAACAAATATTTCCAGGAAACTCATGTTAATCTGCTAATTTGATCAGAACATGGATATCAGAGCTGGCTGGGCCACAGTCAGGAGGACGACTTCTGCTTTCTGAGTGCTGGAGCTGTGTGTGTGTGTGTGTGTGTGTGTGTGTGTGTGTGTGTGTGTGTGTACTAATGTTAACAGTCAGCTTCATTTCATCAGTTGACACACCTGGTTTGACACAGAGGAGCTGAAACCACACACACACACACACACACACACACACCAGGGTGTCTATATGAACGACCATCGTCACACATCTTTCTTCTGCTGTTGTGGAAGCGAGTGTGTGTACCTGCAGAGCCTCCTCCCTCCACACCTCCAGCAGCAGCAGCCACTGCAGACAGTGGGTCACGGCCTGCAGGGCCCCCGGAGGGAGCTCCTCCACCGCCAGGCCCCCGGCCCCGCCCCCGCCCCCGGCCCCGCCCATCTCCGTGCGCTCGTACAGGCCGACCAGCGGCAGGAAGGGCCAGTCGGACGGCACGGCGGGCCCGCTGAGCTCCGGCAGGAGGAGGGAGGAGACCCGGGGGGGCCGGCCCAGGAGGGCGTCCCGCGACGCCAGGACGGCCGGCTCCAGGTGCGCCAGGTGTGTGAGGAAGCAGCCGCGGATGGAGGGCAGCTGCAGGCAGGCCTCCCTCAGCAGGGGGCCCAGCGAGCCGCCGCCCGGCGGCCCCCCGTCCAGCTTCAGCTCCCCCAGCTCCACCGCCTCGGGGCCGCCGCTGCCGCCTTCCCTGGAGAGAGAGGAGAAACATACCAAGATGCAGAAGCAGCAGAGCTGACGGCTGAGGCCGAAGCAGCTGAACTCACAGGATGAAGTCTCTGCTGAAGATGAGGGCCGACAGCAGCTCGTGAGCCAGGAACTCGCTGCCGGGCAGCAGCCACGGCAGGAGGACCAGCGCCACCTGGTGGAACAGCCCGGCGTGTCTGGACACCTCAGGCTCCAGCGGCACCTGAGACCGGGCAGAACGGAAACACACACAGGAGGAAGTACAGGAAAAAACAAATCAGCCACATGTGCAGCTCATTCCAAGAGAGGCCTGGACCGAGAAGGAGAGACGGGGTCTACCCAGCTCTCCCAACACCGACATGAGAGAGGTCGAAGGTCAGCTGCTACATGCATCAGCTGCACGCTGCTTTTAACACATGACGACTTGCATCAGACAGAAGAATCCAAAAAGGAACAAGAAACATTCAACATTACAGGTTTAGCTTCAAGGAATAAAACTGAAATAACATGATTTGATATTTCATACACGGCGATGTGTGTGTGTGTGTGTGTGTGTGTGTGTGTGTGTGTGTGTGTGTGTGTGGGCCCACCAGCCGGTGAGCCAGGCGCAGCAGCAGGTACAGCAGGTGGTGCTCGTGCCGCAGCAGCCACACGGTGCTGTGGGTCATGGCCGGCCTCGCCCGGCTGCAGCTCTGCAGGTAGTCCATCACCGGAGCAGACAGCAGGAGGCCGGAGAACTACACACACACACACACACACACACACACACACACACACACACACACACACACACACACACACACACACACACACACACACACACACACACACACACACACACACACACAGGAGAAAGAGCCTGGTTTAAAGCGCTGGGAGCAGGCGGCGTCGTCTGCTTCCTGCCTCCTGTCAGGACTCGTACTACCAACCAGCTGCAGACCCACCTTCCTGCAGAGGGCCTTGTGGATCCCGGTGACGGTGTCCAGCAGCAGGACCAGCCCGGTGAGCAGGGGGAAGGGGGAGCCGGGCGCCGCCGGCCCCGGGCGGCTCCTCCATCCGGAGCAGGCCAGGCCGGGGAGGCTGGGAGGAAGCTCCGGACCGGCGTGGACGGCGCCGCACACCGCCGAGGACGAGCTGGCAGCGAGACGTCAGGATTACCAAGAAGAAAACCCTCCAGCTGGATTTACCGTCTGGCTAGAGGAAGCGCCGGCGTACCGGAGGTCCTGCATCAGGCCCTGAACGGCGCCGTGGCTCATCAGCGGCAGCAGCACCTCCGACGCCAGCAGCTCCACCTCCTGCAGAGCCTCCACCGGCCCGAAGCAGCTCTGAATGACAGAGAACAGGCTGAGGTCGGCATGATGGGGGGTCTGGGGGTCTGGGGGAGCAGGACGGAGGTCTGTGGGGGTCTGGGGGTCTGGAGCGGGTCTCCACCTGTCTGGACAGCTGCTGGTAGTGGGCCTGCAGGTACAGCAGGTAGGCGGGGATCAGAGCGAGGCTGCTGTCCCTCTGCGCCGGGTCGTCCAGGCCTCTGATGAGGCCCTTCAGGCTCCCGGTCAGGGACGCCCGCAGACCCGAGACCTGGCTCCAGGACACCGGGGGCGGAGGGGGGCACGGGTCCCCCTGAGAGCTGCAGGAAGCAGAGGACGGGTCAGCGGCGGCGGTGGCGGGGCGAGCGGAGGAGGAGGAGGAGGCGGGGCTACCTGAGCAGGGCGGCCTGCAGCTCCTCCTGGCAGCCGGCGGTGTGTGTGACCTGAGTGAGCAGAACCAGCAGGGCCTGGACCCCCTGCAGCTGCAGGGGCAGCAGGGGGTCCGGGGGGCGGGCCAGCTGGTGGACGGCCTGGAGCTCCTTCACCACGGCCGGGTACAAGTCTCTGAGGGGCGGACAGGAACACACACACACCCTGTCACACACACACCTCCGGCGGTGACGCTTTTTTTTTCTTTTTCTCTTTTTTTTTTTTGAATGGGACAATGTACAGTTCTAACATGAATGTTGCCACTTGGTGCAGTGTTTACATCTGTAGTCCCAGCGGCAGCGGCTTTGGTCAACCCAAAACATGAAACAAAGACCAGACCGTTCACCAGACACAAAAACACACAAGACACTGACAACGTTAAAAAGATAATAAAATCTCCCCTCTCACAACTCCACATTAACAAGACAGCATGTGACATGGAACATAACATACACGGTCAAGAGCAAGATCAACACCTTTTAATGCGTACACTGTTGGCTATTTTTTAGGTGTTTTTTAAGTTCTGTTTCAAAGCTATCGATAGAGGAGCATGATTTTAGAGCATTTGGAAGATTATTCCACTGGTTCGTTCCATTATAGGAAAGAGCTGACCTTGCACAGGCAGACTTACGGTAAGGTATAATGCAATCATGAAAAGAAGCTATTCTAGTAGATCTTACAGAACTCGCTGGTCGTTGTTGGACAAAGTTTTGCAAGCAGCCAGGAGCCAAACCATTCAAGATCTTGAAAATCAAAGATAAATTTGAAAAGACTCGATCATTTTCAAAGCTTGGAAAACTGTGCCTTACCAAGGTATTGCAGTGGTGATACCTAAAAGGTTTCTTATCAGAGATCTTTGAGGCTTGTTTACACAGACTCTAGTGGTTTAACTGCAGTTTCTCCAGCCTGTCCCCGACAGGTGATACAGTAGGACAAGGGGGAGAAAATGAGCGCATGCATAAAAATCCTGGCTGCTTCTAACGAAAGACAAGATCTAATATGTTTAAAGTTAACCAAACTGTACCGAATAGTCCGTGTAGTATTTTTAATATGACGTTTGAAATTAAGATGTGAGTCAAGGGTAACTCCCAAGTATTTGAATTCAGACACAGTGTCAATCCTCCTCGCATTTATAAAAATACCTGATGCTAGAGTTTTAACATGAGTTGGTGTGAAGAACATGGCTTTTGTTTTGTCCACGTTCAAACTAAGACGAGACTGCTGAAGCCATTCAGCCACAGGTTCCAACGCTTCAGTAAGTTTTTCTGCTGCTGAACAAGTATTTTTATCATGAGTGTACAAAACTGTATCGTCCGCGTAGAGTGGTACCTGTACGCCTTGGCAGTACTGCGGGAGATCGTTGATGTACAGATTCTGAAAGTTTTTGAACAAGATCCCTCCCCCCGCCCTGGACTCACAGGTACAGCTGGCAGGCCTGGCCGTACGCCGCCGCCACGGCCCAGAGGCGGCGGGCCTCGACGCAGAGCCGCAGCGCCTCGCCGCGCTCCAGCAGCAGCTGGGCGGGGTCGGCGCCGAGCAGGCAGGACAGGCGCTCCCTCACGCCCACGCCGTTCAGCTGGGGGGGGGGAACATGGCTGCGGTCAGGAACGCACGCCGCCGCCGCGCTACCGGACGAGCCGCGGGACGGCGGCGGTTACCAGGCGGGCGCAGGCGTGGCGGCCCGAGGCGGCCAGCACCCGGAGCAGCTTGACGGCGCCGGGCAGCGGGAGTCCGTACACACAGCGGGGGGGCCAGGAGGACGGCGCCGACCAGGAGGCGGGCAGGAACTCCGACACCACCGTCTCCATCAGGCGGGGGCAGTCCAGCACCTGAGAGGGGGCGGAGCCAGAGTCAGAGCACGGCCGCGGGCGGACCGGAGGAGGCGGGGCTTAAGCAGCGGCGGCTCGCCGTCACCTGACTGGCCGAGGAGGACGAGTGGCGGGCGACTCGCGTCAGGATCTCCAGCACGTCCTGGACCACCCGCGGCGACGGGCGGACCACCTCCAGGATGTAGCGCAGCCGGGGGAGGAGCTTCATCCTCAGCAGACCCTGCAGACCACACGGCCGGCCGTCATCCCACCGGAGCGCCGCCCCGACGGGCGCCGCGCCGGCCGGTTACCTTCACGGCGTCCTGCGACGCCACGGCGTGGTCGCTCTTCTTCTCCTCCTTCTCCGCCGCCGTCTCCTTCATGCTCTCCTCCAGCCCTTCGTCCTCCTCATCCTCCTCCTCCTGAGCCGACGGCAGCAGGGGGAACGAGGACAGACCGCCGAACCAGGAGAAGGTGGAGTCCAGACAGTCCTGAGGGAACACACACACACACACACACACACACACACACACACACACACACACACACACACACACACACACACACACACACACGTCACCGCTATGATGTTTCTGCGCAGCGTTTCTCAAAGGTGTGAAAGAGCTTCACTCGTTTTTTATTTAAAGTGTTGTCCCTGGATCATCCACTAGAGGGCGACGTTTTCCAGATAAAATCTTTAGTTCATTTTAAATATTCCTGACATACTTTAACATCATTCCTATCTTGATTTTTTCACTGTGAAATTAGTGTCAATGAAAGTGCTGATTTTATTATCACTTCATTATTTCTATGAATACTAGTTTGCTGTGTTTTATAGTAAGTCTTTAACTTAAATTGGTCACTTTAGTTTGCTCTTTTTCAAAAGATAATTGATAAGAAATCTGGATTTTAAACCTAAGGAGCTAGAAAAGTGAATACTAACTAAGCATTTTATTTTTTTCACTGCTCAAAGAAATGTGACATGCATATGTACCAGAGTGGAGAAGTGAACAAGGTTTGTGGAAATATATGGAAAGAATTTCAATTTTTCCAAAACCGTTCATGACGGAAAGAACTTTTCCACTTTTCCTGTAAACACACCGACTGAGGAAACTCACTTCGTCTTCTGCACAGACCAGCAGCGCACGGAGAGCATGCACGGCGGCAGACATCACCGCCTCCACGCCGTCGTCCAGCGCGAAGCGCAGCAGGAAGAGCAGGCCGGCGTCCAGCAGCGAGGACGTCACGCTGCCCGTCAGGGCCGGGCGGTACTGACCCGCACGCGCCTGCAACGGCACAGCGCAGCCGCATGAGGGCGCACACACACACACACACACACCCAGCGTGGCTCAGAGTGTGTGTGTGTGTGTGTGTGTGTTCTCTACCTTTGACAGGACGCTGGCGAGCGTGCAGAGCGCCAGACTCCTCTGCTGGGTGATCTGACTGCGAGACAACAAGAAGAGCTCCTGCAGGGAGTAGCCCGCCCTCTGCAGGGGGAACAGGAAACAGGAAGTGTTCAGACTCGGGAGACTTTCACCCGCCGGCGCCGGAGTTCTGATGTGGCGTGACGTGGACTCGCCTCCGGCTCGTCTCCGTGGTGGTGCAGCCCTAAGTGTGTGGGCAGGTCCTCGGTGGGGGGGATCAAGGTCCCCGAGAAGTCGAAGCGGGCCTGCATGGCCTGTGAGAGGAAGAAACCCCGGCGTGAGGAGGGGAGGAGCGGCGGCTCACCTGGCCGCCGCCGCGCCTGCTCACCTGCTTGGTGCCTTTCCTCCGGGGGGCCGGGAGGTCCGTCGTCCACTGCAGCTTCTCCGGCTCCAGCTTGTCCATGTGGAGCCACTCCTTCTGAGGCTTCACGGGCAGAGAAGCCTCTGCTCACACACACACACACACACACACACACACACACACACACACACAGAATAAAGCATTCTGTTCTAAATTGACCATGTAAACGGCTGAAATCGATATTCAGAATTAACTTTAAATCCGAACAGACCAGCGGGTTTATTCTCCTTAGGAAGCGGAATTATATGCTAATTCGATGCGACTTCATTCTGGTCGTTCTGCTCCGTCTGATGACGCAACTTTCCAAGATGGCGGCCTGCGGCCCGCGTTTCGACTCCAGTGGAAACGATTTATTTAACGGCAGTTTAGAAGGATTAGATATAAAGAAACGAGCAAATCGACGAGCGCTTAACAACGAGGACATTTTCAAAGCTGTAGTGTTAATCGAGAAAGAAAGACGAGAAAAACGCTGTTTACTTCCGGGAGACGTCAGTACGTCACGGCCGCCCCGTCCAATCAGAACACCTCACAGACCCCGGCGGGAGAGAGGAGCTAATCCTTCATTTTTCTCATGTAAACACCAAGCTCAGGAATATAAATCTGAATTACTTAATTCAGAATAAACCAATTCCGAATTAAGAACACCCTGTAGTGGACTCAGTGTCTCCTTTAAAGCTCCCATATGAAGCTATTTTCCAGTCACGTCATATCGGTCAGAGAAGCCCAAAAACATAGTATGTAAGTTTGTTCGCCTGAAATTGAGCCTATGTTCAGAGTTTGAGGGTCTAAAAAGTGGCTCCTCCTCCTCAGCCTGTTTTTCACAGCCTACTTTCCAGGATGCACTTGAACGCATCTGGCCAGTACCACTCTGTCCCACGGGGGTGGGGGTGGGGGTGGGGGGGAGTGGTGTTCCTCTTGATGACGTAGACAAAGTAAGATTTCAGAATCGCGTGTCTGAGTGTATATTTCCTTAAAATTAAAAGTGGAGCGCGCAATTGAGGGAGGTGACTGAATGTTTCACTTCTAGGGATCATACAGAGGCTCTGGGAGGTGATATGACTGTGAAGACTCCTTTTTAAAGTGAATTTTGCATAATATGACTCCTTTAACATGGAGCAAAGTGCAAATGAACAAGAATTAAGGGTTAAACAACCCAAAGGTCAAAGTTCAATTCATTTGGGAGGTGAGGGGGAGTGAAACAACTGTGACACCAGGACATCAGAAGGTCTTTGATGAGGATCAGTCGTACCTGTCAGTGTGGACGGAGGCGGCCCTTCATCCTGCTCCTCCTCCTCCTGCTCTTCGTCCATGTCCACCTCTTGGTGTCTGTGAAGCAGCTCGGCGGCGGCGGCGGCGGCGGAGGAGCAGGAGGAGCTGGGCTCTCTGCTCTCACTGTGAATCAGCTGATCTCTGCTGCTGCTCTCATCCTGGAGCTCAGACTGGGAGGGCCGGACCTTCTGGGCTTGACGAGATCTGACGAACTCCACCAGCCGAGGGTCTGGGAAAGTTTAAAAAGGTGCAGATTGGATCAAGCGTCCAGCTGAGAGCAGATCAGGGGTGAGCTGAGGAGCTGCGAGGCGGCGGAGGCGCACCGAGCTGAGACAGCAGCCTCTTCTGCTCCTGGAGGATCTCGGCCTGGGACATGGCCTGCAGCCGGGCCTGGTTCTCCCGGTGGATCCTCACGGTCTCCTCCGAGCCGTCTGGACCCCGGAGCCCCTGAAGGCCCTGACCCGACACCAGCCTGGGACCTGAGCCTCGGGGTTCAGCAGCCGGAGCAGCTTCAGGCGGACTCTGACGGACGGCTTCTGTCTGCTGGAGTCTCTGGGCGGCGATCTGACGGGCGAAGATGCTCTTCTTCCCTCCGGCTGCCGGCGGCTGCAGGCCAGGAGGACGACCAAGGGTCCAAAAAGAAGAACCAGACAGCTCGTATTAAGACCACCAACACGCCGTGTCTGTCCCAGAAAGTCTTGGTGTCTCCATGATGGGTGAGGCTTTACCTGGCTGCTGGTGTCTGAGCGGCGCTGAGCTCGGGGGAAAGCCACAGCGGTGAGCGCCGGCAGCGAGATGGGAGCGGCGCTGGTGTCTCTCTCCTGACAGCAAAGGATCCGCAAGTCAAACGCTTCAGAGGAGAAAGGAGAACTCCACACAACCTCAGACCGTCCACAGGAGAACGTACGACGATCCTGGAGAGGACGGCGGTCAGGTGAGTGTCGTGTCTGTCCAGCCGCTCCGCCGCGTCTTCGTCCTCGAACGTCACGCGGCCCGTCTTGAAGCGGGACTTCTTGGGGGGGGCCGGGGTGAGCGAGGGCAGCTGCTCTGGGAGGTCTGCACCGCACAGGAAATATGACGGATCACACATCGCGGTGAACCCGGGCACACCTCAGGGTCGCGTACTGGGCCCGCTCCTCTATTCTTTCTCCTTCATGTTTCCAGATTACAGGAAAGAAAACTGCTTCTCCTCTTTCCAACATGTCTGAGATGAAGTTCCTCTTCTTGGAGAACTGCTCTGACCAGGAATGAGCTGAACTGATAACCACTGGACGGCGTTTATTTGGATTTCTTTGACTCCATGAGTCCACAGAGGAAAGAAAACGGGAATGAAATCCAATTTTATAAACCTAAGTAAATAAAGTTGGTGTTTAGTTTGAAATCTTAGCATTTTATTCACATTAAAGTGTTTTTACAGTAATTTTGTCAAAGTTTAAACCGTTTCTCTCACAAACTGAGACTTGGATTTCAATTTAAACTTTTATAGTGGTCAGTATTTTTTATTTATAACCTGCAGACTCAGCAGACCCTCAGGGAGAGGCTTTTTATTTCATCCAAGAGAGACAAACCTCCTGGTAAAACTGCTTTTTATTATCACGGTCCACTTTAGATTAGATGTTTTTTCTATTTAATGCAATAGTTTTAAGTAAAATGATTTATGTGCCCTTTAATCATTTTAATATACTTTTACTCTGTTTTATGTTTTCTGTATATTCTTGAGCTACATTGATGTCCTTTAGCTTCACTTTCAATTTTTATACTCACATTTTTTCACATTTATCTTTAAAGATCCTTATTCTCTGCTTTACATTTTCATATTTTTATGAACAAGCTCGAATGTTTCTCCAAACATACATGAGGTTAAGATTAAGAGTTTTTTTAATGTCAGTTCATGTGTGTTTAGCACTTTTGGGTTTTAGTAGCTTCATGGAGGCAGGAGTGGAGGCTGTCATTTGTGATGGACGAGCATCACTACCTCACTCTTCTTCTGTCTGTCTTTGTTGTCTGATTTCCATGCGTCTGAAACAATAATGCATTTATTCTGTTGATGTTTAAGGCTGAATATTGTTCACCTTCGATGGTGACCACGTCCTTCTGGCTGCCCCCCACATCCTCGTTGTGTCCTCCTCCTCCTCCTCCTCCTGCCTCCCCTCTCCTCTTGTCAGGCCGGCGCACCACGCTGGCGGCAGAAGGAGCCCCAGAGTTCAGGAACCGCTGCTGCTCCTTCAGGAGGTCGGCCTCAGAGTCGCTGGGTTTCGGACGCCGCAACATCCCTCTAAAAGAGAGCAATACATTCTGAGATGTCCCCTTCTTCGACTCTGTCTATTTCATGTGTCTCCACTCCAGATTAAAATCAATCAAGCATCTGCTTGTGATTTGCAAAATAAAATGAGATTATGGTGTTTGGATTAGCTTTACATATCAAAGATACACCTGGACAGGTGTCCACTCCATCACTGGTCAAAAACATGCAGGTAAGATTAACTAGTGACCCTAAACTGCCCCCAGGTGTGAATAGGAGTGTCTGTGGTTGTCTGTCTCTCTGTGTTTGTCCTGTGATGGAAATGGACATGGACTGGATCCGGTCCAGAGTTATCTGGGATTGTCTAAATGTTTGGAGTCGCACTTTAACCCAACATATCATAAACAATAAATTACATGTTGAAACCAAATCATTTCACCTATCTCTATGGAAAATATGAGCCAATTCTAAATTTTCTGGCAGAAATTTTTTATCAAGAAATGGGAAAATAAGTTGGAAAGGTGATTAACATAAATCAACTACGTACAGGACAACTAAACAGGACAAAGAGATTACTAATAAAAGAAGCATTTCAGACAGGGACAGCCTTTCAAATGGAAAGAGGATCCTATGTAACAAAGTGCATCTAAAAACTGAGGAACAACTCCTGAAGACTGATATCTTTAATTACTTCAATATGTCCAGAATGCATAGTGATGCACATGGACGTGTGATGCATTCAACTCTGTTCAGCATCAATTACACCTTAAATTCACTTCTGTTTGCGATTTCAGTATGAAATAGTTTAATTGTTAAAGCCAGAAGCATCATAAAAAGCTTCAGCTTTTACCTAACTGTCCAAATAAACACAGAATGAATGAAATGCTGATTTTTCACGTGGTGAAGTTTTGCATCAGGATGTTAGCATGAGCTACGTGCTAGCTTAAATCCTTCATTCGTGTCCATTTTAAAATTAAACTAACAACGATAAGACGTGTATACGCGAATAACGTGTTTATGGCAGGTTATTTTAAAATGTTTTTTAGGAGAGAAGCTGACCTGTAGTTACGCTCCAGATCCAAGAGGAGTTCCGTTTAGTTGTTTCAACACGGAAGATATTTAATGTCACACAAAACACAATCCGGATGTTTCGGGTGAGATGGTTTCCATGTTAACTGATGACCAACTTCCTTTCGCCGCCGCAATCACTGTTAGTAACAGCAGATATTAAAAAAGGATGTCAGGGGATTTTTTAATCTTCTTTGACTGTCCTCCGTCGTAGGCTGTTGTTTCTAGTAACAGCGGGTGTTGTCGTCTGTTCTTATTAGCAACAAGAGAAGCTAAAGGAAGTCAGTCACTGGTTAACACGGAAACCAGTCAATCCGAAACACCAAAAGCTAAACGGAAGACCTCACAGTGGATTTTATGCATAAATGTATCTGTAAACATTGGTGCAGTGAAGCCAAAAGTTATCCACTCCAGCTGCTGCCGAGTCTCCGCGTGTAGGTTTGTTGCTTTGATGCCTTAAAGCGGCACGGATTTGAAGGAAATCCTCTTCCTCTTTTCCATGCAGGACTGCAGCTCAGCTTCCTTCTGGTCAAAGTTCACTCCAGCAATTTTTAGGCTTTAGTTTTTGTACAATCAGGCAGTGAGAAACTACAGGAAACCGTCTTCAGGTATTGATCTGCAGCTCAGCCTTCATGTCTAAGCTCACTCCGGTAGTTTGGCCCAAAGTCATTTTATTTGGGGACTCCATCACACAGGTTGGTTTCTGCTCCTGTTTATACTGTTTAGTCCTGAATTCACTAAGCTGGTCTCTTATGCTCATGACTAATGCACTCTGGACTGTTTCAGTACTCATTTCAGCCTCATGGCTGGGGGGCAGAAATTGCAAACAAACTTGCAAGGTGAGCACACTTCAAGGAATTTATTGTGGCATTTATTGTTTGGTTTGAAGAACTTCAACATGTTGTTCAGGAGGTTGAACATTTTCCTCCACATCACCTCAAAAGAGGACAAACCTCTAAACCAGTTCAACAGCAAAGTGGAGCAGAAGATTAAAGATGATAGAAAAACATGCCTCAGAGAAAGAGAAGCTGTTTCCACCAAACTTTCTCGATATAGGAGTTTATCCAAAATTATATTTAAATGACACAGTGGTGAGTAAACAGATTTTGCTTGCTAAGAGTGAATTCAATGACAAATAGTTTAGAGAACAAATTGGCAAATTCAAGATAGAATTGAAATAAACCCAAGAGTGTGTACAAATAGATTTCTGTGGTTTTAAACAAGTGTCACATCGTTCCATAAGCGAGGCTGTGTTCTGTTGAACTGTTACTGACCATAAAGTTACTGACAGGAACAAACTCCAGCCAGAATCAGTTGATTATGAAGGATAGAGTTCATATTTCTACCCAGTGTGCATAAAGATGTCCAGTTCTTCAAACACACACCCATCAGCTAAATCACAACTTTCACACTGTCCACACACCTGTATTTCCTCTGAAGGTGCTGTGCTGTGATTCAGCTGTGTGTGTGTGTGTGCGTGTGTGCGTGTGCGTGGTCCCGTCCCGTCAGGAAATGTGACGTTGTGAACAGAGGGCTGTCAGGATACAACTCCAGATGGGGGAGGATGGTTCTTCCTCGGCTGCTCAGCCAGAGCTCTGCCGAGCGCGTCGCGGCCGTGACCCTCTTCTTCGGAGCCAACGACTCTTCTCTGGAAGGTGAAGCTCAGCGTCCTGAACGGAGCAAGTGAAAGAAAGCAGCAAACATTTGACTTTATATGAATTTTTTGACTTTATATGAAGTATAGATGACGGTAAACGTGGTTTGTGTGCAGATAAGAACCCGCAGCAGCACGTCCCGCTGCAGGAGTACTGCGAGAACCTGAAGGACATGGGACGCTTCCTGTCCTCGGCCGGCGTCCCGTCGGACCGTCTCATCTTCATCACCCCTCCTCCTGTGGACGAGCCGGCGTGGGAGAAGGAGTGCCTGCTGAAGGGTGAGCGCCGTTGGCCGTCCCCCCTCCTCTTGCGGTCCCTCAGACTGACGGCGGCGCGTCCCGTCTCCCGCAGGCTGTCCTCTGAACCGGCGCCACGCGGCGGCGGGGCAGTACGCCGAGGCCTGCGTCCGAGCGGCGGGGCAGGTCGGGGCCGACGTGCTGGACCTGTGGACGCTCATGCAGCAGGACGGACGGGTGAGGACGGCGGCGGCGTGCCGTCCGGCCACGCCGCTCCGGACTGATCGGGTTCTCCTTTCAGGACTTCCGGCCGTTCCTGTCCGACGGCCTGCACCTCTCCCAGGACGGGAACCAGTTCCTGGCTCAGCAGCTGTGGCGGCTCCTGGAGGGCCGGGTGGCCGACCTGCCCTTCATCCTGCCCTACTGGGGGGACGTGGACCACGCCAGTCCCGAGAGCAGCCTCCTCTGTGACCTTTGACCTCCACTCTGCACCAGCACGCCCAATGAAGACACAAATGCACAATAAAGGGTTTTTTTTATTTGAGATCTGTGCGGGTAACTTCAGGAACAAACTTTAAAAAACAAAACAAATTAAGAGCAAAGAAAGAAATGTACACATCTGACGAGACGCTCCCCCTGCAGAATAAAGCTTTACTGTACAATCGTCTTTATTCCTTCTTGACCTACAGCTCTGCATCTAGATAGCAGTGAAGGAGGAAGCAGTAACAGTGTGGAGACGCAGCGCACAGCTCAGACACAGGAAGCTAAACACTGATCCAGAGTGTGTGTTCGAGCTCAGCTGCTGGCATTCGTCTTCGTATTTCTACTCAGAAATAAGTGGGAGGAGCGGTGAGGCACGACGCTGAAAGGCACCACGTCTCTTACAGAGCGATGTCAGACACCAGTGAAGCTGACGGCGCCGTTCAAGCTGCACAAATAAAATGGATTTAATACTTATAACACTACGTCCCCTCTTCAAACACACGCTGGTGGTTTGAGGAGGAATCCACGTTCAACAGTACAAACATTAAAAAACTTAAATTCTCCAGTGATGCTAAAAACACTCGAAGTGCAGTAAGAGCAGATTCAAGGCGTCTGAGTTTCACGTCATGGAAGGAACAGCGTGGATGACCGATTCTGAGACACAGCAGTGTTTCCGTTGGTGGGAAGTGATCACAGTTGAACCGTGGAGAACGTTAGATCCTCTGCAGAAACCGAGAGGAGACGTTCAGGACAGACGAGACGGACCGGCCGGCGCTCAGCACTCCGTCTCTCTACTGTCGATGCAGTCCTGCCTCTGCAGCCGCCGCCGCTCCCGGGCCGCCGGGCTCTGCTCGGTCGGATCCTCGTAGGAGGATCTCGTAGCCGACGAGCAGACTGCGGCGGTTGTGGAGTCGGCCGGCGGCGGCTCCTCTCCCGGGTGAGAGTCGCTGCTGGGGTCCTCCTGGATGGTGGCCATCCGCAGCCCGGCGCTGTCCGGGGTGGGGGCGCAGCTCGGGCCGGGGGCCGGGGGCGGGGCCTGGCTGGGCTGGGGGGGGTGGCAGGAGGGCGCGGTCCGGCCGGCGGAGGAGGACGGAGGATGAGGAGGATGAGGCTTGACGATGCGGACGGACGCCGACTCGAGGTTGCTCAGCATTTCCTGACCCTGAGGAGCGAAACGCAGGGCGTGAGGGCGGGGCGGGGCGGGCGGGGGAGGGGCGGGGCGGGGCGGCGGCCCGTCTTCGACTGAGGAGGCCTCCGTTCCCTTCAGACACCAACCAGAACTTCCTGTGTCCCTGTGGACACTCTGACTTGTCTCTCAGAGGCTGGGCTGTTAATCAAGGCCGCATTCCATTCAGCTTCACAGCAGAGTGGAATCGAGCCTGAGCCTGAGCCTGCCTTGCTCAACGACAAGTCAAAGCGTCTGCGGTGAGGAAGGCGTGAAGGGGAACGTCTCCTCAGTCTGAGGACGGCTGGACGGCGCCGTCTGCTCCGGACGGCAGCGGATGCAAACTGAAAATGTCCACACACTCTCTCTCTCTCTCTCTCACACACACACACACACACACACACACAGACACACTGCGCTGGATGTCACAAACCACAACAGAGGTGCAACCTGTGGGGTCCTCTCTCGGTTTGAATACTCCCAGAATGCACTCTTGCTGTCTTGAGGTAATTCCTGATCGGGTGCGACTCTGCGCTCGCAGCCGTTCCACCGGCCTGCAGCTCGATCAGCGACTACATCAGGAAGTAAGTGACTGCAGGAGTATCCCACACGTGGGCCACTGACCATGCATCATCACCATCATCATCATGGACTCCATCGCAACGCAGCGCAGCGCAACACCAAGCCGCAGCACACACACTCACCTATGGAGGGAGCTCTATTACACACTTCCACCATCTGCTGCAGTTCCAAGGCAAAGAGTGATGGACAGGTCATTGAGAAAACGCCCGAGAGGCCGAGGCCGAGCTCTCTCTGACCGACTCGGCTGCTAAAGGCCGAGCAGCCGTTTAGCAGCAGAGCTGAGATTCATCAGAGCAGACAGGAAAACCATCACAGATCAGTCAATAATTCTTCTATTTTGAATTAACGTGGAATTTAGAAGCAAGAGGTACATTCTATTTTTATTCTGTTTCCTCTCCCGCTCCCGGCACTCAGGTTAATGTTTGAGGAAGCAGTGGAGGGCCGGGTTAGTCCTGTTAGTGTGGCTGCAAGGCGGAGTCCCGAGGGAGCGTCTGAACGGCGGAGAACTTACACTGGGGGGGAAGTAGAAGGACTTGGTGTTCTCCTCGTACTGCTGGTCCAGCCGTTTGTCCTGCAGCAGAAACACGATCACAGCCGACTCGAACTCAGCCGCAGAAAAAGTAAACGTGTGTTTTCAGCGGGGAGAGGAGAGCTTCTCACCACACAGTGAACCAGGATGCTGAGGGGAATCCAGAAAATGAGAGAGAAGACCACCACCGAGCCCACGATGTTATCGGCCAAGAACTTTCCTGGAGGACAGAGACGCAAAGGTCAAGAGACGAAACGCTCGCCCGTCAAACCGACCGAGTCTCACCGAGGACGCACCGAACGTGTTGATGTCCAGCTTGTCGATGAAGTCCCACAGCCTCTCGATCACATCCTGGACCTGCTTCATGCACTTGCCCTGTTTGGACGGAACACAGCTCCGTGAGCGAGCAGACGGAGGAGGACCTGGCGGAGCGGGACGCCTCGGTCGTCTCGGGAGGCGCGGACACTTACGCCCTCGTCGCAGAAGCCCACGGTGCAGGGCTTCCCTTTGCGGAGGAAGAGGAAGTTGCCGTTGGCCTGGATGAAGGGCGAGCAGGCTCCGTCTTTCCCGCGGCAGCAGACCTTACAGGAGTCCTCCGTCTCTGCAGGACAGACCGGACGCATGGAGACATTTGGTTCCGCTGCTCTGCGGAGATAAACCCCGGCCGGAGCGCTCCGCCTCACCGTTGCAGGCGCAGGACTGCAGGTTCTGCACGGCCTCGCAGAACGGGTGGCACTCTCCGCTGTGGCACCGGCCGTTGTCGACGCACACCGTGTTGTCGGCCGCATTTTCGGGAGGAGGACAGACGCTGCTGTTCCCTGCGACAGAAGCGAAGAGCGGTGAGAGACGCCGGCGGCTGCGCGTGCCGGGCGCGGCCAGCAGGGGGCAGTCACCTGTGCAGGACGAGATGCCTTTGCAGGTGGCGCTGATGGGCTCCTGGCACCTCACTCCCGCCCGCTCGAACATGCAGTTCCTGCAGCAAGGGCTGTTCCTGTCACTGCGGAGCGTCCAAGCAGCCAGAGTTACGGGATGGTCACAGCTGGAGGATGTTCCCAGCACGCCGCCGCCGCCGCCGTCGCGGAGGAGCTCCTACCTGCACTGCGAGTTGCCGAGGAACTTGCAGTCGGCGGTGCAGCATTTGTCGGTGTTCAGGTTGAGGAGGCCCGGGTCGCAGTCCTCCCCCTCCTCCACCCTGGAGTTCCCACACACCTTGCTGTTCCGCTCCTTGAAGCAGACCGGCGCCTTGAAACGCAGCGTCTTCCCCACAGAGATCTTGCTGCAGTTTGAGAAGCGCTTTCAGGGGAAAGACGACAGGAAACAGGAAGTGAGGGAGCAGAATCACAACGATAGCACATCCCATGTAACATCTGAGTGAGGCGTTTCTCCTTCACCTTCTGAAAGTTACAGGAGAGAAACGACAGAGAAGGAATGGTGGAGGAGGGACGCCACGCTTCCTGTCTGTCGTTCCATCTCACAGGAACAGCTGTGACTCAGTCTGCTCCTTTACAAACACCTCATGTCACACTTTGCCTCCGCTGCTACACACAGAAGCGACCGTGAAGGCGGCGCTTCAGACACGAGCTGAACTGGCAGCAGATCTGGATTTTCTCTCTGGGCCCTGATGGGTTTCATGCTGCCGGCCAGCCGGCTCGTGCACCTTGTTGTTGACGTGGTCGCCGCTCACAGCGATGGGGTACATGACGAACTTCCCCCCCTGGTCGTCGCTGGGGGCGCAGTACGGGATGTTGTCGGGGTCGTGCTCCGCGCCGAAGTTATGGCCCAGCTCGTGAGTGGTCACCAGGTCAGCCTCCTGAGGACAGCGCGCACACACACACACGCACACGCACGCACACACCGACACGGTCACATCTCCGTCACACAGACAAGTCGAGTCCCAAAACTGCTCCGAGGAAAGAATATAAAAAAACCTGAGACCACAAGAAAAAGAAAAGAAAAGACTGCAATTTAAAAAAATGATTTGCAGAGCACAGCTTCAAATATCTAGTTTCAGATTAAATAAAAATAAATTTGATCTTTGAAATATAATTTGTTTCTTGAAGGAAATCCACTAACTAAATATTAAGACGTGAGGCGACGGCGCTGCAGCTGCTTCTACGTTTATCTCCACAGAACTTAAACATGAAGTAAAAAACTGAACTGGAGGGCAAAAACAAGACATCTTTAATTGAATCCACGGCTCCTTTTCCTGCTGGGCCTGAGCCGAGAAGCTGCAGACAGACCTTCGTGAGGATGGTCTTGCCGTAGTTCTTGGTGCTGGTCAGGCCCGTGTTGAGGTAGCTGGGCTTCTTCACTGAGTGAGACGGGTAGTACGCTGCAGGGAAGCACACAGGAACCACACGCTGGCTTCACACTGACCATCAGTAACACGCGAGACAAACTCTGGTGCGACGGTCTGGAGCGGCTCACGTCTGGGGCAGAGGCCCCCCAGGGCCTGGGGCTTGGAGGGGGCCACGTAGGCCAGGCCCAGCGTCCCCTCGTCGAAGTCCTGGTAGGTGAAGAGGTGAGCCAGGCACACGGTGGAAGCGTTGTCGGCGATGTCCGAGCTGAATTGCTGGAGAAGACGAGCAAAAACTTAAACATTTGGATTTTTTTAAAACAGCATTAAAGCACAGAACGGACTGATTAACTTTGGTTTTCTTTTCTTTTCAACCAGAAATTTGTACCAAGGTCACATTTATATTGTCAAGGTCAAATGGATTGGTGGTAAATGAAGTCAGAGTGAACTGAAAACTGATTTGTGTGCGTGCGTGTGTGCGTGCGTGCGTGTCTGTACCTCCAGCAGCCTCTTGACGTCCCACACCTCCTTGCCCCTCACGGGGCTGTTCTCCATGTTGTAGTGGACCCAGCCGGCGGCGGCGTGGCCGGGCGGCGGCTTGGTGGGCTCCTTGTTTATGATGATCTGAGGACGGAGACGAACAGACACCGCCGAACTTTACATCCTTTAATAAAGTCACAGTCAGAGATGAAGCCGAGAGAATTCACCTTGCTCCAGTTAATAATAGTTCAGGACTTCAAACACATAAAATCACATTTACTGTCTAACTCGCCGCTTCGCCGTAGTAACAAAGGACTCAGATGTGGACTGACCTCGGCTCTGAAGGCTTTACTGCAGATAAAATCTTTGTAAGTGGATAATGTGCAGTTTAGTGGGTCAATAAAACATTGCAGGGTTTTTATTTCAGCCTCTTCAGGTAGTGGGATTAAACGCGACGCAGTCCGAGCTGCTCTTCGCATTCATGGTGAGGAGAATTGGAAAATAACTCTAAGCAGCTAAATGAATGCATATCTTCTCAGTGAGAAAACCCGGGCCGCGCAGTGTGACAAACAGTGTCTCCATTCATGCCCAAAGCCGGCGGAACAAATGAAATTACCCTCTGAGGCTCAGACAAAAGCTTTCAGTTCCTCCTACAGACGGCGGGCTCTGGCTGGCGGACAGACACAGGACGCCGTTTACAACCAGCGCTGACGGGAAGGAGCCGCCACATGAAACCCACCTGGTGGATCTGCACCCCGTAGCCTTTAAACTCATCGTCCCAAGTGGTGTTTCTGTACATGTCGTCGACTCGATCAATCAGCTCAATCTGGGTTGAAGAGAAAGGCAGAAGAGGACCAGCTCACACGATTCACCTGAATGAACGGCTCCTCACTTCAGCTCTTAAACTGATAAGACAATGATCGATCGTGATAACGAGCTGCGGGTTCGGGCTCGGCGGACGCGGCGCTGAACGTGCGATCAGTAATCCGCACCAGGTAGTTGAGGGTGACGCTCTCCTGCTCACGGCCCATGTGCTTGAAGAAGCGGTAGTCGGCGACCAGCAGCAGCGGGCAGGTGTTCTTCTTGTGGTCGTGCGCCCGTCTCTTCTCTCTGCGGTGGCGTCCTGGAAGAAAGGAGCCGCAGTTTGAGTTCACCGGACGGTTGAGAAAAGGGTTTGAGCGCACGCTGAGAGTGAATTAGGTGAAAAGAGACAAAAAAAGAAAAAAAAAAAAGAAGAAGTCAGTTTCACAAGAGCTGCTCAGTAGCTGCACAGAGGTGTGTCAGTGAAGTCAATGTTTTTTATCCGTTTTACTGCCAGCTGCACAGAAAAGGACAGCAGGAAGCAGCGTTTGCAGCATTACATCACACACACTCCTCGGAGTGTGGGAGTGAGCCGGAGCTGATGCAGACTCTCCTCGCCGGGCCGTCAGCCTCCTCCATTCGAACCTTCACCTCCACTCATCTCCCAGATGAGCTTTTTCTTGTTTTTTGCTTCTTCTTTTTCCCGAGCAGGCGGCTCTGGTGAAAGGTGCTCCCGTCCCTCCTCCGGCTCATTAAACCTGCGGCAGGCTTTACCTTTCCAGCGCCACAAAGGAATCACAAGGCCATCCTCTTTATGTAATATCTAGCTGCCAGCGCCGCGGACGTGCAGAGCACAGGATCAGCTCCAGCCAAGAAAAAGAGGCTTTTATTAAAGTGACTGCTGCACAGTCTATCACCCACCTACTCTGCTTCACCGCTGCAGCCTCCTCCTTAAACACTCGCTAGTCCTCCCACTGCTTTCCACTCGCTCCTCTCTCTGCTACGACGGGCACAAATCTGAAGGCTGCGGCGGAGCTCACCGTTCTCCGGGTCCGCCTCCTCCGGCCCCGCAGACTGGTCCCGGGCCGCCGGCGGCAGCAGGTCCCGCGCCTCCGCGTGGATGTATCCGCACACTTTTGGGGAGGCGATGCGGCTCAGGTTCCTGATGTCGTCAGAGCGATAGACCAGCAGCCTGCCGTCCGTCGGGGCGTCGACGAACCTCCACAGCGGCTGGGCGGACGAAGACAGACAGGAGGTGAAATAAATGAGACGGAAATGTCCCGGCCGGTGGCTTCCTGTCACTGCACCAATCTGGAACTCACTGACTTCATGAGAGCGACCCCTGGTACAGACACAGAGAGTTACTCACCTCTATGTTGTATTCGTCCTCATCGGTCAGAATGTGAGCAGAAAACTCGTCTCCGTCGATATGCGCCTGCACGCGAGAGTTCTCCTCTCCTGCAAAGACGAATGTCAGTAACGAACCCGTCCGTACGATGAGCTGAAACAGGCCAGGACGAGGAAACGCATCTCTTTTCATTCGCTCACCGACGACGTGTCCCGTGAAGTAGTTCTGAAGCGGCACGTCGACGCTCTCCTCACTGCCGTCTTCGCCCACAAACACAGCTTTGAAGTTCTCGGTGAAAAGATCCGTGTTTGTGGTCAAGTAGAGCTTGAAATTCCTGAAAATAAAATTAAATAAACAACACCTGACATCCGATCCACTGACGGTATAACGTCGATCAAAGCCGCTGTCACTGAGAGCAGTGTCGTCACAGATTACTTGAATATCTTTACTTTAATAATATAATATATTTACTGATTACTTCAATATCAAAGTAACTAAGTTACTTTAATAGTAACTCAGGTACTTTTTACCGATTTCTTCCCTTTGCTGCCTCAACATAAGAATGACAGCTGGTTGTTTAAATAATATTTTATTGAAAGTGCACGAACTTGAAACATGAACATGTTTTGTTTCTGTTTCTTCGGCTTTACAAGACAGAAACTGGTGAATAACAGACAACGTATGAAATGTATACTGATGCATAACACCACATGCATGTCAATACAAAAACAGCCAATTATATCACAGGAAAACAAAAAAATCCCCTTTGCAATATGTACACAACAATATCTGCAAAATTCACATCAAGAAAAAAACAAAAACAACGTGCAGTGTGCTGCAGAAACGCACAATGAAGATAAATGTGCATTTTCAGAATAAAAAAAAAATTGCCAAATATCACAGAAATAGTAACTATTTGCCGTTCAGTGCCTCATTCAGCAGCACTGTGTGGTTACGCTCGAAGATGTCTCCCAGCTGGATGATGCCTCGGTCACGTGTAACATACCGTTCAAAAGCTTGAAAGACGTAGAACGTCAACAATCTTTATTTAAACTCCCCAAATTAACGACAGGCCCACAAGATGGAGACAAGGGGCAGCACATCTAATTCTGGGGCATGATGCTCTTTCACCGCTCCAGAGGATTATGAGGTTAGTTTTGGCCAGAGGAGCGCCGATAGATGGAAAATGACCACAAAACGGTGAGGAAATAAAACATGTTGTGTTTGATGTGAACAGCTTTGAGATTTGTTGAAGAAATGTGTGAGAAACATGATCTGAGGTGCTGCTGTGAGATGTGAAGCTGGGTTCTGGGTTTGTTTTGCCGCTGACGGGAGCTGCTCGGCTCAGAGAAGATTCTGCCTGCTGTCTCTTAAAGTAAATGACTTTCTAGTTTCATATGATATCCAACATGTTGGGAGGAGCAGACGGATCTTGGTTCTGTAGCGTTTTGTGTAGAGAGGTGTGGGGGAGGGGGGGGCGTGTCGAATCGTAGCATCTGGATTTTAAAGTTGTTCTAAAACAGACACTCGGTGTCAAAGTGCAGCTGGAGCCTCAGTCAGTGAGATCAAGGCTTCTGGTTTGAGACACAATTGAAAGAAAAAAATCCTCGCAGCACTTCAGTCTCTTTTTACACCTGGTGAAGTCACACACAGCTGTCAGTCCGTCGGGCAGAAATAAATGGATGGTTAAATAAATGAATTAAATTAAATCGTAGTCGTGACCCGGCGTTTTGTCCTCCCCTGGGAAAACGTGACATGCGGCGTCACTCACAAATGCCAGAGTAACATTTTCTCTTACAAATTCACTTACACATAGGCTGTAACGCACAGTCACTTAGGAAACTAACTTGAATCAGATTACTGGTTTGGAAAGATGAACGCGTTAGATTGCTCGTTACTGAAAGAAAGTAATCAGATTAAAATAACGTGTTAATTAGTAGCGCGTTAGTGACAACACTGACTGAGAGGAAGGTTCACATATTCCTCTCTGAGGAGTTCGCTCAGGTGACACTTCTGGATTATGAGTCCAGTGTACTTTTACTTGTAGGTGAGTACAATTTAAGAAACTGAACTTTGGCACACAAAAGAGCTGCTTGTTCTGAGAGGTCGGATTAAGCCTCCAAACTTTTCTCTGCGCCAGTCTTTTTTTTCAGGTAGAAGCATAAAAATAAACCATTAAAAGTATAAATATTCATTTGATTACTTTTGCATCATTACATAAACTTTTTTGAAGTCTGTTTTTTGGACATATTCCCGTTCATCCTGCTCAAAGCTTAAAATGTTTCTCATTATTGAATCGCCAGAGAAGAATCTGAATCAGCCATCCTACTTTCAGTCAAGTCTCCACCACAGGGGCAGGAAAACATGTGTGAACCCTCTGAAATGTTCTACTTTTGCATTAATTGTTCATAAAATGAGTTCCAATCTACACAGACAAAAACAAACAATTAACATATTTTGTGTCTTCGTCAAGCATGTGAAAGATTTATAGTACTTGTTTAAAAAAAAAAGAAAGTGATTAAATCATTAACCGAATCTCCTTTGCAGCAACAGTTAAATGAATCGGTTCATTCTTAATCTGAGGATATTGGTCATAACTGACTCTCTCCAGCTCATTCCACAGCATCTTACTTACTGGGTTCTGACTGGTCACTCTAAAATGTCAAATTTCTGGTTTTGAACCCGTTCAGTGATAGAAGTTTATCCATGAGGCTCATTGTGTTGCTGCATCACCCAACTTACATACATCGTCCTGTAGGATTCCCTGACAAACTGAGGAATTCCTTATACCATCAATTAGGGAGTAAAGCAGCTCCAAGCCATGATGCTGCCGCCACCAAACTTTAACCAGTCCTTTAATGTTTTCACGTTGGTGTTCCAGTTTTAGTAGAAGAGAAAAGAAATAGAAGATAACATCACAGCCAGTACTGCATGCTCCTCCCAAACACTTCAATAATCTGAGTGTCTTCGGCTTTGTGGAGGATTATGTTGGCAAGCTTTAAACATGCAGCAGTGTTGTGTTCTGTTTTCTGATTCTCCTGTTGCGGGGATCACTACTCGTTAGAAAGTGGACTTGATCATAAATCCTCGGTGTGTGGTGGCCCGGTGGACGGGGGGCTGCTGTACCTGTGCAGGGCTCTGAAGCTCACCAGCCGCTCCAGGTGGGACTGGGTGTGGACGTCCCTCTTCCTCACAGAGTGCAGCTGGAGGCCGGACAGAGGCAGCACCTCATAGTCCGAGAGGAGGGAGTTCAGGGCGTCTGCGGGACACGGAGGGGAGGAGAGCGTAAAACAAAGACATGAGAGCCAGAGCATCACAACCAGCTGAAAAAATACCACCATATTAAGCACATAGCCAAGATTTTAAAAAATCATAGCAATCTAAAAGTAGCCGTTGTTATACTGCGGAATAAAAAAAAATAGCTGTCATTTGAAGTTGCTTCCAGATGACAGCAGTAGCTTCCGAGCTAACGCTAGCTTGAATTAAACTGCTGAAGTGTCTTCTCACCAAACTCCGGGTTTTCTTCGTGACTCTCCTCCGGAATAATCCGTGACTTAATTGCGCCGCTCACCCAGCAAGGAGCCAGAAAAGCGATTAAGAAAAAGCTCCTCATGATGAAGCCGCTCTGTCGCCTACAAAGAAGCTGTCATTATCAAAATAGGGAAATATCGGGCTAGCGGCAGCTAGCGGAGCAACCCGGAAGTGATCCGGGTGGAAACATCCACTCTCAGGAACCACAACGTCACTCAAATAATGTAAATGTATAAATTATTTATTTACTGTCTCAGATAAATTTGTAAAATGAATGCGTTATGCACACGAGTCTGAAGTTTTATCCTCAGTCTATCAGTTTCTGATATTTCAAAAAGTTATTTATAAAAGACTCGTTTGATCTCTTAACCTTCAATATGCCGCATGTCCATCTCAGTGACAAGACTGTCTACATATGCACAAATTACCTCATATCATACGACTTGTAAGTGATAAACTGTGTGGATATGCATTAAATTGACCAATCTTCCATATACCTGGGAGGGAAAAAAACTCCAAATTTTATGGCTTTCTCGCTGAAATTCTGTAGAAGTGATTCTACTAACCATTAAGCATGATAGTATACACTGTAATATGCTACATTTTTATACTTTTAAAATATGGGAGATTGTGGGGAAGCTGACATGTGGTCTGGTGTTGGTGTGCCAGGTGCTGCCATCAACCCAGACTCTGTCCTCGGCTGCAGGAACGGATCAAGCGGCTGGTCAAACTGTTTGAAAAGGGACTTGGTTAGACAGAGAACAAAACTAAAAGCTTGCCATGTGTGGAACATCTTGTGATTGGATAATTGGACTGTGCAAAAGGAGAAAAAAAAATTTCATTGATCTCCTTAAGGAAATTCCCTACTTGTAGGATGTGGCGGCCTGCTACAGCATGCTGGGGATTTTTGCTTTCATGATTTAATGATGACTGTGTTGCCAGCAACAAACATGATACTTGGTTTAGGTCAAAGATGGTATTCAATAATGATTCAGTTACTGAAAATATGAAAAAGTGGGTTAAATCGAATTAAAATCATTACACTGAAATTACAGGTATTGGTGTTTGTAAAAAGCTTTTGAATATTGGCCCAATGATGGTGTTTCAATTGTGGGTAAACATTCAAACAAAAGTGTCAACAGTGTGCATAAATGAAAGCAGCAGCCGAATGAGCTGCACTGAAGGAACGTTGGAGAAACAGGAACAGGGAACAAGGAACGTCATCCACTGGAGAAGTGCTTCCATCCTTTATCTTGAGGGAACCAAATTTATCATCGTAAACCAAGTTCCACGCCCCCCACCAGTTACAATTACAACAAAAAAAAACATGTTGAATGGACCTCGAAACATACTGTATGTGAAATACGGTTTCTTCAGTACGTTTTGCTACAACAGTAAACTCAAGAGTCTTCTGTCATCAAAACTATTGCAACTAGCTCAAGAAAGAAGGCACTGTCATCGCTGCTCAGACGCTCAATCTTTGGACGAATGTCAACAGAGTCATGCTTCAGTGTTTTAGATCCTGATGCTCTGGACACATAAACTGAGATTGTAATTATCATTTAATCTGTTGGTGATCAACAGCAGCCACTGTATTTCATTATTACCAAGATAGACGTAGTGCCAGAACAAACAAACGATCCAACAGGAGTGAAAATGTCAACTCTTCTGCAGACTTGTTTGACACACAGGGCCTAGAAATGACTGCTGCATCCTGTGCACAGGTCCAGTCAAGGTCAAATCTACCAAGGGAAGTGAGGATGTATGTGTTTCTGGATCCTGGGAGCACAGCTACATTCTGCTCAGAAGATCTCAAGTTAAAATCGGACAAAATGGTTCAATCCCCACGATAAAGGCCAGTGTAGACATGTCGATAGAAGCTGTCAGACGAGTGGAACCTTGGGAAATATCCACAGCAACCCTACAAGAACAGGGTTGGGAAGGGTCATCAGTGGGTCTCTGCTGAAGCTCTGATGTGAACTTCCCTTCTGTTGAGACCAAACAAAGAGCTCAAAGACAACAGGATGACTGTGCACTTGCTGGGAGTGGTTTCTTCCCCCAGTTGTGAAAGCTACGCAGCAAGTACAGCTGTGGTAGACAAGAGACGCGGCTTTTCTCAGGAGACTGTAAACACCACCAGGCGTAGCTTTGTTCATTCATGTAAATGATGGCTGAAAGAGGTGAAGCTGTTTTGGAGTAATGGGCTGCGGGGCAGAAGCGTTTCCATGCCCTTGTGGCAGATAAGACCCCCTGCATGAGAGCACTTTCAGGCCCTTCACGGTACTCCACTGTCAGCTGAAGTCTGGGCACGAAATTTCTCCTTTGCTATCGAGACCTGGAGGTAAACTCTGATACAGCAGGCGTGGGTCATGTTCGGGATTATTTTGGTCTACATCGATATCTGTGCCTGCTATAACAGCTAGGGGCCGGCGTGTAGAGCAGAACGTACTCATCTATGCAAGGTACACGAGGTATTAAGTATCACCAGGTAAGTGCCAGGAGAACCTCTCTTTGTTGAGCCAGAAGCTCCACCTGAAAGGAAACTGTCTGACTGCTGAAGCAGGAACGTGTGAATATCGATGACCGTGAGCTGACTGGACTCTGAGGTTTTGATGTTAACATTGGTGTCTGGCTTCAGATTCTCCACCGTGCTTATTTTAAATAAGATTTCTTAGTGAACATATGCATCAGCTTTTAGCAGGTCATCACCAAAAAGACCACAAAAATTAAAGCATCAGGTAATCTTTTCACCTGTTGGCATAAAAAAAAAAAAAGCTCATTCATTTCAAGAAAAACAAAAGATTTTCTTTGTTTATAAAATTTTTTATTCATGTTAACATAGCTGATACATTAGCTGATACATAGGGATTCAAACAGTTCCACAAGGCGTTTGGGGACTACAATTGAATGAATAGCAAAACAATAGTGGTCCAAATCTCTAGTGACAATCACTGGACAGACTAACGAATCACCCTCTGGTAGGATGTGTACAAACTTGCATTGAAATGTACTAAACTTGACACTTGAACTTGTGTGTGTTACAGCAATTGTTCCCATTCCAGTGTAATATCTCAAGAGACATGCATGACAGAATTGTCTTCTTCCCATTAAAAAGGTCCCTGTTTTGTTTTGTTTTTTTTTCGTTTTGTTTTTTTTTCGGTCAGGCACAACTGGCCAGCCCCTTCCCAAACAGGCATGCTTCAGTGATGGGGTGGTAAAGTGGGGAGTTAACCGTCGGCACTACCCGGCTGTGTTGGACCATCTGTTTCCAGCATGTGAGGCGCGCTGGCTCTCCCTGCAGTACGGAAATTAAACGTGTTCGATGTTAAACCTCAGCTTACTGCTCACCGTACCACACGACTGTCCAGACCGACACGCTAGAAGAAGAAAAGTGGGGCTGGTTTTAATGTCTCACCGTGTTTCACCTGGGAATAAATCCACACTGTGTCAGTTGATGGGATTTTGGCTTTTGCTTCTAAAACTGAGCGAGGGATCGGAGATCATGTCAAGCTATCAATCACTTTACTATAGTTGAAACTGCACAAATGGGAAGGCCGGGACAAACACAAACCAGAGGAATGGAGGGTTTCTTTATTTTTTTCCCCACCAGGTGTTGTCCAAATCCTTAATGTGACAAAATGTTCTTTTTTGTTTTCTTTTTTTTTTTTAATTTGTATTTAATTTTTTTTTCATTTAATTCCTTACATGACCATTTTCAGCAATGATTTCATTGGCAGAATGTTTAAGTGGAGCATTGAGGAATGAAGAATGTGTAAAAAGTTTTTTTTTTTTCTTTCCATTTTTCATATTTTTGTTTGTTTTGGAGATAATCCCACCGGTGAGGGCTTGTGCGTTTAGTTTTCATTCTCGCCGGTCTCTCCTTCTCCAGTATCGCAGTCGTCGGCAGCGTTGTCCGATGTCCATAACTGAGGAGAGAGAGACAACGGTTGGGAATCCAGTCCAACTACATTCACTTTATGCCTGATTTAAACGGATTATCAGAGGCTTCCTGCTAAATCCTGGACGAGCACCAGATCTGACACTGATCTGCACACGGCCATCTACTGGCACTTTGAAGGAGCTGCTCTCCATGACAAGGATTGCACTGTGCAAACTCGCAACACATGAAAGCATCTCAGCGTTAAGAAAGCAGGAGACTCACTGTCAGGTTGTCTCTGAGGAGCTGCATGATGAGAGTGCTGTCTTTGTAGGACTCCTCGTTTAGCTGGTCGAGCTCTGCGATGGCATCATCGAAAGCCTGAAAACAAAGCAAAGACGCCGCCGACTGTTAGAAACGGGAGCCACCGGCTGGCTGCTTGACGACTCCAGAGGTGAGGACGTGTGGGGACCTTTTTGGCCAGTTCACAGGCTTTCTCTGGGGAGTTGAGGATCTCGTAGTAGAAGACGGAGAAGTTGAGGGCCAGGCCCAGGCGGATGGGATGCGTGGGGACCATCTTGTCTGTGCTGATCTCAAAGGCATTCTGGTATGCTCCCTGTGAGCTTTCAATGATCTCTGAGGGCAGAAAAGCAAAGCAGACTGAACGTCCATGACCAGCAACACCAATGCAGTCTGAAGCCCTCAAAACTGGTTCATATAGTCAACACAGGCCACAGATATAAGCTGTGATAAACTTAACAAAAAGCTTAACAAAAAGGAAAACTGTAAATCTAAGAGATACCATTGACACAGGAAGTGGTTAACTGCTCAGATGTAGTGCAGGAAAAGCTTGGCGCTCTCAGCAAGGTACCACCTACCCCTGTAATCTGGCACATTCCTACTTGGAGAGCCAGGAGGCCAATTCAACTTTGTCTACAGAAGTAAGGGAAATGGTGAGAAACTTACTCGACTTGTCTGTTCCACTGGCCACTTCAGCCAGGTATCTATAGTAGTCCCCCTTCATCTTTAGATAGAAGACTTGGCTCTCCGAGTTCTCCGTCTCCGAGGATTTCTTAATTAAATAATTATCCAGTAGGCCCTGTGGAAACAGAACACACACCCAAAGTTATGACATACAATGACAGATCACCAGTTTTCAGATGCGACTACACAGCGTGCCATCGATGAGGAGGCCTCTGGTGCGTCCCAGCTGCGACTCTCCCAGCGCTCCAGCCATCAGCGCTGCGATGCCAGGTCGGATGCTTCAATGCTGACAGCACAGCTCACGTGCACATTATGAAAGCCATGGCATCACTTACTCATTTCAACTGAAACCAACAGAAAAATGCTCTATTAGGGAAACAAACTGTCTGCACTGCATCAGGAATTTAATTACTAGCTGAAACCACAGGGCTCTGAGAGGAGCGATGCATTCATGTTTTAAAGACTCCCGAGCACCGTTTCTCACCGTCTCATTCAGCAGCTGCCTTTTCATCTGGCCTGAAGGGGAGATTTTCAGGTTAGCTGCTGTAAAGTAAGTTTCAGTGAGTACTCATTTCTGCCCCTGTGGTTTAGGCGTGTTAAAGTCACAGCTTGGAGCCACATCTGGCCGTCTCATTCGACGTGGAGACACTCGTTTAATTTCAGTGCCAACCATGATGGTTTAACTGACGACTGAAATGTGAAGAAATAGAAGTGACAGCTAAAACCACCACAAAGAGAGAAAGGTAAAACTGCCAAAGGGGGCAAAGACACACAAATGGACTAAAACAAAAGTAAGTGAGGAAGGAGCTAAAAATGGCCAACGTATCAAAATTCAATAGGTAAATACTACAGGATCTCTAAAATGGAAAGTGGCAAAAAGGGTTCTTTAGGTCAAACTTAATGATTACAAGCCACTGATTATGTGAATTAACCACAGTAATGTTGACATATGCTACACAATGGAGGAATTAAGAGCAATTTAAATCTAACACAACATATAAATACTACAGTTGACATGTTTTTTTCTAACACCGACGCGAAGAACTCTCAACACAAGAGCAGTGACAATTCAGTTTTCTACAGGACTCTCTACAACAGCCATCTAAAGGCACAGAGGCAAAGCACAATACAATTAACATGCTGTGATTACACTCCAGACTAAATCATCCATCCTCAATGGACACGCAAGAAGATTACCAAGGCTAATCTGTGCCAGTAAGAGCAGGACTTATGCACAAGTTAACCGATTTAAAGAGCAGATTAACGGTTACACTTATTACTACCAGCTCCATCCTAATGACAGAGCGCAAACATTCCCAAGAGGCAATACAGAGTTCAGCTTTCACCTTTCAATTAATGAAATAACATTTTTCCGAGTCCCCCCCCCCCAGCCTTGGGCAGCAGCCACTCCCAAGCCATTTACTGGCACACGACTCGCTCAGCCGGGACGCATGCATGTCTCAAGCGCTAAGCATTCCTCTCTCATTGCATTTCACTGTACAATAGACAAGAAGGGCTCTCAGTGATTTCACACAAAGCTCCGATTTCAGTCGGCAGAGCCCACAGCACAGCGTCAGTGTTGCCAGAGCATGTGAAATCCTTTCAAATTCAGAAATGCCAATAATGAGCCGATCCCTCACTGTCAATTCAGCTGGCAGCGCTGAGTTTAGCTACAGGTTATTAGCGTCGGGGTTCCGTTTGTTTTCCTTCAATCTGCAAATGCAATCAATCAAGCCAAATAGTGAAATGTGCCAGTTGCCAGTGCTTGAATACTGGACCGACCAAAAACCAAGCTGAGAAAAACATTTCAGACACGAATCACAGAGCTGAGAAGCTGAGACTCAGTAGGGTGGTCAAGCCCTGCATTCACATCCTGTGTAGCAACTGGAACCCCAGCCTATCATTTCTACTGCTGCAAGTCACAATCAAAGTTCACTACAGCGCCCAGCCAGAGACACACAAACAGCTTACACAGTCTCAGTTTTCACAGAGCAGCTCAGAGAAATTATCTCAATCTAACAGTAAAGCTTTCACGCAGATCTCCTCTAATCCATCAAGGCAGACTAAAAACAATGTAAAGCACCAATCTGTGCATCTGCGCCACTGCATTAGACTAAAGCAACTAGTAAAAGCATGCAACTGTGTTCCTCTGTAGCTAAGCCCTGAAACGTGGCAGGTAGTTGTTGAGAATGCATTTAGTGCTACTGGTCTGATTGTGCGGCTGTCAGTCAGCTGGGGATATGTAGAAACTGGGCTTTAGTCACAATAGCAGTCATTTATGCATTAAACTGTTTTCTCCCCCACCACTTCAGCTTCTAAGTACCAGATGGAGCTTAATAAACACTAAATAGACAGTGTCCACATTTCCTGCAGGTCTGCTTGAGCTTAGTCTCCGCCTCCTCAGACACACCTTACTAGTGTGCTAACTGACCTTTTGTCAGTTCACACCCTCACATGGTCTGTGAGCCCATTGTTCCACATGCAGATTCCCAAAAGGCAGGAACAGTGGGAGGACTACATACTTCCTTGTCCTCTCTTGCCTGAGAGGCCATATTTTTACAACTGACGACAGCTACAGGAAGGAGCAGGCTCATACGTCTTAAAAAATACAGTTTTATCAGTCAATTTCTGCAGTGTTTTATTACTTTACATTTAAAAAAAACAAATAAGCTGCTCCATGAATCATTGCAGATTGGTAAGTCTTAAAGCTCTTTCATTCAAAATGGATGTCAAAACAGCTAAACTACAAACCAATAAAGGGAGATGAATCAGAGCTTGCACTGATTTGAAATTAATCAATGCTACAGACCAAAAAAAAGGTGAAGAAAAATTGAGTTTACCAAAACACAGTTGCAGATGTCCTTCAGCTCCTGCTCCACCTTCTCCCGATAATCTTTGACCATCTGCTGTTTCTTTTCACACCCCTCGGCCTTCAGTGCAATGCTGGACATCACCCTCCAAGCGGACCGCCTTGCCCCGACCACATTCTTGTAGGCAACAGACAGCAGGTTCCTCTCCTCGTTTGACAATTCTTGGCCCTTCTCAGTAACCTCCTTCATGCATTCTGCCATGTCGTCATAGCGCTCGGCCTGCTCCGCCAGCTTGGCTTTCTGAATAAACTCCGTTCTCTCCATAGTTTGTAACTCTATGGGGACTGACAGATCAGGAATCTGAGGGTCTGCGACAGTCAAGGACTGTTAAGCTGAAGAGTGGGTGTAGTACAGGCCCAGGATGTTACTCCACCAATCTGTTAAAGAAAAGAAAAAGGAGGGAGATAAAATTATTAAGTGGCAATAAAACAATGTGCAACACATATAGGAGCTTAAGAGTATAACTTGCAGAACATTACCATTACTAACTTACCATTGACTAAGAAATATTACCTCAATGGCATTTTACTCAAGGTCCATGGAATTTCATGTTTACTTGGAACCATTAATTTTATATTCTCTTCATTGTAAGATCATAATCAGTGATAATCCAACGTCAATAAAATAAATGGGGAATGTGAACCTAGATTGTACAGATGAGCATTGCCACATTACATAACCGAGCATAAGATATTTATTTCTTATTTCATCTCATATTTAAAACGAAAAATGTTCCAACAGCATGAAGCGACATTATTAGGCTGTGAAAACGTGTCCAGGCGTTTTGAATTAACCCTTAAGTTGTCGCAAATCCTTTCATTCTATTGTTAGAAGGCTGGAAAGAGCCATGTTACGGTTTCTGTACTCAGCATTAATCTAGATACAGATTCATACCGACGGCACTGCTGGGATGTCAGACACGACGTGGGCTATCGCCAAAAAAAGAAAGAAATAATCCAAAGACTGGGTGTCGGGTGTTTGGAGCGTCTCCTGGATAATGCAGTCCTGATTAGGCAAGGCGGCGTCTGATGGATTATAATGTGGGTTAATGTGGTCGACAAATGGACTGAAGACAGAAAAATGTCTTTCCACGATCAAGGTCCAGGAGAGGGCTTGGTGACTACGTGGAACACAATCTCTCAGCATGGTGGCACCAAAAGACGGTAAGGAGGAAAAAAACTGTCAGTATGTGATTTTAGCTACTATCTATATCGGAGCGTCGAGTTTAAGACGAATGAAATGGGACAAAACGCGTTTACTCCAATTCACACAATTCCCACCTTATTTTAGATATAATGTGTTGCCTGTGTGATGGCTTGTCTCGTCAAACTATAATTTTGAGGGTGGCTATTTTGAGGCTCGATTGCCTGCGAGCATCCTGGGCACAGCGACCCGCCACAAAGCTGTCTGCTGCAGGGAAAAAAAAATAGCGGGCGTTAGCTACAGCGGCCACTCCTTTCAACAAAAAAAAGGTAACGGTAACGGTACTTATACAGTATACCGAGCCCTACCAAGCCCTGCCGCCCTAACGCCAGTGCAATCTTTAAATGCCTGGAGTGAGAGGAAAAGGGAAAATTGTGGTAGTTACTGACCTGCTGAGGTCCAAATGTGCTCCAGCAATGATCCGGTTGGAGAGACTAGTCAAATAGAGAGCAGCAGCACACAGCCAACTGAGCGTGCTAAAGCAGAGTGAGGGGGGACTGGGCGGGACCACCACCATCCGATCACCAATCAAAACTCACGATACGGTCTGACCGGCACGAGTTTGTCGCCAAGATGGCCAATGGCGATTTAGCGTGGGTGGAAGAAGTATGAGGGGGGGCTTCTGGGGTAGTTTGACTGACCGATACACTGCAGAGACTGGGGCCACGGGGTTTCCTCCAATGAGAACCAGGGATGAAGACGTCATCGTGTTGCCATGGTGATGCTCCTCCAATCGCGCCCGTGCTTTCTCATGCTGTAGGCGGGCGTGGCTCCTCTTCTCAGACCAGCACATTCATCCTGTTTTAAGCTTTTATCTGCTCAAATTCACCATTTATTCACACAAAGCATCTATAAGTTCACCTCAGCCGGATGTATTAGTAGTATACAGTTAAGTCTGTGTGTCTGTTTTCTTTGCTTTGTCCAGATGGCTGTCTGTAAAAAACAACAATGTTCCAAATGAAACATATACTGTTCACAGAATACAAAATAAATCATTCATTAATCCCAGAAGGCAATTATTTTAAGTATTTTAAGTCTTTAATCATTCTTACAGCCATAAACAAATATCATGTATGTTTAGCAATATTATGAATTAATGTTTTATCCATTTTTTTTTTTTTACTGTTGTGAAAGGCATGTGCTTTTTCTTGAGCAGTTTTTTTGTGCTTGGCCAAATACTCACTCTGTTTCCATAAAGTTTTATGAACAATATTTTTTTTTATTTTTAATCATTTATTTTTTGTCATATCTAAACATAAACATGTAATATTTTCTTCACTCTAAAAGAAATACTTTAAATGTTCTTTAAAAAAAAAATCAATATACAATACAGCAGTAAATGACAGTAATGGTTTTCTGGAGGCAATCCCATGTCAATTCCATTCAGTCTTATTTATTTTGGATGTGAGATACAAAGTCCAGACATCAGGAAAGTTTGTTGTTTAACATCATGGGTTGTGGGTAATGGAGATACAGAATGAAGTGGTTTGAATAGGATACAATGAGCTTTTTTTGTGGCATTGGGAATCGTGAGATCAGTAATGAACAGTGTTTTGAAAACCTCAGCTGATCAATGTTGTGAAGAAGTAAAATGATCTTTTATTATGTTAAGTCTTAATTGTGTAAATTGTTCTCACTTGGATACTAAAAGGCTAACAGAAAACCTCAATTGCACAATGTTGTTTTGTATTTATACAAAATAAAATCCTCTATAACAGAAAACTAATATATTCATCTCCACTATGACGCCAAAATGAAGTGACTCTTCACAATGGTCAGATCGCAAAAATATAAGTAAACTTTAAGTGCGCAAAAACACAAGATACCAAATGAAATTGGCTAAAATTCCCCGGATGACACTTCTGACCTTTGTCAACTGTACATCCAGCTGTGTTTTTCATCAGCATGTTAGGTCAGTTTCATAGAGCTCATAGTGGTAGCAGTTTGCTCTCCTGGGTTCCTGGGTGGTTGTTCAATTCAGAGCTTCAGATTCTGTCTGATCGGAGAGGGGAAACAAACAGACACAATTATCTGTTATTCTTGACGGAAGGGGGGCCTGCGCTCCCCTCTTTCCTCTGTGTTTTCTGCTGTGGATTCCAAGATTTAAAGCAGTCTTTTGTAATGATCCACTTCACTTTGAGTTCTGTGCTGTCTCAATTCCCACTTTCACGTCACAGAACAAGACAAACAGCTCAGGCCGTGAAGAGGTGCCTTTTGTGTTGGCTATCTCTGCTCTCTGCCGAAACCCGTCGATCCAGCTGAAGCTCTTCTGATAAACGCAGGACAGGCGGCTCACGTGAAGCTAGTTTCAGCTCCACCACAGACTTTACATATGCATTTCTATTACTTTGTGTTGATACTTGGAATAAAGGTTTGAATTATTCAACTTTAGGAAACCAGTACAAACAGAATGCAGGCTTAGTTTATTTGTCCCACTGTTTCTTGCTTGAATCATATTTAGTATTCCTCTGTTAGTTTGGGGCGTTTTATGTCATACAAGCCCATTATTTACCATTCCTGACAGACCACAGGCAGACTAATGGAAGCTTTAATCCAAACCTCAGCTGGAAGGCTCCGGAACAACACACACACACACACACACACACACACACACACACACACACTTCATGTCCCTTACTCACAACATCCTCTTTCCCTTCATTTCATCTTTGGCCATGTTATAAAAAAATCTCCCGTTCCATTCAGCGCTTCACTTTTTGACTGGTTCCCCCCTCGGTCACCTGCAGGCCTTAATCAGGATGATACTTGCGTTTCGTTTAGGTCGTAGATGTGCAAAAACAATGAATTTGAAGTAAATGGATTCACCAGTATATCTGAAGTCCAGTAATTCAGACGATTTGACAGTAACGTCCAACATTTGTTTAAACTTGTGGATCTAATGATTTACTTTAGACGCAGGCTGAATGCTTATAATGACTACAAGTTTCTTCATCCTCTTTTTTTTTTTATCCTAACAGGAAGGAACTGAGAGCTTCTCTTTTGTGGTCAAACTCAGCCACAACACAAGCCTTTGCTTGCTTTTATGCACTCGGAGGAATTTATGGTGACGGATGAATAGTTGTCATTCCTACTGAGAGAGCATCTGACTGAAAAAACAAAAAACTCAGTCAGAGATTGAGTGCAAACCCACGCTGTAATAGAAAATGACAGAAAAATCGTTTGTTTTGAGTTCTCAACACAATCAGGTCCTCTCACTCTACTTTTAAGGCCTTTTTCAGTTATGATCTTAAAGGCACCACCATTGGCTAAAAACTAAGACGTCTATTTTTAACGCGATACCAGCCGTTCGTAGATGAAGAGTGTCTTGTCCACAGTAGGCCAGATGGCTAAAAATACAAATGGTTAATAGGTTGGGAAATCCCATGGCTTCAGCTCTAGTTTCGCGCCGCTGTCGCCTGCAGCACGGCAGCTTCTGCCGCTCAGGTTCACATTTCCTGTTGTTTCATCTGATATGTAGAGCAGCCATAATATCTGTGATGTCTGAAAAACTGTCTGTGCTGAAAGAGAACGAGAGCTCGGATGGCATCTGAGAGTCGAGCTGCCGATCAGAAACAGAAAGCTGCACCAAGCAAGCGCCTCGCCGAGCTCCCAGCTCCCAGGAGAGGACTGGTTTGCTGAAGTTTACAGTCGTTGAGTTTTAGTGTTTTCTGCATAACTAACAGACAGCCAGCATTGGTGGGGGGCCATCTCACAGCGACCGGGCCCCTGCACTCCAGTTCACAGCCCCACCTCTGGGCTGTAATTAAAGGTAATTAAAACCTGCTTTTTTCACTCTCCAATATGCACAGACACAAGCGAAGCACACAGCAGGATTTCAATAGGGTCAGGGCTGTAATTAGACCCAGCAGAAAATGTCACTGAATTATCAAGTAGGCTTCAGACTCCAGGATCACGTTTCATCGTGCCGTGTGATTTGAAAAAGAAAAAATACAAATTTACATGCTGGCCTCTGTTGACTCCAGCAAATGGCTGCCTTTTTACTTATATGTCCCTTTCAAGCAGGAGTTATGTAATGAGATTTGTATAAAAATGCTCTGCATGTTATGAGTAACCATCAGAGAATAACATGACCTCTGATAAAGTCAGGGGAGTTAGAGGGTTTTATTTCCAGCCCCTGGCATCTCATTGCCCCATCATGCAGGTATTCAATCATATTTTCCAGTTTATTTATTTATTTTATCCACAAACAATGAGTTATTTATGATACTCCAGAGCCGTTTCATTCAAGTCTGGCTGTGCTGTTTGAGTTACGTTCACAGATTATTCACTCAATTTCTGAATTTGATGAACATAGTTATATCCATCGACTTCAGTGTGCGTATATCTAATGTTCACGGTGGAGGAGTGGCTCACAGCGAGAGCATGCTCGGGGTTAGAGGCTCTCCCGTGTGGAGTTTGCATGTTCTCCCTCAGCTGTATTTTCTCTGACTGGTGTAGCCTGCCTTCACTCCCTGCCAACCGGATGGGATCAGCGCCAGGATGAGCCTGGAGTGGATGAGAGATTGATGGATGGATGGATGGATTGGTGGATGTATGGATGGATGGATGGATGGATGTATGTATGGATGGCCTCCGGTGGGGCCGTGTCTGCAGGTGTGACTGTCTGTCTGTACTGATGGACCTGTCCAGACTGCGTCCTGACGGCCTCCCGTTGCCAGCTGGGCTCCAGACTGCTGCGACTCTCAGTCAGATGAAGCCGTCTAGTCGATGGATGAGTTCGCTTCAGAGGGGTAAATAAACTTCCACATCTGTAAGCGAAACCATCAGAGTCCAAAGTGAGTCTTCTGAAACGGTTTCGGAGGCTTTTTGAGGCGAGACAACACGCCGTGTCCCTCCGCTGTCCTGCGTATTAAACGACCTCTTTCCTTTTCCCACGCGCTGCACGGCGTCTGTCACGCTTTCCTGACTCCAGGCGTGCAGAGGATCCTGGACATTCACGTGCACGTTGCCGCAGCGCTGCCTGCATCTCCCATCACGAGGCGCCGCTCCGCCTCGCTGCAGAGACGAGCGGCACGCCGTTCCGTCCGAGCAAACACGCTTTATGGAAGGAAGAGTGGAAGAACGAGCACCGAGTGTGAGAGGCATCCATCAATTTTTGATGCGGCTCATTCCAAGCCAGAAGAGAGGGAGAACATGCAAACTCCACACAGGAAGGCCGTGTCTGGGTGTTTGAGCCGGGGTGTCGCCGGCGTCCTCAGACGGCGCGGCGGCTCCATCGGCTGCTGATGCGGAGAATGTTTTATTGCTGCCTCCATTTTCTCCGGACAAGAAATGCAACGGAGCCAGTTTCCAGCTCGGCACTGCAGAGAGCGGAGGCCAGCAGGGAGCCGGCCGCGGAGGGGAATCAATGAGGGTCATCAGGAGGTTTGATTGACTTCAGCTCACACGTTGCATAATGTGCAATACATTCAGCAAACAAACGCGTGACTGACGGCGCGCTGCTGGTTCACAGCTCGGCCTGGAGATCGCTCTGCGTGATGAGAGCTGGAGACAGTTCAATCATCGCCACAACTCTGGAGATAATGTGGCGTCTGCACAAAATGACAGATAATGGAGTCTGTCAGAGTGAATACGATACTGAAAATATTAACTTCGACTAACGGAATTATGATAATTATTCTCTTACCAATGCATTTGTTGAAGTCACTCATGTTTTAATGTTTCTTTCTTTCCCTAAACTCTTTATATGCGTGAAACTTCATGTTTATTTTTTAAATTTAATCCCAAAGACCACAAATCAATCAGAAGGAACAGAGAGCTGTAGATGGGCCTGAACCTTTACAAACAGGAAACACTCAAAGCTCCTGACCGATGCTGGAGCTCCAGGAACCTTCAGTCTGGGGAGGCTAAGACAAGACGTTTGCAGGGAAACAGATTTATTGAACTCTCACAATCTTTTGTGTGTTTTCTGAAGGACAAAGTCCATTTTGGAGAAGGGGGGGTGGGGGGGGAGGGGGCATTAAAACAGCATGCACAAATTAAACTACCCTTTTCCCAGCAAGATGAAAGCTGCTGTGACTCAGCCTGGTTTTATCAAACTTTGGTTAGAGTGTGGAGGAAGGAAAAAGTGTTACACAACAAGTGGGCTTCCAATACACCCACCCAGGGTGCTGGAGCAGCAGAGACGGCCCGGCGAAACCGTGATAAGAGTAGGCTGAAGAGCTCCTCTCTCTCTCTCTCTCTCTCTCTCTCTCTCTCTCTCTCTCTCTCTCTCTCTCTCTCTCTCTCTCTCTCTCTCTCTCTCTCGCCATCTGCTGCATTGTTTCATTTTCGTAGCTTGATAAAAAAGACAAAAAACTGTGTTTCCAAAGCAGAGGAGGCGAAGAGACAGAAGGGCCGCTGGACTCCTGTGTCAACTTGCAGGGATGACACAGGAATGCAGCCAGGAATGACCGTGGAGCAGGCTGTAAAAGGAAAAAAAAAAAAAAAAAGAAAAAGGGTGAATGCTTTCACCCAGGAAGTGCGATTATAAGGGCATGTGTCTCCTGAGGGGAGAGGCGTCGCTGCGCTGGTCAGAGTGCATTTCGCCGTAATGGCAGGAAGCAGAGCCGCGCATAAAAGCATTTTTTCTGGACACATTCAGTATATGTTTAATGTTCCCACACGAAGAGCAGAGCGTCTGCAGTCATGTGGCGTCACGTTTCCGGCTGGGCTGCTATTTTTAGCAGCATCTTTCCCTACAAATCAACAGTGCATTACATAACAATTAACAGTTTTAGAAACGACAGTGAGCCGCCGTGTCGATGCCGTTTGGATGAGGGAATCTCTTCCTCATCTTTTATTTATCCCCGTTGCAAAGTAATGCAGTCGAGGCTGTAGCTGGTATAGATAGCCTCTCCTGCTTATCCTTTATTATCGTCTTCACCAACAAATAAATGGAGAACGGTGTCGATGGACACACCAAAGATCCCCTCAACAGACGCATGAAGCTGTTGACTTTTCCCTGTCTTGAACGTTTGAGGACATTGAGAGTGGCGGAAGCTCCGACCCCCCGCCAGCCTCAGAGAGACCAGTTTTAATTCATTTCTTTCACAGCTGATGAGCAGGACCTGTTCGCCCCGCAGTATCTGAGTCATACATGAAATACAGCAGGATTCATTAGCTAGCTGGAAGCCCTGGAGCGATCCGGAGCGGCAGGCAGCGGCACAGAGGTGTGAAGACAAAGACACGCTCATTCTGAGACGCTGTGTCAGTTTGATCATCAGACAGGACATTTTGAGGGTTTTTAGGACCATTTTCATGAATAAAATCTAAATGTTTGATCCTTAAAGCCTTGGGTTGATACCTGGAGGGGAAAACAGCCCATCTCAGTGACCTGATTGACCCCCGTGGCCTAAAAAAGGAAATGTTACACCATGTGATAGCTAAAAATGCTAACGGGAAGTTGCTCCGGTTTCGCACCACTGAAGCAGTTCAGGAGTCTGTTGAATAGTTCACTAACCTCCCAGAAGAAGCAGATATGGACTCCAACCATGTGACCACCTAATAGTGACATTTACACCAGGAAATGAAGAAGTCAGGTGCTTCCTCCTGAACGAAGGAGTGAATTCACAGACTGAAGCGTAACTGCTGCAGAGGCAGCTTTCATCCAAACCTGATGCAATCAGCTCATCCTAGCAGTAAGGCTGCTCCGCTGCAGGGTCCACGCATCGGCCCGGTCAAAGGTCACCGTCCTCCGGCTGAGGATGAAGCTGCCTGTCCACTCCGGGGGGGGGGGGTTCACAGTCATTCTCTGTAATGATTGACAGCGTTGTCCCCCCTCCTCCATACTGCTTTAAAAAGCATGCGCGTTGTGCGTGTGTCCAACAGAGAGACATAATGACAGAGTGCGGCGGTCCGCACTGAGGTCTTTCTGTTTTTATTGTTCCAAGGTTTTTGTGAGTCATCGGCCACTGATTCAGCGGGAAAATGGACGGTGTCCTAAACGTCTGAAGAGAAAGCTCCTTCTTCTAACCCTAAAAAAAGGACGAATGAAAATAAATAAAAACAAACCCCACCCAGACGCAGAGTTCCGTCCACAGAGGGACAGGCTGCAGCTCCCAGTCAGGGTCAGGGAGGAAGAGCGTCATGGCGTTTGGCTCCGGATCCACAGCGGCGGCGTGAACTCGCTGCACACACATCACACACACTCCGCTGCACAAATCAATACATCCACAAACGGGTCTGAAGCATATTCCAGTGCTCCAGTTCAAACAGCACTGCTGGATTCACTGTCCAGGCATTTCAGAGGGCATGAAGTTAATGCAGATTCACTGTGAATTACGTCAGAAGAGAGTGTGAGAAGAAAAACACAGATTTCTATCATCCTGCTGTCATGATGAAAAGGTCCACCAGTATTTAACCTCACTTTATTAAATGTTGGGACAATGCTGGAAACAAATAGAACATTTTTACACTGATCTCTGAGTAATGTTCTTCAATCTTCAGTTGTGAAGATCTTCAGTATCACAGTATTACAATATTGAGAGAATCAGGAGAAATGCTCATTCACAAGGGACGAGGTCAAAGGTCAGGACTGGTTCTCCACTGGATTTCACTGCATTGGCTTATTGATATCTTTTAAAACAAAACAACAAAGCCACATGAATATGCTGCAGTCAGCTTGTTTTCAGTGGAAGGTTTAAAATCCTACATCTCTGACGTTAGACGGCAGCGTGTCTTTAAGTCAAGGCCTTGGTATTTCAAGATAATGCCAGCATGCATCACATTCAAAATGAGCTCAGATTTTCCATTAAATGTTAAAATCTCTCAGCGAAGTATGATTTGTTGTCCACGTTGAGAATAAGCTGTTTCTTTACAGAATTTCTCGTCACTGCGATGTTTCCATTTAACACAGGAGTTTGCTCATGTTACTGTGCACATAGACTCACACCAGACGCTTTAAAGCAGATATTTCACCTCATTGCACAACCACACCTTTTTATAAATGCTCCTTTTTATTTTCAATACTTGTTTTAATCAAGACTGTTGTTGTTTTTTACGTGTATAAATGGGAGTTACACTGTGAGGAACAAAACACGAACCACTTCAATCTGTAATTCTGTAATTCTTCCAGCGAAGCCTTCGGTGCAGCTGGCTGCAGCTTGTGAGCTTATTAAACCGACACACACACACACACACACACACACTCACACAGTCCAGCTCGGTGGCATAATTAGCATGGGCCACATGAAATGGTTTTGGGGCCGTGGTGTTAATTATTAAGTGGCTGATTGGGTTCCAGAGCTTTGCGGGCAGAAAGGTCGCTCCGAGCTGCTGGTTAAAAACCCAGCCCGCCATCGGCTGGAGCTAATGTTTGCTCCCGCTACGTGACGGCGGTGGCTTGTCACGCTTCGCCTCCACACCCACGCACCCACGAGCTCACGCGTGCCCACAGCGCCGGGTTCTGCCGTGGATTACAGCCCGGTGAGACAGAGCCGGCCATCATGAGTCTCCTCCTCCTCCTCCTCCTCCTCCTCCTCCTCCTCCTCCCTGCCTGATTATTCTGACAGTGCACTCTGTCTTTTCTGGGTTGCCTGTGCATGCCTCTGGGGCGCAGATTATTGAGATAAACTTAGCAGCAGCTCGCCGGGTCAGACTGCAGACCCTGATTCAGAGAGAAGGACAGAGAGTGGAAGGGAGAGTGGGGGAGATGGAACAGGTCAAAGAGGTCAGCCTTAAACTGTAGCGTCAGGACTGGAGCTGCGGTTCCCGTAATTCTGTCACAAATCACAACTCTATTGGTATCAATCAATACATTTGCAGGGAAGTGGTGATTCCTGGTAGCTTCCTCATTTCGTCCAAAGCATCAGTGTTGGGTTCAGGACACACAGAAAGGTGAGAAGTAAGAAGGTTTGGGTTCAGTTTGCATGTTCTCCCTGCATGTGTCGCTGGCCAAAGGAGATGGCTGCCATTCAAAGTGCTCGCTGCATCCCTAACGGACTAAATGACTATATTTAGACAGGGCATGGAGCCAGACCTGGTCCAAATATCCTGTCGCCACAAATATAGAAGGATATCCCAGCAGGAAGTGCTGCCTCACTCTGCTCGTGGAAACAATGCATCAACAGGAAGTGATTTACGACCCAAATATGGAAAAGCCAATAAGAAGCCCTTAAAAACCCTATCGCGTTATCATTTACAGAGAAGGGATTTCTGAACTTGCGCTGTCTGATGAGTTTATTACGAAAAGCTGTGAGACGAGCAGCGTCTTCATCTTCTACGCTGACGAATGGTTTTCTTTAACAAGACTGTCGACACCATAGCATTGCTTTAAAGAGAGAGAGAGAGAGAGAGAGAGAGAGAGAGAGCGAGGGGGAGAGAGAGGGAGACAGAGACAGAGAGAGAGAGAGCTTCAATCTGTGTCCAGGCCTCGGGTCATGTTCTGCTCTGATGACGAGCTCTGTGCTCCTGTTTCTATTTTCTCCTCCTCTCTCTCCTCCTCTCTCCTCCTCTCTCCTCCTCTCTCTCCTCCTCTCTCCTCCTCTCTCTCCTCCTCTCTCCTCCTTCTCCCCTTCAGACTTCAGACGTGGACTCAGGTTTTGTCTCGTCCGTCCATCGTCCTCAGCCGCTCCGTCCAGAACCGCTCAGATCCATTCAGACTGAGGAAGAACCCGGAGAACCGGTCCGCTTCTCCATTTTCAGTCAGTCTGATTGTCTCATTTACACCAGTGTTATCCTCCCATTCTGTCCCAGAATGCTTTGCAGCATTATTACATGATCCATGTCTGGCTCTTGTCTCGACTCTCTGTGTGCTTTAAGAGAGAAAAACCTGCATGTTTCAGGTTTATTGGGCTTCTTTAGGAGCTTGGAGACTTTAGCATGATAAGCCTGGGAAACCCTGACGATACTGACTTGACCTGGAGAAATATTCTGAAATATTATCTCAACTTTTCAAGAGAAATGTCTAAATCACTAACTTACACCGTAGTTTCTTGTCAGAATCAAATTCCCATTTGGAGGGAGAGGTCGGAGTGTGAGCGTCTCCCAGTGAAACGCCGTAACACATCCTGAAACGGCTGCATCCTGCCATGATTCATGTCTCCAGACCTGCCCGCCTCTCCGCCTCCTTCTGCCTGACTTTGACTGTTGCCATGGAGACAAAGGCCGGAGGAGGAAAAAAAAATAATAATTAAAAAAACCAGCCTGGCATCCCTGATCCCTGGGCAGCGAGGTCATGTGGAGCACATGAGGGAGAGTGGACCAGGAGCGAGAAGCAGGGGCAGACAGGACCGGGGGGGGCGGGGGGGGGGGGATGCCAGGGCAGCGAGTCACACACACACACACACACACACACACACTCACACTCACATGAAGGAAGTGTGACAAAATAACAGAGAGCGTTGGTCTTGGCGAGGTGACTGAATCACAGGCTGCATTCCAGCCGTCCGGGGCGTGGACCAGGACCAGGACCAGGACCAGGACCAGGACCAGGACCAGAACCAGGACCAGGACCAGGACCAGGACCAGGACCAGGGCCAGGACCAGGACCAGAACCAGGACCAGGACCAGGACCAGGACCAGGACCAGGGCCAGGACCAGGACCAGGACCAGGACCAGGACCAGGACGGCGGGACTGCAGCCAGCAGACAGAGGAGGACAGACAGCAGGGCAGGTAGGGGGCGGGGCTTCGCTCAGCTCAGGTAGCAGGGAGCTGCAGACTGTCAGCGCTGCGGCTGACTTCCTGTTTATATGGAGAAAATCCAGCTGAACACGATCTGCCACACTCCAAAGGTTTAATCAGTCCCACACTGGATTTCTGTAAATGATGGACTTTACAATACTGGTCCGACTGTCTGACGATGTGAAGTGATGTTTGAACCAGAAGAGCCTAAATGTGATTTAACAGGCTAATAAATAATAAATGAGACTGAAGCCACGTTTGAAAGATGGAATAATGCCATTTGCACCGCACAAGAAAAATGTCTAATTTACCAAATATGGCTGCTTGTCTTGTGAAAGGTTAGCGCTTTGAGATTTGATTTCAAATGTAAAGTGCACTATAAATAAAACTTAAACTTAAATTATTATTATTATTATTATTATTATTATTATTATTATTATTATTATTATTATTATTATTATTATTATTATGACTGTGTTTCCCAATTCATGAAATCCATTTTCTGAAAAAAAACCCAGGTTTTTCCAATCCTTCAGCTCTAATCACACAATCCCAGAATCTTTAAACTCTGAAGAGAAAATATCATTTTCGTTCATTAAAAGCCGGACGTGTCAAAATATTCTCAGCTCAGAGAATTTTATTAAATGTTTTAGGGAACAGCAACAATATCATTAAACACATTACTGATTAGAAATGGATCAATAGAAAGATTAATTTCACACCTCACACACACCTGTCTGTATTTCTGACCCAACTGCTGTACCTGTGCCACCCCTTGAACCTCCTCCACCTGCTCCACCTGTCCCTCCGGTCCCTCTGGTCCCTCCTGTCCCCCTGGTCCCTCCTGTCCCTCCTGTCCCTCTGGTCCCTCCTGTCCCTCCTGTCCCCCCGGTCCCTCCTGTCCCTCCTGTCCCTCTGGTCCCTCCTGTCCCCCCGGTCCCTCCTGTCCCTCCTGTCCCTCCTGTCCCTCTGGTCCCTCCTGTCCCTCCTGTCCCTCCTGTCCCTCTGGTCCCTCTGGTCCCTCCTGTCCCTCCTGTCCCTCCTGTCCCTCTGGTCCCCCCGGTCCCCCCGGTCCCTCCTGTCCCTCCTGTCCCTCCTGTCCCTCTGGTCCCTCCTGTCCCTCCTGTCCCTCTGGTCCCTCCGGTCCCTCCTGTCCCTCCTGTCCCTCCGGTCCCTCCTGTCCCTCCTGTCCCTCCTGTCCCTCCTGTCCCCCCAGTCCCTCCTGTCCCTCCTGTCCCTCCTGCTCCACCCCGGTCTTCCCTGCAGCCCTGAGCCTGAACTGGGTTTTGCTGCTCAGATGTATTTCCGTGTAAATTTTAAATAATGAATAATGACTGAGGTGATGAGGCTGAACTAGAGCGACGTCTCCTCCGGCCGTCAAGGACCAAATACAAATGTCTGAAGAAAATTAATAACATGTCAAAAGCATAAAAAAGTGATGAACCTGAAGCTAAAGCATTAGATCTGAGCTGCGCCACAACAGGAGAATATTAACTTTAAAAAAAACTACTGAAAACAATGCCTGTAACTTCGTTGAAGATGTCTGAGCACATTCTGAAAAAAATATTTTTAATGCGTTTTTTAAGGTTATGATGACTTCATGGAAAAAGAAGCAGAAAGCATGAAGCTGAAGCTGAAGCTGAAGCCCCCCTTGCTGAATGTTTGTTGTGTCTGAAGCTGCATATTTCCTGCAGCCTTCACTCTGAGTGAAGCTCATCTCACCGCCGGCTCCCAGGTCGGTGTTTAGTCTGCCCATCGCTCAGAAATGTGTGGGAAAAAAGCTGAATATCATTTATTGAGGGTTTAAAACGGTCCTTTGTAACGCTGTGGGAGGTCAGAGGAGAGGAACGGAGTAACGACACCATCGGGCTGAAGTGTGAGGAGTGTGTGAGAGGGTGTGTGTGTGTGTGTGTGTGTGTGTGTGTGTGTGTGTGTGTGTGTGTGTGTGTGTGTGTGTGTGTGTGTGTGTGTGTGCGTGTGTACAGTGAAGCCGCTCGGCCTCCCAGCCTCCTGTTTCCACGGTGTGTTTGCCTTCAAGCGGCCGACAGGCAGCGGTTTCCATGGTTACCTGTAGCACGCCAACGTTTTTTAAGTGCTAGGGAGGTGAATTACATTTGTGTGACTGTGCAATGAGGAGGAGGAGGAGGAGGAAGAGGAGGAGGAGGAGGAGGAGGAGGAGGAGGAGGAAGAGGAGGAGGGATGGTGATGTTGTTTCTGCACTTCCTTTCATGATGTCCTGTTTCCTGGTTCCTCCCCTGTGTGGTGTGGAGTGTCTGTCCTCCCCTGTCTCCGTCTGCACATGCTGTAAATGTATTTCAGATCTGTGTGTGTGTGTGTGTGTGTGTGTGTGTGTGTTCTCTGCAGAAGTGAAGATGATAGTACGAGCAGATGGACAGATGCTGGACGGACACACAGCTCACCAGGCTTCAGAGCACTCGGGGGTCGTCCAGCTTATGATGATTAATTTAACTTGGTTTTTTTTTTTTTTCCTCATCAGATTCTGTGTTTTCTGAGACACAAATAGATCAATCCTGAAGCCACCAGCACGCCCATCCACATGAAAGACAAGAAACCGCGGCAGAGGAGAGAAACAGCCAGAAAAACTCAAGAGGGGAATGAAACTGGTGAAATATTCATGAGAGAGAGAGAGAGAGAGAGAGAGAGAGAGAGAGAGAGAGAGAGAGAGAGAGAGAGAGGGAGAGAGTGAGAGAGAGAGATCCGGCCAGTATTATCTCCTAACAGGAGGCCTCACAGCCAAGAGGCCTCATATCAAACCTGGGCTTCTATCTGGAGCGTCACTACAGTCTGCTGCTGATTTCTATAGACAAGAGCTGCTGCACCGTCCTGAGGGGGAGAGAGAGGGAGAGAGAGGGAGAGAGAGGGGTCAGGAAGGGGTCACTCACACAGTGTTGAGTGAAATCTTAAAACGTACATGTTGTCACGTCTGTTTCTCAGTCTTGGTTTACTGAGAAATCAAAGTTATAATTTGCTGCCCTCTGCTGGACGTTATACGACACTGCACACGAACCCTCAGCTTCCTGGAAGCTGTAAAAAAAACAAACCAACAGATTTAACTACTTGTTGTCTTCAAATGTTTTTATTTCTATATCTTCTTTCCTTGATGCAATAATTTATCAACATTCTTGACATAAACTGAACATTCATGACTTTATCATCATTTTGGTCTCAAACCTCCCGAAAGTGATAAGAATGAAGATGAAAACAAGATTTTAATACTCTTCAGAATTTTTGAGTTAACTCCAATTAGTCATTTTCTAATTTGTGAAGACAGTGTGTTTGTTTTTTAAACAAATTTCTTTTAGAATTCTTTCTTTTGTGCGGTCTTAGCTAACCTCAGAGCCAGAACAAAAGGACACTGTATTTAGGGCTGATTATGAACGGGATGGGTTCAACACTGAGAAATAATTCACCTAATGAAGGAGCCTGCTTGTTTTGTTTTGTTTTTTTGTTTGTTTTTTTTTTTTAAACACTGCTGGTAATCAGAAAGTGTAATATTTATTTTAGTGATTTCCAGTGAAAAATACACAGAACAAAGAGCGAAGAGTTCAAATTACTTCCACGGCTGGTTTTGGTTTGTGTAATCCAGAGAGGCATTGTAGCTTTACACGCTCGAGCTCTGAGCGTCTTCTCCTGAAAACGCCTCTGTGCACGCTGTGTGTGTGTGTGTGTGTGTGTGTGTGTGTGTGTGTCCATGAGTCAGCGCCTGGCAGTGAAAGCTGACGGCTCCATAAACAGCCAGAGGTGGCGGTTGCACTGATTCCTGGGCTCCGCCCGGGCCGGACCGGGACGGAGGAGCCGCTGGTCGGACTGGTCCGTCTGTGGATCGCCTCACAAAAGGCTCACGTGTTTCAGCAGCTCTCTCACACACCCTGAATCCACACCTTCACACCCGCAACAGGGAAAGGTCGCCAGCCAGGATTTACACACATCGAGTCCCAGAAGAGCCTCTGTGTGTGAAACTGCATGTTCTACCTGTGTGTGTGTGAGGTTTTCTCTGAGTGTGCTGCAGTCTGATGTTTTACTCCTGAGATTCACCGCACAACCCCTGGTTCAGTGGTTCAGCTCAGAGTTTCTTTAACAGCGTCCGTTTGAGCGGCGCAGCAGCAGTTCTTTATTTCAGGACCATTTCTCGGCACTATTTGCACATCTGCTGTTGTTCAGATTAAACTCTTGCTTTAACAGTTGTGACTCCGCCTGCTGTGTGTTTTGTGTCGTTCGCGGCTGGATTAGTGTCATCATGGCTCCTCTCACCCCACCTCGGGCTCAGACACTTGGCCTTCCTTCAAGTGAAACTCCTTCTCCTGCTCTGTCCGGGCAAGACGTCAACTTATTTTGTCGGCGGCCTTGTCACTTGATCACAACCGGCCGATGGCTTCGCTCCTCGGCAGAGCGGGGGTCCTCCTCTCCAGACGGCCCGGTGCGAGGCGAGTTGAAACCGGCCGGCCCGGCTCGGAGCCGGACCGGCGGCCGGTTTGTTTGGAGCGCCTTCCTCCTGAAAGCAGGCGACAGGAGCCTCGGCTGCTCCAGGATCTCGGAGAGCGGCGGCAGTAACGGTTGGCCTGAAGACAACAGAAACTCAAACAGGTGCTCACATGCCCGCCGAGACGCTGACTTCACCGCCCAGAGTCAAACGTGTGTGTGTGAGTGAGAGTGTGTGTGTGTGAGAAATGATCCCTGAGTGAAACGTCTCACTCTCCGCTGCTCCACTCCTACGTTTTCATCCGTCAGTCAGAACAGGAATATGATAAAAAAAAAGAAAAAAAAACACTAAAACTCTCATCTAATGAAAATGTTTGAGCTCACATTTCAAACTGGAAGGTGTGTGTTCTGGAACGGTGATTATCCGCGGCTGCAGTTCACATCTGGTCTGAGTGGAACAGGTCTGGTGACGCTCTGACCGGTGTCGCAACACCTGAAGCTCAGGATCGACTGCTGTCAGCCGCTCTGAGGAGTGGAGCGCTGAGATTCTCCGCGGGGAGAGGCCTCGGAGCGCTCGGCGGCGGTTGGGAGAGTTCAAAATGAAAAAAAAACAAACCGCCTGAACCGCCTCGGAGGGTGAGGAGACGATTCAGTCCGCTGGTCCAGCTTCTCATCCCTCGACTCAGGACCACATTTCCTCAAAACTCAGATTTCATATTTCCTTCTTCCTCCCAAAGTCACATTTCAGGTTTGTGTGTGTGTGTGTGTGTGTGTGTGTGTGTGTGTGTGTGTGTGTGTGTGATTGAACCTCAGCTCTTTGACTACACGAAAAAACACTTTTCTGACTTTTCACTGTAAACTGGTTCCTAACATGTGAGGCAGACCTCACCGGGGGTCACCTGAGAGCTTCCCAGGGTCACGGGGTCACGGGGTCACGGGGCCACGGGGTAATGAACTGGCCAGGCCTTTTCCCTGCGTGGCTTCTTTTGCATTAATGAAAAGAAATAAGAGGTTGTCCAGACTGTAACTGCATACATATGAACCAGGACAGAGGCTGAACCGGGCCAGAAGCCGTCTCTCACGCCTCCGCAACAATAACCGCCTTCACCCGAGTCACCTCGCCCACCTTCACTCAGCCTCGGTCACACACTGAACACACACACACACACACACCGCCGTTTCCCACAGCGTCTCCGATGGGCGAGGTTAGACAATCATCAGTCACTGAGAGAAGCTGAACTGTGTATTCATTCAACTGAAGCTGCTCAAAAGGACAACAAAGCCTTCATATCCACACAGCTAATCCCAGAAGTCACCTGATCACAGCGAGGAGCAGCGAGAACACCTACGATCCACCTTAAAGCGTTACCATGCTGTATATGGGTTTAAAGACGAAAACCTTTCTCTGTTACTGCAAAAAAATATTGGATTTAGTTTTTGAAGCCTTAATTTACAGAGACAGATCAATAAATGATGAACGTTTGTGGGAAAAATCACAATTCACAACTTATTCTGAAGGTTAGGAGAAAAACAAATAAATCTATTGATTCTGACTTTATTTTAAAAAAAATCCAAAAACAGAAATTAAATTCAGGATATCATATTACTTTAAAGAATCAGATCTTCTTTTCAAAATCTAGAAGGAAAAAGTCAGAAGACAGAAAGTAAAGTCAGAATTTAGACTTTCATTCATTAATCTGAGATTTGAGTTGAGATTCAAAAATGAATTTATTCTCAAAAGTAAGAGTGAAAACCAGATTTCTGATTGTAAGAAGTGTTGATTCTGAATTTATTCTCATTGAAAAAGTCAAAATTCAAATTTTATTTTCATTTAAAAATAACAAAATATTATTAGATAAAATCTTAATATGAGATTACTGAAAAAAGTTTTGAATCTGAATTTATTTTCATGATTAGGAAGAAAAAAGTAAGAACTGTATGTAGTGATTTTGAGTCTATTCTCAGAAAAAAAATACAAATTCTGACTTTTTTCAGAATTTGGATGAAAGAGGTGAGAATGTAGAGATCAAATTGTCAAAATTTTAACATTTATTTAAAAGTATGACTTTCAAGTTTCAATATTCAAGAGAAAAAACAGAATTCTGAGGAAATAATGCTCTTCATTTGTAGCTGGGGAAGACTAATCTGGTTCTGTGCCTCATCAAGGATTCCGTTTTCAAACCTGGAGACCCAGGTTTGCCGTGTGAAGCGAGGTTTGTGATCGGAGTGAGTCAGTGACGGTGAAGCTGGACTCTAACTGGCGCTGACCTCTGGAAAGGTCGCAGAGCTCCGGGTCCCAGCGAGGGCGTCCTCTCAGCTCAGCAGCCGCGTCCCGTTAGCTTCAAGCGTTTCTGTTTCTCTGCGTAGCAGAGACAGCTGACAACGTTTCCCACAGATCGGGAGTCTTAAAATAGCCGGAGTGTCCGCGGCGGCAGAGGAATGTGGCGAGTTGTGTTCTCCGGCATTCCTCCAGCAGTCATCACGCCGCCGGCTCCTCGGCTTATAAAGGCCCGGCGCTCCTCGCTCAAGACGTGGCAAATCCCATCAATCGAGTCTGAGAGATGAGTTTGAGAGGAAATAGTCCAGGACGCCGCAGCGCGCTGGTGTCGTCTGCAGACATCTGACCTCGGTCCGAGCCTGTCATGAACCTGTGGACTGACACACAGAAACCTCTGATCTGATCTGAAGAACCTTTCACTCACTGCAGGATGCGTCGGTCGCTGCAGCTTCTCAGCCGTTTTTCAACTTGAACTTTATTTCGAACATGTCAACACAGTTAAAATAATTTCAAAAAAGGAAAAGAAAATAGAAGAAATACACTAAAGAAAAGAACATCCAAACACGTGATGAGTCTTCTTGATATACATGTCTGAACGGGAGAAGGAAGAAGCTTCTTGACTCCTCCCCCCATTCCATCTTTATCGACTGGATCATTTCAGTTCCTCCTTGAGCCCAAAGTCTACACTTAAACAACACAAGTCACTCAGTGACACAACATCAACCAAACAACCCTCTGGATCCTGCCGAGATCAGTTCCTCGCACGACGTTTAAATTCAGCTGCATTTCAGATTCGTCTGCTCTCCACAGATCATCTGTTCCATAACTTTATCGTGACACAGAAACTCTTCCGGGTTCTACAGACTTCATGAGCTTTAAACTGGAGCTCCCCCTCAGACGATAACTTTTCTTTCTTTCACAGAACAGTCTTTGAACATTATGTGGTAATAAATGATTCCCTGCTGTGTTTATTATTTGAATAGTTTTAAACTCCACAAAATTCATTAATTTCAAATATTTGGTTTGTAGAAACAGTGGGTTGGTCTGTTCATGGAAGCCGACCAGGTGAACAATTCTTACTGCTTTGTTCTGCAGGATAACAAGTGTTTAATGAATTTGCACAAGTGTTTCCCCAAATTTCCACACAGCAAGTTGAATACGGTAAAATCAGTGAGTTGTAAAGAATAAAGAGATTTCTGGTCCAGTATATCGCGGCTTTGGTCAAAACTGAGACGCTTCTGGATATTTTGCTCTGAATTTGTTTTTTTGTGAGGTTTACAGCAAATTTTGTCATCAGTCATTACTCCCAGGAAATTGATTGATTTCCCCCTCTCTGTGTTAATCCCCTCTATCTGTGCATTTAAATGAGTAATATATTATATTTTCCAAAAATTATCCTTTTTTTTTTATACATAGATTTAAAGATAACTTGTTTTTAATCAAACAATGACTTAATTTTCTTCAACTCCACAGTGATTATCTCTAAAAGTTGCTGCATCTTGTCGTTGATCCCAGCTGGAATCAACAAAACATTGTCCTCATGGAGGCTAACGCTAACGTTAGCTGATGCTAAAGCCTGACGCTGTTTGTTGAAGCTGTTGTTTACCGCAGGAGGAACGCTTCCGCCCGACAGCAGCCGCTCAGGAGACGTTACTCTGAGGAAAACAGCAGCTTTACTGGGTCTCTGAGTTTCAGTGCAAACAGAGAAGCTGCGTCCCTGACGTCTCAGTCCTGTTCTGTCCACTGAGTAAATCTGGACTTTTCACCGTCTCTGAGCCACATGGCACATTAACATGAGAAGAAGCCGCCAGGACGACCAGCCAAACGTCTTCTGAGACTCATGACCGAGTCTGGGTGACCTGGTTCAGCTGCCTGGAGAGACCGGCGAGGGAAAGAGTCAAGAACTCCCGATGATAATCAGATGAACATCAAAACAGTGAAATCACAAGCGAACGAATCAATTATGAACCCAAAACAATTATTAAAATAGCTTTTATTTTCCTCCACACTTTCAAAGTCATCTCAAAAACCAAAATGTAGAAGGTGAAATTTGAAATACCAAGAAAATATGTTGATGACTTGGTCATTTTAACGATGAGGCCATAAATTAGCAGTGAAGCAGAAAGCATCAGGCCTCCTGAGCGCTCTGAGAGACCCAGCAGCCAGGGGGAAAACAGCGAGTGTTGTGAAGCAAAACACACAAACACTCCATCAAGAATCCCAGAATCCCATAACACCTGGAAAAAAGCAGTGTGTGAGTGTGTGTGTGTGTGTGTGTGCGGGTCTGCTGTGCCCTCACACACTGTTTGTACTGTCATCAGTGGGAAACAGAGTGATACCATCTAACCCCGGCCTCAGCAGAAACACCTCCAAACTCCCCTCCGCCTGCCGGGTCTCGGTCTTACGTAAAGGAGCCATCACCGAGCCGAGGACTCCGGCGATCGAAGGCTGCGTCGCACCGCGCCACGCCGCGCCGCGCCACGCCACGGAGCGACGGCGAGCCCACAGAGTCAATACGAGGATGTTTGGAGACGAGGGGCAGATGTGAGCCAGCAGATGCAAACATCTCTGTCAAAAGTCAAACACCGGGCGGCCGCTCGTGTGAAGTCTGTTAGCATGCACACACACACACACACACACACACACACACACTCGATAATGATCTCCAAACACACCAGCACATTGTTTCATCAGCTTCACCTGTGCCTCTGACAGGTACAGCCGCTCGGCAGCGCCGGCATGTGCTCGCACGTTCGGGACGGGGGAGAAAACACAGCGGGAGGGATTTGCATCTCATTTCCATCTCAGTTAGGTGTTTGGAGCGCGGTGGGATGTCGGTGGAGAACCAACGGCCCTCCAGGAGGAGGGCGGAGGCGGAGGGGAGGGGAGCATCCTGGACAGTTGGAGTCGTTGGGTTCTGTTGGGAACCGCTCCGCTCGCCGCCTCACATGAGAGCAGCGCCTGGCCTCCGGCGGGGAAACGGCGGGAACAACAGCCGGAGCGGGAGCGGGGCGTGGGCTTGCTCCTGGAGCTCAAAGGACTCCTAATTAAAGAGGGAAAATAAAGTATGACATAAAGAAAAGAGACCCGGTAACTTTTCATCGCGTTTTTAATTAGATGTCACATCTCAAAGTGTTTACTGCAAAAAAAGAAAGAGGGGAAGATTGACAGTTAATGGTGAGGCTTGAAAAAGAAGAAGAAGAAGAAGAAGCAATTAATCAAACTCAGCAAGTCCAAGCTAGCATGTCACCAGCATGAGTCAAGCAAAGGGAGCCAACAGCAAAGCTCACTGTTGAAATCCCGTCACTCTTATCCACCTCTTCCTGAAGCTTCCCTGATAATGAATCCACAAAATGTATTTACCTCTATTTTCAAGTGGCCCAACAAAAAATACTGGTCCACGACCCACTTTGGGCCCTGAGCCATAGTTTGGGAAACACAAAGACTCAATGAACCGGAACCGTGCGAAGCAGCGGAGCTAACCACTGCTCCACCGTGACAGACTCAAACAGTGCAGCAGTGTTCAGCGTCTCCCGGCAGCAAACGGCTGAGAACAGATCAAACAATAAAAAACGTTTAAATAAAGTTTTTATCAACTTCGTGTTGCACCAGTTTAGAAACTTTAATCAAGTTAAACACGTTCTGCAACTTCTTAAGTTCATTTTCAGAACTTCCTCCCTCCTCATGGACGGCACTGTCAAATGAAGTGAACACGTAAACAGTCCACACACACACACACACACACACACACACACACACACACACACACACACACACACGTAAATACGCGGAGAAGCTCCTGCTGTGGATCCTGGTCGACTGTTGATTCATCCCCGCGGAGGGACACCTGCCGCTGCTGCAGCTTGTTTGTGTTTGCACTGAGGACAGGAGAGGGAGGGACGTGAGGATGTGGGACACAGAGGATCCTGGGAAAACGCGCCGGGCTGCTGATGGTGGATGTGAGGCCATGCTGACTCGACACAGCAGCGGATGAAGAGCAGAGCGAAGAGGGAAGAGAGACAAACACAGCAGGAGGTCACGCCCGGATCATGGAAGATCACAATAAAACAGAAATTCAGTTCGGTCGAAAATCACTTTTCATTTATTTGTGTTTTCGTGTGTGTTGTTTATTTTTTTTATCCTTTCTGTGTTATTTTAGTAGTTTTTTTTTTACATGTTTGCTTCCATTTTTTTTGCCAATTTTAATAATTTTCTCTGATTTCCTCCATTTAAAATCCACTTCTGAATTATTTAAACAAGTAAAACACTGAAAAATATACAAAACAATCCTTTTAAGTAAATGTAAATGCTGATAAGTTTTCCTTTAACACAGACATGTCCAGGCCTCATGAACTTTCCACCACATAAAAAAATGTTTAAAGATAAATTCCAAAGATTAAACAGCTCATTAACTCAGAGACTGTTTTTCCATATTATCCAAAAACTGTCATTTATGCTACTTTCATAAAATTTATCCATTTATCCAAATGTAGAATATAAAAGATAGAAACAATACAAAAAAATGACAACTACAACTGTAACACACAAGGAGCACAAACAAGCAACACACTCATGAAAAACCAGCCTTGCTTGTGTTCCAGCTGCACAGCTGCTTCAGTTCACCTGCTCCTTTCAGCTGTTTCAGTCGTTTTACTTGTTTATTTTGGAGTCACACCTCAAAATGTGCGATAACACCCTGAAACTCGGACAGAAATGTTTCTACACACAGGATGCTGTGGGGGAGCTGCAGGGGTCAGAGGTCGTACCGACACGTGGAGGAAACAGAGAGGGTCGAGGTGGAGGTGTGGAGGCTCAGCATGGGCTGCGATATCCACCAAAACACCCAGTGTTGTGAAGCAAAACACACACAAGTACTCCATCCAGAATCCCACTGAGACCTGGAGAACACACTGTGTGTGTGTGTGTGTGTGTGTGGGAGGGGTGGGGTGGGGTGGGGTTACTTAAGAAACTTGGGATTTGAATGTCGCTGATAGCATCTCTTAAGCCTCCTCTATCTCTGACAAAGCTGTTTGTTGTCCCTGGGAGTTTCTTTTCATCTCAGCTCCGTTTGGACTGTCGCCGTTCGAAGCTCCCAGCAAATTGCAGCCGGCAATGCAAATATTGTGCGAGTGGAAGAAGCCGTGAGGAATCCAGCCGCAGGAGGCCGGCGACCGTTAAATGTCTGCCCTCCTCTCCACGCTTCCTGGAGGAGAAATCAACTGCGTCTGCGTTCCTGCAGCTGATGGGAGCTCCTCAAACAGGTTCCTGAGTCCTGGTCCTGTTAGCAGGGGGACAGGGGGGGCTTCGGTCTCCATGAAGCATGAAACTCAATAAAAGTGATTACGGCAACTATTACCAAGGATTATTACTGACAAGGATCAATACTGTAAACCTTTATAAGACAGCTGTCGAAATCCTGTTGGAAAAATGTGCTTATTTCTCATCTATTTCAGAATTTAGAGCGAAAAAACTACTAAAAATCAAGAATTTTATATTTTATGTGAAAACATTGTCCCTATAATGACTCACTATTTTTAGTATTGTCTTGTATCTTGATCCATGAGGAGATAAATATGCTCACTTTCACAATTAAGGTTTCTTTTTTAAATATATTGTTATGAGAGATGCAAGGGTAACTTGCTTTCTCTGAAAATATCCCAAACTGCATCACGTTTTCTCTTTCTAAATGATGGAGTTTCTCATGAAGAGTTTGATTTGTCAGAACTGCTGGTTTACGTGGAATGTTTGAGGTTTTCAGTGTCCACAGAATCAGTCTGGATCAATAAATTAACAGAGGTGGGAGTAACTAATGACATTTACCCACATAACTGAAACAAAGCTGACTTTTCTCTCTATTCTTGTTAAGAATGAACCTACTGTTCTCATATTGAAGTACTCCATGTAATCTGAAAGCAGTGAGAACATGCTGTGTTTCAGCTGTTTAAACTGACTGATCTGCATTTAGACAATACGTTGGTTGTTTTTTTTTTTTTAATTTGATTTTAAAAGAGTAAAATCCTGCTTTTTGTCTTTTTGAGTCATTTTGTGTAACTTTTCTGCAGTAATGGCCACATGGCGGGAATATATGAGCATCCAGCTTCAGATTACATCAGGATATCCTGATCTTGGTCATAATAGATTCATTTTAACCACCAGCGGGCCCGGCCAGTTAAACAATGGGAAAAGAATCTTCAGTCCAAAAGTCACCCTTTATTAAACAATTTTTTTCTCTAAAATTACAGAATGGCAAAATTCAAAAGAGGGAATAGATTCCAGTTGCCTTTTCAGAAACAGACCTTTTATTGAAGGTTTTCAGCAAAGAAGTTAATTTTGTGGCCGCACTGGATCCTCTGAGGGCCGGGTTTGACCCGCATGCCACATGTTGGAAACCTGGGAGGCTTTAAAATCTGGTCAGCCCTAAAATGTCTCGTGGTCTTACACTAAAGCTTATCTTATCTTACAGTTGAAATACATGAGTTATTTACCTCACCTTCAGCTCTGGAAATGTGTGTTTTCATGAGAAAATTCTCTGTTTGCTGTTTTGGATGATTTCGTCTTTTCTTTCTTTAAATTGCACATTAAAAATTACCAAGAATATTTTTATCATGTTTCATTTCATGTTCAACTTTCTTTCTTTCTCTTTATTCTGTGCTTAAAGGAATTCCCTCTTTTTTAAATAGGTTTCCAAAAAATGATGGAAAAGAAGGATGAAACTGCAAAAACCAGGTAGGAAACCAGCTGAAAGTGTGAAGAAAAGTTCACCGTCCTGAATCCTAAATGAAACTTCATAAATGCAGCATTAGATACACTTTTTGTTCACGTTAGAGAGCTGTTGTAAAGACAACACCTCAGAAGCTTCAGCCTCATTTCAAATGTTCCAGCTGAATTTGATTTGGATGAAAAATCACAGAAATGGCTGACTTGACCGTAAAGGTCGCAGAATCTTGAGTGAAATGAAGCATTTTGAGGCGATAAAGCAGATAAAAATCACAGTTTAAACCCAGTTCTTCCACCTTGCTCGGCTCAGCCAATCAGCTGCTCGGACGGCGCAATTGAGCGGCCGGCCCCGCCCCCTCCTCCACCTGTAATCCAATCCGCGGCCTTGTCACAGGTAAAACCGGCCTCAATTTCTCAGCGTTGCCCCAAAAAAGCGAGAAAAGCCGACAAAACCCGTTCTCTGAGTCGGGGACAGCTTGTTTGTTGCCGCGGCCCTCATCCAGTGTCTGCGGCGGAGTGTTTCACGCTAAAGAAGACGGATCGGATTTTCAGTACCAACTAGAAAGTCCAGTTCGACCGACCGAGATGTCACAGGAGCAGGACAAGTAAGTTGTCCTGACTCTCCACTTTCCTCCCGCACGGCTCACACTCACACTATTAGCGTCTAATATTATTTTCCAGAACTTTTTTTCTCAGTGTTTTTGCTCTTTACCTGAGCTCACGCTGTCTCTCCAGCTTTCTTCCTTTTTCATATTTTAATGTCGTGAATATTTAGGCGTTAATTGAGAGATTTTTTTTTTAGATTATTATTATTTTTGCTTTTTAAATATTTTTTCAGGGATGGGTAAGTTGTGTCGGGTGATCGTATCTGCTCCTTTCCCATGCACCGAGCCTCATTTCACCTGTCAGCTTCAAGCCCGTACAGGTGGATCTCCACCTGCCGTGCGAGCCCAGGCGCCTCTTAGAATAAAAACAGTCCCGTGATGATGGAGCTGTTTGATTTAGCTTTAAGCCCTAACAGTTATGTGGATAGTCCTAATGATGTTTGTTCAGGGATACATGAGGACATCAGCTGTCAGGTTCTGCTCCTGCATGCTGAGGACTTCTGATGAGCTCCTTCACACTGTCTCCCCAAAAAAACAACAAGAAAAGAAGAGGGGTCGTTTCATGACAGTGTGCTCTCAGCGTGGGTTTTTTTGTTTTTTTTTTAATGTTTTTGAGGGCATTGACAAGGAGACTTTGGAGGGGAGTGAAACAGTACACCTGTTAGGCGTTGGCTCCACTACTAACAGACAATGTGAGCAAGTACACAGCTACCTGCTGGATTTTACTCCACGAGTGTGTCCTCGCCTGTGTGGGAGCTCTCAAATTATAGAAACACATGTACGTTCATGTAAATGTTCAGAGGGAAAAAGAAAATGTTTTTTTTTTTGTCTCGAGCCTTATTGACTTTTTCTTCTTCCTTTTTTTTTTCCACTACAAATGAAGTGTAATTGCAAACAAACACAGTCTTAACTGCTCCATTGTTTTAGTCTTGGATTCTGTTACCTGAGAGATTTATTGGGAGAAAATAGTGGATCTTATCGGGTTGCGGTTTATGAATGGCACAATCAGAGATAGGATTACTAATGATCACTTTGCTCTGACCATTGACAGGGGAAAAAAGCTGCGCTTGTTGTAGATACTCAACATGGAAACTGAGCCTGTCCGTTCACACTTTATAGCAAATTACTGTGGTTGAGGTGGAAGAAAATCAGCGAGGTGGATTTGGTGACTGAAGATATGTGAGGGGGGGGGGGGTAGTGTGAGAAGAAAATCTCTCATTTTAGACAGAATTCTGTTAGTTTCAGTCTGAAGGTGGGTCAATTCTGTGAAAAAAAGACAAGTCTGTCAACAAAAGAGAGTGAAATCTTTGTGTATTCTGGCTTCTTTATTGGCGTTCTCCTCTGATTCAACACCCTGTGTTGTCACCACAAGCTCCCAGGTATTTACACATAAAGTCTGATCAGATGACATGGCGAAGGGAAGGGAGATCATCCATCACCCAGGAGCAACGTCAACAAGTAAATGAAGTGGAAAAGGTTCCAGGAGCGTCAGCCGTGAGGAGCTGATGTTCTGCTGGACCGAAGTCCAGCGCAGCGGTAACGACTCTCCAAGTCTCACAAAATGGCCGAAGAAGAAGGAGGAGGAGGGGAAAGGCGGCGTCTGCGCATCACACCTCGTGATTCTTCCCCTCTCATAAATAACAGCGGCCTGGCACGGCGAGCGGCGCAGGAATGCTGCCGGGGCGGCCACGTCATGGGCGGCGAGCTCCCGGACCAATGAGGGATCCCCGGAGCGGAGCCGTCGCACCGGACCAGCCTGCAGAGCGTCTTTCTGGAGACGCCGCCGCGGTTCGGTGGCTGAGATTTGTTGCACAATCATTGAAAAGCCTGAACAACAGGTCCTGCAGATAAAGAGCATCTCCACGGCTGAACTCTCCCTCCTGCAACCGGTTCGCCCGTTGGCGCCACCGCCGCCGTGATTTTTAGGTCAGGAGCTGAGTGTCTTCAGCAGTGACTGTGGACCTGAGGGTTTTTGACCATTTCTTAAAGCTCCAAACACACACACACTCATCCTTCTCAGCTGTTAAACGGTCCTTCCATCATTCCATGGTTCTCCCTGTTCAGGCGCTGAAGTGGAACACGGACTTCCTGCTGGTCATTAACCGGTGGCGTCCTCGTCTCTCTTTTTTGCAGCAAGCGCGCCGTCCTGGTTCTTCAGAACGAGGCCGGCTACGGCGGCCAGCGTCGCTCCTTCACCACGGAGGATGAGGCCTGGAAGACGTTCCTGGAGAACCCGCTGACGGCCGCCACCAAGGCCATGATGAGCATCAACGGGGACGAGGACAGCGCCGCGGCGCTCGGCCTGCTCTACGACTACTACAAGGTAAGAGACCAGCGTGTGTGTGTGTGTGTGTGTGTGTGTGTGTGTGGCCGAGCGTCTGCCGTGTAAGCGATCCGGCCGGGATGACCCGGGCTGCTGGATGTGATGTGGTCACGCGCTCAGCGGCTGTGTTTACCCTCGCATACAGGTGCCCCGGGAGAAGAGAACAATAAACCAGCCCAAGACAGACGCTCTGGTCTCTGATGTGGATCCCAACAAAAGGTAAACGGCAGCTTCTCCTAATAGCACCCCCCCCCCCCCTCCCCCACCACCACCCCCCCTTTTTAAAAAATGAAAGCACGGCAGAAAAGAATGGAGAGATTCAAGCTCTCCTCCTTTTTCTGAAATTTAAATCCTATATGAGAACTGTCCACTCCTCTTTGCTCGCAGCAGAGAAAGGTTTCAGGTACTCATGTAAAACAAAAATGATGTGAAGAGCGTAAACCTCGGAGAGCTTCGGCTTCTCGGCACTCAGTTTTGACGGTTGGTGATGGTTTCCACGGCGCTGACGTGAGGCCTGGCGGTCGGTGTGTGTTATGTACCGTCTCTCTGCCCGTCGCAGACACCAGATCCAGGCCGGACACTCCATCGGTCCGCTCAAGGAAGGCGTCATGGAGAACCGGATCCAGGTCCCAAAGGCGCCCTTCAACATCCTGCAGCTGGCCCAGGACAAGAGGGGCCACTTCCCGTCCCCGGGTACGCCCCCCCCTCGCCGCTCTGACCGCCGTCGGTCCTCGGGTGTCGGTGAATCACGTGAGTCTCTGTATCCGCAGACACCACCGTCACCGTCTCCATCGCCGCCGTGCCCAGCTACCCGCTGGTGAAGACGGAGGTGCCGGCCCACGGCTTCTCCGTCACCGTGCCCAACAACTGCATCGAGCCGGACGGACACGTGGGCGTCTTCGACCGGCAGCTGGCGCACGGCGCCGTCCAGTTCAGCCCCGGCGCCCAGTCCCGCACGCCGCCCGACTCCACCTTCTCCGAGAGCTTCAAGGACAGTTCCCAGGAGGTGAGGGTTCCCATCCCTGCCCTCCCCCTCCTCCGCTCGCCGCTCCGCCACACAATGGGACTTTCACCCGATCCCACGGAGCCGGCGGTGGGCTCAGGCTTCCCCGGTTTTATTTGAACACGCCAAAACAGTGGCCGGCGTGTTATTATGCCATTGTCCCTCCAACACAATAAAGTGCTGTACTTTCCTCCTACAATAGCCCCAGCCTTTTCTCTCTGCTTCTCTCTTTTCTAACCTGGAGGGGAATTACCTCCGAAACCCAACAGCACCCGGGACGGACGTGTTCAGGGTCATCATGGGAAAGGAGTGATTCTGAAGTGAAACATCTTCCCAACCTTTAATAAATCAAACATCTGTAATGCCTCTCTGTCCGCTGCAGGTGTTTTCCTTCCCGGGAGATCTCCAGTTACGCATGGCCACCATGACGCCCGAGGACTACACTCAGTTTGACACCATCCCGGGGTAAGTCCCGCCGCCGCCGCCACGCCGCCATTCAGCTCCCGACAGAAAGGCTCCATTCATGTGGGTCACAGGGGAGACACCGGACGCTCGCCCGTCCACGTGGACGGCCGCGGGCGCCGCCCGGTCCCGCTCGGCGCCTCTTGTTATCGCTCGTCTTCCCGCCAAAAAGCAGGGTCTGTTCTGATCTCCACCTCTCGCTGCTTCAGGAACAACTTCGAGTACACTCTGGAGGCGTCCAAGTCTCTGCGCCAGAAGACCGGCGACGGGACCATGACGTACCTCAACAAGGGCCAGTTCTACCCCATCACCCTCCGAGAGGTGGACAACAAGGGTCAGCAGCAGGCCATCACCAAAGTCAGGGTGAGAGGAGACACCACGGCTCCATCTTCATCTCATTAGACCGGTTTATATGCAGTAGAAATAGAAACAACTCTCATTTTACCCTGTAAAAGTTTGTTTTTTTTTATCTTCCATACTTATTAATCTCGGTTTGCGTGGTGTTCCTGTTTGTGTGCGATCAGAGTGTGGTGATGGTGGTGTTCGGAGAGGAGAAGTGCCGAGACGACCAGCTGAAGCACTGGAAGTACTGGCACTCCAGGCAGCACACGGCCAAGCAGCGGTGCCTCGACATCGGTGCGCTCCTCAGACTTTAACCCCACGCAGAAGTGAAAAAGACGCTTTCAGCCTGACTTTATGTGCTTTCATCAGATGTACTTTCTTAGTTTATAGGTCATGACTGTTGAAATAATGACAAAACAATTAACCTTTCAGTGATATTCCAACTTGGAAGAGGCACCTGTGTACAAATATATATATTTTTTCAGTACCTATAAAATAATTTTCATTGTCCCTTGATGGATTTGGTAGTGTTCTTATGTTATAATAATGTATCTCTCTTTTTACTAGCTCAGCTGTGCATTAATCTCACTTTTATTGGGTGTTTGGATGTTATATACATGATAATATGGATAAATAAAGAAAATATTGGCATAAAAACACATCGACACATATAGAGGACATTTGTAGAGGTGTAGTTATGGAAACTTTAAGAAAAGAAGATCAGGCTGAGTGGAGAAATGAAGGAAGTGGAGTTTTGACCTGGAACAGGAAGATTTCTCCATCTGTTGAAGTTCTGATGGTGAAACGTCGCAGGAGGAAGTTCGTTTGTTCAGATTGTGTTTTATTTCTCACAGTAATGCGGCACAAAGAAATCAAAGCATGTGTTTTTGTGACTTTCACTGATTTTGTTCTGCAGTCGACAGACTCCACTGTCTTTTAATCCTCCACCATTTTTAAACCTTACTGATCGTGACGCTGTCTTCCTGTGCAGCCGACTACAAGGAGAGCTTCAACACCATCGGAAACATCGAGGAGATTTCCTACAACGCCATTTCCTTCACCTGGGACACCAACGAGGAGGCCAAGGTCAGAACACATGAGGAGATCAGATGAGGACACAGTTCACCTCTTAAAACACACTTTTCACACCGTTTGTTATAAATATCATGTTTTATCTTCTCTTATTCTGATTAATCTCTAAAACATTTCCACTGATCTCAGTTCAGATCAAAACAGATTTATTTTTATCAGGGTTTTGCCTGTGAAATGAAGGTTATTCTCCGGTTTACTGCAGCTGTTGCGCGTCACTCTGTCTGCGTTGGTCGTTTTCAGACTGAATGTATGGAGGTCAGAGGTCACGCTTCAGCGATAAGTCTGATGATTAGTTCGCAACGTCGTGGGTTTTGACTCACTTCCTCCTCTTATACTGCTGATACGAGCCCTGAACCTTCACACCAACACCGTTAAGCCAGAAACAGCCCGTCTGTGTGTTCAGTGTGTGTGTGTTCAGAGTGTGTGTGTCATGTTTTCCCCAGGATGAAGGAACAACTGTCTTCTGTTATCCTCACCCGGTGTGTTCAGTGACCTAATCGAAGAGGGAGGATGCTGTGTGTGTGTGTGTTCGTGTGTGTGTGTGTGTGTGCTCCTGACCGGTCCAACCTGCCTCGTCTTTCTCCCCATTGTGATGCTGCATGCTGAGTTATTTCTCAGAGAAACAAAGGGTGGCGGAATGAGGAAGCTCGGCAGGGGGCGAGGCGGGGCGGCGGGAGCTGGTTGAACGGGTAGGAGGGGTGTGAGGTGTGAGGAAGGAGCCTCCGCCCTCCCCTCCCCTCCCCTCCCCTCCCCTCTGCGTGGCGACGGCCCGGCGCTGCAGCCCCGCCGCTCTGCAGGCCACGCTTTACATAAATAAAGCGGCTCCAGGATGTGGGTCTAACGGTCTCATGACTCCAGGCCTTCAGAGGATCTTCATCCTTGTGTGTCTTGGTTCCTCCGCCTCCGTCGCCGCCTCCCCCTCCGTTGCCGCCGCCGCCGCCCCGTGACGCTGTTTGAGCAGCATCACCCGGCCGAGGCGTTGAGTCACAGCAGGACGTTTCAGCCCAGGTCGCTGAGCGACGTGTTCGCCGTTTGATATCATGCTCCGGGATTATCAGTGTTAAGATGAAAGCTACCGGTGTGTGTGTGAGCTGCATGTGAGTGCCTACTGTATGGTTCAGGTGTGTGTGTGTGTGTGTTTTGCCCTGGGGGGTGATTGCAGAGCTGCATGTGTGTGTTAATAGTGTGTTTACTGAAGGCTGGCCCTCCTTTATGCAGGCGGTTTATTTGAGCCGTCTCAGCAGCCTGGATGTGGAAAGTTGTTTTTTTTTTCTTTTTTTTTTTTTTTTGCCGTTTTGTGTTTGATTTCTCTCTTTCTGTGTTTGTGTCGCACCTTTACATTTTCAGCTGTTTTCCCAGCTTCAGTCTGAACGATCCTCCTCTCTGGAACGGTTCTCTAACATGTGTTCAAACTGACAGGCACGTCGTTTTGTAATCCTCAGTCCCTGTCGGTGTTCACGGCTCTATTACACTCACAAATATGAAATATGATCTGAATAACACAGACGGCATCTATTCTGCTGCCAAACTGCTGCTCTTTAGAGGAAATAAGAGCAGGAAAAATACCTCTCATGTAGCTCGTTACAGTTTGTTAGGCTACTGTTTATCAGTTCATGGTCATAAATTAAATAAGATCAAGAGAAAAGTCATGTCTTGAAAGTGGAAGCTACTCAGAATATTATTCTACATATTTTATTGTCCTGTAAGATTTGAAAAAAAGGTAATATTTTTCTTTTTCTATTACAGAAGATTAATTTCTCACCATCTTTTCATCTCAGGAGTTACTTTTGTAGCTGTAGAGATGTATTACTTCTGAGAGGTATTCTCATTTATATCCATACAGACACTCTTTGAACATATTGAAATTGTTCATTAAATTTAAAGTATCATTTGATTATCATGTTGGAACTGAAACAAATGTTTTTAAATTGAAATATGACGATTATCTTCCCCTAAAGGATAGATATTTATAATAAATGGAGTAAGTAAAAACATTGTGTACTGCAAAAACTCAATATTTTACCAGGTTCATTAGTCTTGTTTTCAGTCAAAATGTCTCATTTCACTTGAACAATTTAAGAAAGAGAGGCTTATTTCTTGATTTAAAATTGTTATATCAAGATCTCTTTTTAAGATTAAATGTACTTGCTGCACGGACAGAAAATTTCACTAGTTTTAAGAGAAAGGTTCTTAAACTTAGTATTGATACCTTATATTATACCTTATAGTATATACTACTGTTTTATGCAGTGTGGTTGTCTCGTAAAAGATTGAACAACGGAAGTAATCTTTATTTTTTATCATCTATTGTTCCAGTTGTTGTTGTGTTTTTCACTCAAGAAATGTGTCCTGAGAAGCGGCTCCTCTCATAATATAAACTGAGTTTTCTGCTGTCAGTTGCTGACCTGTCAGATCTTTATCTACCAGATGTGTTCAGATTCTCCTCAGCCATGCTTGTGGTGTTGTGTGGTGTTGTGTTGTGTTGTGTTGTGTTGTGTTGTGTGGTGTTGTGTGGTGTTGTGTTGACACAGTGAGGAGCTGTTTGCGCCTTCAACCGCCTTCCAGTCAGGGTGTGATTGCTGAGCTCCACCAGAAGAGGGCAGCACAGAACAGGAGTCCGAACACTGACTGATGACTTTGACTGTCAGACTCTGGTTTAAAGTTGCTGGTGTGATTCCCTGTGCCTTGCTCTGTCCCCTGCGCAGATCTTCATCTCGGTCAACTGCCTGAGCACCGACTTCTCCTCCCAGAAGGGGGTGAAGGGTCTCCCCCTCAACCTGCAGATCGACACGTACAGCTACAACAACCGCAGCAACAAGCCCATCCACCGGGCCTACTGCCAGATCAAGGTCTTCTGCGACAAGGGGGCCGAGAGGAAGATCCGGGACGAGGAGAGGAAGCAGTCCCGCAGGAAAGGGAAGGTCGCCGACCTCGGCGCGGGCATGCCATGTAAGGCCGCCGGGCGCCGTGCGGTTTACACTCATTTAGTGCCGTTTGCACAAACAGAGGATCAGTGAAGCCTCAGCAGAGCCCAGATGTTTCTGGGAGCTCTTCGGGCCTGTCGGTGTTGTTTACAGCCTGCTGTGCTGCTCAGTGATGATCTGCTGTCTTCACCTCTGATTTCTGTTTCCCTCTCAGTCGGAGATTCCAAACTGCCCATGCTTCAGAAACGCAACGACACCACCGTCTTCAAGATGATGACGGACCTGGAGACGCAGCCGGTGCTGTTCATCCCCGACATCCACTTCTCCACCTTCCAGCGTCACGTGAGTGCCAGAGACACACGCCCACCGCCGCCGCCGCCGCCGCCCTCCCCGGTGGTCCATAAACAGCCAGGCTGGTGGCCTCCGCCCACCGGTCCGCCCGCCGGGTCGCGGTGACCTGGCTGCCGGGGAGTTGGCAGGAACACCCAGTGCTGCTCGGCGGCTCTGATAGCCGTCCCTGCATTCTGCCGGCTGACGTTCAGACTGCTTACTCACACGATGAATCATTTACAAAGTGCCTCTAAACAAACGGGGCGCTGCAGAACGTACCTGCACAAACACTCTTATCGCTTTCCCGGCAGATATATTTAGTCGCGGGCAGCCGAGCGCAGCGCTCTGCCAGGTTTCGCTGCTGCTGGATGTAGAAGGAGAACAGAGACGTTTGCAGATGCATGAATCCCGTCACGTTTTTATCATCTGGAGCCGCACCGACGCCTCCTCGCTGCCTGGACTCTGAGCTCTGCCTCCTCCGGCTGAACACGTCACCTGACACACACACACACACACACACACATAAGTGTGTTAGACACCGAATCAGGCTCTTTTCAAGCGTGTTCATTTAAATCTTCCTCCTGTGTGGAGAAAGCTGTGTCCATTGAGAGTTCTGCGGCGTGAGCCGGGCCGGCCCCCTGCCGGCGGCGCCCCCCCGCCAGCAGACAGGAACCCTCCGCTACCAGCAGAGGCAACAGGAGGGTTATTTTTGGCAGTTCCAGTAACATTGAACCTGGCTGAACTCCCCGAGGCTGTGCTATCAGTTCCTGATAAACCGAGGGTTTACTGACTTTTCTCTCAGAATAGAATCCTATAAACGGCAAAGGTGGCGATCGATACCGCTGCAGAGCAAACGGTTCACGAAACGTCAGCTTTCCAAGAATAAGAACCAGCGTTTCATTCGTCAGTGATTAACCGAATTGATTCATACCTCCCCAAAAAAACCCACCATGAACGTATCCGCTGGTCTCAGCCTCAATGAACGACTCCATTTGAGGTCAATTCGTGAATACATGACCTTTTCAAAAGGTTTATAGATTTGTTTAGAAAACTAGATAAATGAGACAATCCTGGTTGGATTTATTGATTTGTTAAAAAAAAAAAAAAAAAAACCCAGCAGAAGAAATGATTAGAACTTCCTATTCAGAGAAAGCCTTGTGAAACTTCCACTTGGTTGTTGACTTTGACTCTATTGATTGCACTGAAAGTGATCTTTTTTGAGTTTTTAAGAGCAGTAGAAACTAAATCTTTTCCTATGCAAGCATTAAAAAAGAAACGCTCAGCGTCTCTGAATCTGTCGATGCACAGAGAAGATCAAGCACTAATGAATCACACTGAGCAGATGTTAAAGTGGACTTTGACTGTGTAAACGCCGGCTTGTTGACATTTCTCCTCTGTATTATTTGCAGCCCTTCACGGCAGAGGAAGGCGAGGACAGGTGAGTTCACCGAGGCGTCGGTTTCACACTCGCTTTATGGCCGTTCTGAACTGACACGACCTTTGGCTCCTTCCCTGAAGCAGCCGTGCAGCGCTGCATGTGCTGCTTCTAGGAAATGCCTGTGGGCTGCCTGTGTGTGTGTGTGTTGTGCTTTGTTGTGTATTAGCTGGCTGTCAGGACTATTTAAGCTGTGTTTTTATGTGTGTGTGTGTGTGTGTGTGTGTGTGTGTGTGTTTCCACTGCAGCTCGGGCATGAAGAGATTACCCTTCAGTGATGATGAGTTTGGCCCGCCCCCAAACAAGATGGCAAGACCGGAGGAGCCAAAGAAAGGTGTGTGTGTGTGTGTGTGTGTGTACGTGTGTGTACGTGCTCTGAAGTACCGTTGAAACTCATGTTCTGATCTGAGGAGTGTGTGTGTGTGTGTGTGTGTGTGTGTGTGTGTGTGTGTGTGTGTGTGTGTGTGTGTGTGTGTGTGTGGCTCCTCTCTGGGCTGAGTTTGTGTGCTCATGCACGTGCATGTTTGTGGTTGTTGTGGTCCGCCTCGGAAACTCTACACACACACACACTCACACTCATACACACTCCCTCTCAGGGCCATGTGATTATTCCAGGTCTTTCAAAACACACACACGTGCCCGAGGCCTCCACTGACCCCTCAGAATCCCACCGATCGCTCCGTGCACAAACACTCACAAACAAGCCGGCGCCCTTTAGCCCACATCCTGCTCAGGCGTCCGGCTAGCTTTTCCCCCGCCATGTTTGTGTCTTACGAACATTTAAATGCTCGGCACGCTGCGGCTTTTTTCCAGATTTTGGGAGCGCTGAAGCGGCTCGTGCACGGAAACATGTGCAGAGGGAATCTGAAACGGGCCGCGAGCGCCGGCAGTTTGTTTGGGAGCCGCCCACACAGATCGTTTGAACCTCGTCAGGTAGCATTCCGGAACAATTAGCACACCGCGGCGAGGTGTCGGGGGTCATGAAGCCCTGCTTCCTCCTTCACAGGGCGGCCATAGACTCTGCGCTTTTGTTTTGGCTCTCGTGTTCAGACAGAGCTTCTCCCAGTTGTCGCCATTTCTGATTAGTTTTCCAGACTTCCTGCTGTTTTTCACACCATAAGATATAATATTACTTGACATTCATAACTTCTTGAGTCAGTCAGAGGATTTTCTGTTAGTTTTTTCTCGCTGAAGCAGGAACCTGTCTGACGGTTCCCCTGTCATTCAGCTCCAGTCCGTATGAAGCAGTGGATAAAGACAGTGGACGTCTGTAGATGGAGGAGCAGGCGATAGCTGCCACATCTCAGCACGTCAGCGGTGACAGGTTGGAGAACAACACAGCGGCGTGTTTCATTCTGAGTGAATGAGCGGTGGGCGTATCCTCTGCCCGCCGCTCATCTCTGGGCCTCGTGCCACGTCCGCGGGTTTGGATCGGCGCCCGCGCGCTGAGGCAAAAAGAAACGCAGCTTGCAGTTTTGCGAAGTATAGCTGCAGCTTTCCTGCCCGGTAAACCACGGAAGCGAAGCCTCACGTCTCCACACCCGCACCGGCCTGGGTCTGACGTAAACGCCGCTCTCCGTGACGGCCGCTGATGCTCTGACGCCCGCCCGCCCGCCCGCCTCCTCACTGTCTCCTCTCCCCACACAGTCCTGCTGTACGTGCGCAAAGAGACCGAGGAGGTGTTCGATGCCCTCATGCTGAAGAATCCCACGCTGAAAGGCCTGGTGGAGGCTGTAAGTCCTGCTCACTTCACTGTTCTGACGCCCCAAACGGGACTGCGGGAATATGAAGAAATGTTGTACTGGGGGGAGGGGGCGGGAGGAGGTGGTTTTCTGGGGTTCATCAGGTGCGAGATCCATACGCAGCAGTTTCTGAGAAGAGTGGAGGGAGAGACGGGGAACGACAGATTAGACACGCTCTTTATGTTCTGAGAGGAATCCAACACTGATTTGTCGCTTTCTCCTCCGTCAGATCTCAGAGAAGTACGAGCTGCCTCTGGAGAAGGTGGGGAAGGTCTATAAGAAGTGCAAGAAAGGGTGAGCGTCACTCAGTACCCTGGATCATCTTCATCTCCCCCTCCTCTTCCTCCTCCATGCTCGTTTAGTTTCCGTCCAGAGTGAGGCTGGTCAGGATGAAACTGGTGAAACTTTGAGCTAATTAACCGATCATCAGTCAAGCTGGCAGCAGCATCGGCCAATCAGGAGCTTTGATCTCACACACACACACTCACACACACATCACTGTTCTCAGAAAACTGGAGGCGAGGTAAACAATGTGGTGATTACATCTGCATATTTGAAGCAATTAAACTGATCAAATTGATTTTCTTCCAGCAGACCTCTGGATGTTTCGGTGTTTAAAGACACTTCTTGGAGCATGTAGCAACACCTCTGTTTCTTTCTGTGACTTACTGAACTCATCTCCATCTAATCGAGCCATTTTTTTTTGATTTTACTGATGAAAGAACCAACCATTTGTCACATAAAGCTTTAAACGGGGATCAGTCGGCGGTGGTGTGACGGCGTCTCCTCTGTGTCTGCAGGATTCTGGTCCACATGGACGACAACATCATCAAGCACTACTCCAACGAGGACACCTTCCAGATCAGCATGGAGGAGCTGGGCGGCATGTACAAACTGACGCTGACGGAGATCTGACGGGCGGCGGCGGCGGCGGCAGCGGCCCGGGCCCGGGGGCGGAGCAGCGGTCCGGCCGTCAGGTTTACACTTCTGGCTTTGCGGCGATTGCGGGACTTGATCTGGAGCTTGGATGGTTTTGTCTCTGTGTTGCGTTCGTGTCGGCCAGAAGTCCTTCAGGCGGTATTTAAAAGCCATAGCTCTTATTAGACGTAGCCATGTAAGTTATACATTTTCAACAATGTTTGATTGTTACACTTAAGGTTTTTTTTTTTATTGTTTTGTGAGAAAACGAGCTGCAGCTCAGCTATTTGCCAGATTCCAGACATGCAGAGTAATTTACAGAGCTGCTTTACCTCATGATATGTAAGCAGCAGACCAGCTGGTCGGCCTCTTCCTGCAGCCACAGCACTGATTGCAGTCCATGACGTCGGGTATCGGCACGGCGGCGAGTGCCGACGGAGCCGCCGCGGTTCAGTGTATTAATACTAAAACAAGATGTCAGTATTTAGTGTTAAAATAACTTTCCTCAGTCGTCACATTAATAGGGTAGAAAGCTGTAAATATATATTTTTTACTTCTAGCACTAAAAGGCTAAAAGATTTTTGTGAATGACATGGATTAAAAAGAATATTTTACTTCAGATCAATGTTAAAAACGGCCTGTTAGTATTATATAGTGGTTTCTATATAGTTACTAAATCTTGCTGGAGTCCCTCCCCGCCGGGGAGCAGTTGGCGAGCGTGGCTGAAGAGGTGGATGAGTATCTAGTGCTGTCTGCGCAGGCTGTCCTGGAAGTGCAATATGAGACGTAGTTTCAGACACATTCAGAAAACCACGCTCCCTCTCCATCTCGGCTGCAGTGGAGGACACACGACCACTGCTTTTCCAACCTGCGGCCATCGTTGTATATAAGGGGGGCTGTTTTATCCCTGTTTTCTATCTCTGTGTATATATTTATTAAGAGAGTGGATGTGGGTTATTGCCTTTGTGTTTTTTAACAATATATAACCAAATTTCTATTAATCCGAATAATATAATGTGCCTTTCTTTTTTTTTATATGAAGTTACTATAAGACTCCATGTCAGGGGACAGAACGTCTGAATGTGTTTAAGCCATGTTGCTTTCTGTTTTTGGAAGATGTTGGACGCACAAAGTGCCCAATAAAAAGCTCTCTCTCAGCCGCCGTCTTGTTTATTTTCACGCCGACTTGCAGTTTTTACTTGAGGAGCTTGTTTCATCTCAGGCCACTGCGGCATGATGGGACACACACACACTCGTGTCAGTTTCGCTGCAGGTCAGGAGCATTAATCTTTCATTGGATCCCAGAACTGGGCTCCGTGCTGCAGCTCCGCGCGGCGCTGGGAACGTGTCGGCGGCCGGAGAGCTGATCTGATCTGCGGACAGAGATTCCCGGCGTCTGACCGCAGGAACAGATGTCGAGGCGTCGGCTCTCACCCTGCGGCGGCGAAGCAGCTCTGTCCCGGACACAGATACCCGGGAGCAACGGGACTCTCGTTTTTTTTAAATACATTTAACAAACAACTCTGATATTCGTGGATCTGGATGCTTTTTATCTGGCTCCACTTGGACGGCTGCAGCGCCGGTTATCAAGTCGTATCTGAACTCGGTGTTGTGAAAGTTCACGTTTAGACGAGCTGCACACAATCGATCACACTCAAGGACGAATTGGACACCTTTACGTGATTTGTCTTCAAATCAAATTCACCTGGAGCCACAGAACACTTTGACCCTCGAAAATGAGGCCAGCATACAGAAGCTGTTTCTCATGTGTCATTTATCAATCAAATCAAACAAGAAATGACTCTGGTTTGTACATAAAACAAAGATCAGGTAAATTGCAGGCGTGGTTTTCTGGCAGCCACTGGTTTTGTGTTTTTACAGCCACACTCCGGCTCTGTTTGCTCTCTGTAGGCGTGTTGAGAAGCAGCGTTTACATTTACGACTGTCCCTTCGGTTCCATGGAGCTTGTTTCCTGCTCCAACACACCCAGTCCGCTGAGCAGGCCTGCCGTCTGACCGCCTGACGGTTGAGTAACCTCCGGCGACCCCTGACCAACATCCTATGGAAATATTAATTGGGCTTTACTTGCATAATGCAGCCTGAGCTGTGTCGCATTCACACGCTGTCTCGTCACACGGCGTCGGCGACAGCTGCCGGGCGAGGCCCTGGAATACCTCTGTGATCTGACCGGGCTCCCGGCGCCTTGCTCAAGGACACTCCGACACATGGAGCGGGTGACATGAGGTCCCGGGCCGCCCGTGTTGGGATTGGAGGCCGTCCAGCTCCGCCGCCTGAGCCCTGAGCGCCGTGGCCACGCATCGGGCCGCCGGCCCAGCGGGAGGGGCCAGGAGCGCTGGCAGCGCCGAGGCCGGGACACGCGGGGACGGCGTGGGACACTTCGTCAAGTTACACTTTAACCAGCTGGCCTGCAGCCTGCACTCCTTCCATCGCTTCCATCATTCGCACCAGCCCAACCAGGGATGTCCAACCTGCGGCTCTGCAGCCACACGTGGCCCTGCAGCTCCTCTGCAGCGGCTGCAGGACGCTCTCACAATATGAAACACAAATCAACGCTTTGTTCTCACTTTCTTTCTTTATTTGCTTCCAGTGAACTGATCTCCAGACTAAAACGCCGTTAAGTACATGAATAAAACTGTCAGGTCAGCTGAAAATGTTCACAATGGAAAAAATAGTAATAACCACTCAAAAGTTATAAAGGAAAAATTGGTGAAAATACTTTTATTAGAATTGCTTGAGTAGATTTTTGGGGAAGAGAAAAAAATGAAGTAAAAGAAAGACATGAAAAATTGAGGAAAATGAACAAACGTTAAAAAAGAAGTAAAAAGAAAAAAATGCGAGAAAGGAGAGATTGAGAGAAATAAAGACAGAAAAACAGAAAAAGGAAAAGGAAGGAAAATAAATTTAAAAGAAGAAGAAAGATGAAATGATTAGAAAAAGAAAGATAAAATGATAAGTAAACACAGATCGGTTAAAATCGATTGGCAAACGAGGCTAAATGCATCAAATGAATAAAGATGGAAAATCCAAGAGAATGGAGTGTTTAAAATGTCCAAAAAACCTAAAAATGTACTAAAATACATCAATTGTAAATTGTACCTGTGACACTTCACACACACACACACACACACACACACACACACACACACACACACACACACACACACGTTGCTGGACTCTTACATCATGTCATGAAAAAGCTGTGAAACTCCTGGTTCATGACGCAGCTGTCAGTTCAACAGTTTTAGACCTGTATTCTGAGTACTGATATTACAGTACAAATAGAAGTCATTTTTTTAAGTAGAAAGTAGAAAGTAAAGTAGTTTTACTCAGAAACAACTTATGAATTACTTCTTAACTGCATTTAAAACTCTTGTTAGCAAGCATTCCAACACTCCAAACACATATCTGAAACTATTTAGTACATGGAAGTTATATGACTGCAGTTAAATTCAGATACGGAGCGGGATTATCTCTGCTTGAAGTGAGAAAGATAAACTGCAGATAAAAAAGATTAAATATTAATTCACATTGTGAACAATTTCAGCAGCTGTATTTATGATTTCCAAATAAAACCAATTAATACAACACTCATGCATTTGATCATTATGTAAAGTCAGATTGTTGTTGCTGAACATACTTCAGTCTGAGTAAAAATACACACCGGAAACAGCCTCAGTTTAACATAATTACTTAAAATACTGCTTAATTCCAGCAGTAATCTGTAATTCATTACTTTCCATTTGTTTTGAGTGAACATTGGTCTCATTGCACATGAGAATGTTCATAAATGTTTAATAGTATGTACATATTTATTGATGCTTTCTATTCTAGACATGTGTAGTAGTAGTGATTGTGGTAAATGACATAATACTCTGAGTAAAATCCCATCCTCAGGGGAAGAATGAGTCATAAAAGCTGCTAAAAGTCGTGTTTAAGAGCGTTCTCTCTTGGTAATACGACAGACTTTGTTTGGCAGCAGCGCTCTGTGTTCACGAGCTTTTTGCCCTTCTGCATTGGGGAATGAATCCAATTCCTCCTGCGATACTCCCACCGTCAGGCTGGGCTCCGGGCTCTGGAGGAGACTCTTGGTTTGAACAGCGACGGCTGTTTTTGGGAGTGAGTGTACTGGTCAAAGCCTGCCATGCTAATGAGCTGTTGGGTGGAATTAGAGGCAGTGTGAGTCACATGTGTCACAGACGATGAGACGTTCCTCAGCGAGGAGCTGCTCGTCTGCTTTCCTCGTGACAGGGTGAAGGTTTGGCCGATCGGACCTCAAGCGACCTCAAGAAATGATTTAATAAAATCGACATTCTTTCTTCAAAACTGTGATTCTTTTCATGTTACATCTAGAATAAGTGTTGGCATTAATCCAAACAAACATTCACAAACACAGTTTTCACATTTTATGACAAATCTGGTTACTGATTATTTTGACAGAGTTGCATTAAGTTTATAACATCTGAATGTTCGACTGTTGAAGCTTTACTAACCATCTTTTGGACACTCATTGAAATACACCACAGAGTGTGGTATTTCTGACCAAAGCAACACAGATTTCACCATTTGTATAGAAAAAACACCCATATTGATTCATGTGTTCATCATGAGTCATCATGATTCATTAGTGCATCTATCAGAATTCTGGACTTTAAGCAAAGGTGGCAAAGCACATCAGCATAACAGCACAGCTTTATAATGTCCAGCTCAAACAGCTCGCTTTATTTTTACTCTCCAGTTGTACACATTTGTCATTACGTTGTTTCTGCAGTTCCCATGTCTAACTATAACAGCTGCTGTAAAGCTACAGGCAGCAGCGAGGTGGTGTCTATAAGTACGAGCAAAACCAGATGAAAACAACTTGTTTGTGCATGGAGTGAGTAGAATTCTTCAAGTCCACCAAAAACATGTTGACTTCCAGTTTCTGGGAATTTTCCCAAACCCAGTGGGAAGAGCGATGTTTTCCACCTCACAGTCACTCAGAAACATCCATCCATACATCCATCAAACCACAGAACCAACAACATAACACTTGATAAATTGCAACGTACGTGTTTTAGTGTGTGTGTTTGTTTTTCTGGTGCAGAGACGAAGTGTTTGCCTCTCATTCACCTCAGCACAACGGGCTGAGCTTCACAATGACTTGACTCTTTTATCTGACGGAATTAATCACAAGACAGTTCTGAAGCAACGCCACACTGAAGCCTCCTCTCTCCGGTTATCACTGAAGCAGCTCGCTGTGATGTGCTTTTATTTCACATACATGTGCATGAATATTAAAAACAAGTGCAGCAGAACACCCTGGACTTTCAAAACCGTTCATAAAAGTTAGTTAATCATGCTCACAGCAGGAGCTCAATGTCCCCGTCCTCACAGTTTGTGGACTTGGTTCTGGATTTCCACTCTTTATTTCTCTGTATACTGATTTTCATTTTAAAACACAGTGATGTTAGAAGTGAAGGTGGGTGGGTGGGGGGTGGGGTGGGGGGCATTTATTATGTTTTTCAGAGTGTAATAACTGACCATGCTAAAATAAAGTTCATTTTGTTTTTCACCTCTAAATCGGCTCCTGTTAAATAGCTGCTAACTGCACAGAACAGCTGAAGCTGGTGAAAAGAACAAGGTGTGCTTCCCTCCGCGGGGTAGAAAAATGATGTTTTCTCCATAACCAGACACTCACACTATTACTCATATCATTTTATTTAATAATGCCACAAAGCTTTCATCCGCCGGCACCACACATCCTCAGACGGCCGGCAGAAAGCTCCTCCAGGGAGCCCTCAATCGCACAGACTTAAATACATAGGTGCTGCAGTAGTTCTGAAATACACGACATTACCGCCAACATATGGTCCCAGACAGCGTGTCATAACCTGCCCGCTGTCACATGGACTCCAGCCCTGTGCAATGTCATTTTTTACTTCATAAAATGGCACCAATTCATTTTATCGGCTTGAGAATGTCTCCACTGGTACAGCAGCCATTTGTGAGCACACTTCATGAGATGGGTGCAGTTTTCATTGGAAAAAACATGAGAGTTATTATATTATATGTTATTATATTAGATATATGTTTGCTTGTTATTTGATTCTCTGAGATTAGTCTATTGAGTAACCTGGTTAATGGGACTTATATTGTTTTACAGGCAATATAATTACATTATCTGTTCACACAGAGGAGGAGTGTCTAGGGTTTTGCAATTAGGGCATCTTTTTCAAACAGCTGGACTCTGTACCACGTGGAAATCAAAATATGATTACCTTACATCCATAAACATTCCAAAGGAATTACACTGTAATTCATTTTTTTATTAATAGCATTATGAAGTTTTATATTTGAAAACATGAAAATGCTATAGCTACCTTTAATACATATGCCTTTGTGTGTCCAGCTACTATTAATTAGTAGTTTACTACTAATATTAGTTCATTTAAATTGATAATATATTACTTTTTTTAATAGTCCTCTCTTAATAAAATAATATTGTAAGACAGAAAGCTCTCATTTGGAGCTATTCGGGAATGAAGCAGTCGGACGCAGCAGCCGCTCCCCCTGCGGTCTCCTGTCAACAGGTCGGCGTTTGCCCGGTCCAAGATGGCGCGTGACGTTTCACTCCGGCATGCCAAAGCTGCCTCCTGTTGCCAGGACAACAGACAGCCAGCTAGCAACACGAGAGTCAGTCTCTCATGGCAACAGATTGGCTTCGGAATCCCGTCCCGACCAATCAGGAGGCGGGAGGGAGCGCGAGGGGGCGGAGCCCCAAGCGGAGCAGCACAAAGCATCCTGGAGGAGAGCGGCTCCTCTGTGGGAGAAGCACGAGCGAGAAACACGTTCTCTTCAGTCCACACTGAGCAGATTAAAATATAATGATAAAAATTCACTATTATGAGTGCATTTTCTCTCATTTTCATAGACTTTCAAAGAGTAAAAACAAGCCATGGGGAGAGATTTCCATCCAGCGGCACGCTGTCACTGTGGGCTTCTTCAAGAGTTGTTCTGAGCTGTGAAAGTGTTTCAAAAGTGAGACAATAATGTCCAGAATATAAAGAAAATATCAGCAGCTTCAAAAAGCTGCTCTAAAGTCTCGCAGAGTTGGATGAAAAGTGGCAATGCTTTTATTTTTGTTTATCAGGTCTTTTTTTCAAAACTTTAAATTCAATTAATTTCTGAACAGAATTTCAAGAAAAACCTTAATTAAAAAAAAAATCACAAGCTGATTTAATATGTCTCATTCATTCTTCAACAAATATGGTGATTGTTTTATTGTGTAAATTAGGAAATCATTAGATTTTTTTAGAAATGGAAAAAACAAAAAAGAAAAAGGAAGCTGGTTTCAGTACATTTTACATCTGCAAGTGTGCAACAAAATTCTTCCACACAGTTTTCCTCAGTGTTGCCTACAGGAGCCTGAAAGGCAATCTGTGGATCGAGAAGTGTCCTTACAGAATAGATTAGATTAAAAGGGACTTTATCGATCTTTTTGGGCAGGTTCCCTCAAGGAAATTAAAAATACCAGAAGCCTTAACAGTAAAACAAGCAGAGGCAGCACCCACACAGAAATGAAGTGAAAAAAAAACCTTTGTGTAAAGCTATAAAAGAATTGTTTACATGAGTGTAAATAGTCTTTAAGCACATGATGTCCTGCTTAATGCTTCTGAAGGTATATTTCTAATATCCAGGACTGTGTCTTTGATTCAAACTCATCTTTAAAACAAAACAGAATTCATCTGTCCACTGTCTATTCCACTTCTTCCAAAAGCAAATATATTGAAAGATCTTTCAAACATATTACAAAAACAGATATTTTTACAATTGATTTGTAAGGACATTAAATGCCAGCCCACACCTCAGACACTGTTCATGCAGTTTTTTTTACGTTCAGTACTTTAACCCATCCAGCTGTGACCTAAAAACAAACAAATAAGTAAATAAAGTGTTCGAAGACATCCGAAGAAAATCCTCATATGTTTCTTGTTGTTTCATGATACATCTAAACATGAGTTTTAGCTTCTGTAATTAAAACTGTCATGCAGGGAGCTGTCAGCGAGACCGAGAATCTCAAGTAATCACAGCACGCCAAGCAATACTGTAAATACTACCCTGAACAGGGATTGTTTAAAATAAGTATGTCAGCTGAAGTAAGTGTACACACACGGTCCAGCCAGGGCGAGTGAATCCCGGAGCTGACCCCAGCAGACACAGGGCGAAGTCGGGTTCCACCTGGACAGGTCAGCAGTCCATCACAGGGCAAACACACAGAGACGAGGAGAGCGTGCACACATTACACACACACACACACACACACACACACACACACACACACACACACACACACACACACACACACACACACACACAGGGCCCGGAGTCGAAAACTGAACCTGCAAAATACTAACTAAAAGCTCACTGTTTACCCTGTTTACCCACAGTCATCATACAAATCCCAGAAACCACAGTATAACTGACAAAGAGTTATTATGAAATGTAAAACATACATAATCTACATCAAAAAACAAAAAACAAAAACAATTTCACAAGTCAAACAGTCTTCAAATGGATTTAAAATGCAGGACTTTGGGATTTTTGCAACCAATAAACCTCAATACATGGTTTTAGATGTTTTCCTCAGAGGAAGTTACACATAGAAAGGCAGGGAGAACATGGAAACTCTGCTCCACAGGCCAGCAGCCTCTGACCAGGGGGTTTCCTCTCGCTGTTCATCCTTCAAAATGGATTTTTGAAAAGTTTGAAACAGGAAAGAGTGGCTCCTTTAACCGGTGTTAAGTAGTAGGAACGCTGTGTGTGTGTGTGTGTGTGTGTGTGTGTGTGAGTGACCCTGCCTGTCGCTGCAGTCAGAGTTCAGGGGCTGCTGGTGAAATACAGCCCCCGGTGATATATTTAACCTCGCTGGGGCAGCCCCCCCAAGCCCCCCCGCCCCACCGGGCTCCGCTCCCGGAGTTCCTGCTGGGGGAGCGGAGCAGACAGGGAGGGTGTGCAGGCAGAGGCCCGGACAGGGCCAGCGTAACCTTTCCTCCAGATTCTCCGACTAAACCTGAAGTGGACTGCCCCACTTATATCACAAACAGGCTGATGTGCCGGGGCCGGGGCCGGGGCCGGGGCCGGGGCCGGGGCCGGGCGGCGGCCGCCGGCCGTGCCTGCATGCTAACTGCTTTTCTCCGAAGCTCCTCCCTCCTTCCTTCCTCTGGCGCTAACAGCTGGCACTGAGGCTGCATTGCCACAGCGCCAAGCCCTCGATGCTCCCTGAGGTCATGCTTATGTGAGTCATGCGAGGCACGGCCCTCCTTGGAAACCCGGCCCCGCTGGGGGCTGGGCCGGGGCCAGCGCCGGGGCCGAGTCGGGCCGTGCCGGGCCGGGCCGGGCCACCACACCTGCTTCGCTCTGCTGCAGGCAAGCTGCACGCAAAAGAAAAAAAAAAAAGGAACTCCACTTTAGTCAGGAGTCATCAGGTTCATTCATATGCAAGCAGGAAACATCAGAAATTCACCCTGGAAAGAAAGTTCTTGCTACTTCTGCAGTCTAAGAGCTGTTTTCCTGTAAAATAATGCGGTCAAAACGAAAGCACTCAGGTTCAAGTTCTCCATATCATGTCCCACATGTGTTCACGCAGAGTTTTGACTCATTCCTCCTTTGTCCAGTGCGGTAGGTGATGTAAGACAGAATGTAGGTCAGGACCGGTTTGAATGCTGACAGGAGCCTGTAGAAACGGTGGGGCGGCGGGCCACAAGTCGGAGTCCAACAGCAGCCTCCACCCTATATACAGCTCCGAGAGGCATGCACACTATCCTGCGCCATGCACACAGGATCATTAACGGGGGGCTGCTGCAGGAGAAAATATGTCTTTAGAAGGAACAATTTGTCCCCAGACATGTTTCTGATAATTGTAATATAAAACCAAGAAGTGTACCTTGTTTATGCATGAATGAGATTGATTTTAGCAAACCTTTGTTCCTTCAGGTTTTCACATAATTGAATGCAACACACTGAATTCCTCAAAATGAAAAAGTGTCAACATAACTCTGGAAACATATTCATGAAATAATATTTGAAATGAGAAATCACAAATGTAATAAATAAAGTAAACATTTTTTCCACTTTTCACCGATGTAATTTAATCCTAGATTAATGAAATGTGACCTTTCAGAAACTTTAGGTTCTTTTTGCTGAAGAAAACTGCACAAAGAGTTGAAGAAAAAAACAGGAAAGAAACCCGCGTTGCGTCTGGCACTGGCGATGCGTTCACGTGTTGTGGGAAATCCGGAACAATGGCCATGTTGAGTTTGTAACAGAGTTTATGGAGGTTGAAGTGGAGACGCCAAGCCTGAGGCTGCAATCGAGACGCAGGAGAGTGTGTTTTCATTGCCTTTAATTCATCCTGTACGTGAAAGTCAAGGCAGTCATTTCATAAGGCGCATTTCGGTTCTTATAAAAAAAAAATATAAATAAATAAAGGTAAAGAGCAGGAACATATTTTTGCATTGTGACAGAGTGGAGACATCACTTTTATGCAGGAATTTTTTTTTGAAATGCAGTATTTTCTTGACAAAACCTGAAGAATCTTAGAGAAAAAAATATCTCTTTAGAGCCTCTTTAGATTATTAGGTTTGATTATTTGAATATCAAATGTGATCAGTCTTTCTGACTCTGCACCAGAGCTATCAGTAGACTCAGTAAAATGCACTCAGATGCCTTCTTTCAGAATGGATTGCATTTTAGGCACAAATCATTAAAGTGATCTGAATTGTGGTTGATCTGGGACACCAGCACTGCTTTGGGATTAAATTATCAAAGATTTATGTACCAACCCTGTGAGATTCAGCACATGCTTACTTTATTTGATTGGCTTTGCCTTGGATATATGTGTTCATGTTCCCATTTTTTGACATTCAGTTTTCAAAAGGTGGAAATGCTTGTTTCGTTTTAGTTTATTATAATATTCATATATGTTACAATATTCATATACATTCAACACACACAATGTGTGATGCAAATGTTGATAAGTAGAACAGAGTGTAAGAATGTAAATAACAGTGGATTGGAAATGTTGGTCTGTATGTCAGAGGGCTCAGTCCAGCCGATGGGATGACTTTATTGAGTGTTAGGATTAAAAAAAGTTAACTTTTATATTTTCAGTTGAATGCAGCAAATCATCTTAAATTCCATCATGATGGAGAAACGGTAAAACATTTGTTGGATGAGAAACACGTGGCCCAGATTTGGAATCCTCATTAAAACATAAAGTCAAATTGTGGAATTTATAAAAACAAATTATTAGCAAATATAAAATGTCACAGTTTTGTATAAGGAGGCACAGTTCAAACTGTCATACTGTTGAAATTGCAGTTACCTTTCTTCAAAAGAAAAAATCTTGTTCCTTTTTGTGAAAATATTTTTATTTTAAAGTACATTTTGAAAGAAATAATACAATTGTACCTTTTTACAGAAAATGAGGGTTAATTTTGCCATTTATGTGCCTATATTAGCAATGATAAACCTTATACGTATTATTATTTAAAATTATACATAGAATTTTTATCCTGTCTTATTTTAAATGTAATTTTTCTATTTATTCCTTGTAGAGGAATGCTTAAAGGAATTCCCACCAAGGAATGAAAAAGTGTTTCTATTCTATTCTATTCTATTCTATTCTATTCTATTCTATTCTATTCTAAAACAATGGAAAAACTGGAAATTGTCATTATTTACAGGCTGTTTAACTAATTCAGCCCAGTCGAGCTGAAACTACACTGGAACTAATAAGACTTTTTCGTCCCTGAGATAAATTAAACAAGATAATGATAAAAGCAGCGGGGGAAAGGATAAAGAAGCGTCAAAGTATGCGATCAGGTGTTTTCCGGCAGATTGTTCCCACCGTCCGTGAAGGCAGCATAGACTGGATCGACCTTTTGCCTACTTTAGCGGATGGCGGTTCATCGGGTTTACCCTGACACTGCTGACTCTCGTGGCCACGCCCACCAACGGCCACGCACCCCCTTTCCTCCAACCGGCCCGCGAGCACGCAGTGTTCACGCGTTCCCTGCCCTCCGATTGGCTGCCGCTCGGCGCACGCTCGGCCCCGATTGGCCGAGTGTTGCCACCCCGCCGGTGCGTGTTGTGAGTTTTGTTTTTCTTTTTTTTCGCCCCCCTCTCTCTCTCCTCCCCATGTTTTACACACACAGCTGAGAGAGAAAAGGGAGCCAGTCAGAGAAAGAGACGACCTCAGCCGGAGCCCGCAACAGGCAGCAGCACTGGCAGCCGTCGTCTCTTGTTCTTTACTCTGGCTTTCACAACAACAACGTGACATTAAATACTTTCTTTTTCCGCCAATGCCATCGCGAAAATTCACAGACATGGACTCACACGGGGTAAGAATCTTTTTTATTTCGCTGTTACTGATGCTCGGAATATTTTCTTTTTCCTGCCTTCACTTGTTTGTTTGACGTTTCGTGTCGAAGCTAAACAAAAAAAGATGTCAACACTGAAGTTCAGCACTTTTATTTATTTCACGTTGCTTTTTCTTTTCAATTTAATGTCTCACATCTAAAGTAAAAATTTTGTAATTTGTCATGCTTTTTTAATTTAATTCACATGTGTAAAGAGGTCTTTTTCAGACGTGTTTTCTGACTGCTTCTTTAAACGTGCGGTGTTTGTGGGTGTATTTCCATCCGCGCTCTTTGTTTACAGTAAAATGGGAGAAGTAAATGGTAATAAGTCACTTCCTGATGTGAACCCGCTTTGTGGGGACTTCACGTGGCTCCTCTCCGCAGCACGTCACTGTTTAGTCTATATTTGGGAATGGGAGGCGTCCTGGCCGCGGGCCAGAGGCGGTGCATGCAGCACCAACTCCCCCAGCAGCATGCACGCGCTCCTCACACAGTGACTGAGCACTGATAACTGGAAATGGCTTTCAGTTTTCCACAAGAAAGCTGACTCAACATCCATTATGAAAGAGCTGAAAATGACCTAAAGTGTTTTTGTGTCTCTTCTGCCCGTCAGCCTGAATGTTTGGATCAGTGTGGGTCTCATGTGAAAAGAAGGAGGCATGACAGTGAGCAGTCCGTGTCCTCCGGCCTGGAGTACACCGACCTGGAGGCGGCCGAAGCTCTGGTGTGTATGAGCTCCTGGGGCCAGGCTCTGTTCCTCAACAGCAGCAAGCCCAACCCCTGCAAGCCTCGGCCGCTCACCCCGGCCTCGGACTCCTGCGACTCCCTCCTGCCGCCAGAACTCCCAGAGCCCTCGAAAGACTTCGTCTCCCTGTCTTCTCTGGTAAGACCCGTGCCGTGCCGTACCGGGTCAGGAACGGGCGCCGCAGAGCCGTAAAATCAGAGCTGGAGCTCGTGTTTAATTAGTAAACACACTCCTGAGAGTCGTGGTGTTGGTGTGAGCAGCTTTTCGTGGCGGTGTGTAGAGGTAATACACCAGCTGATGCAGCGAGGTGGCTGACCTTCAGACAGCTCCTTCTTACAGATGCAGGATCATAAAAACCTCAGTTTACAGCAGAGAGTGGTCATTACACCGACGTGAACCTGTTCACCACCTGGATTCCTTATCTCTCTGTGAACACTGAACCCTCTGGAAGGCCGGGAAGGTTAATTCTGTCCCCATCTCTTCGCAGTGTATGACCCCTCCTCACAGTCCCAGCTTTGTTGAGAGCTCCTCCACGGCTGCGCTCCAGTCCGCCCCGGCCACACATCGCTGTGGCTCCGGGCTCCACCAACCTGCTCTGGCACCCATCGCCGAGAAGACCCCCTCCCCGCCGCCTGTGCCACAGCCCTGCAGAGCCATGGCGACCAGCGTCATCCGCCACACCGCAGACACCAGCCTCTGCCAACATCACATTCCAGTGGCCCCCAGTTCAGAGAACACCAGAGACACAGTAGCAGCTACAATCATCTGCCAGCAGCAGCAGCAATGCGCTGCGAAAGCTGTCCAGATAGCCACACCTCCATCCCCCCCCCCTCCATGATGCCCTCGCACTCAGAGCAGCCAGCCAGTCCTCGAACCCTGTTTGGACAGGGTCTCCACTCCCTCTCCCGTCAGCACCCAACCACAGAGCAGCCCACCCACTCCTCCCGCTCCCACAACCCTGTCCCCTCCTCCGGCCACCAGTCCTCAAATCATCTGCCAGATGTTCCCTGTCAGCAGCCAATCAGGTATCATTTCAGCTTTCATCCCCGGCGCAGTTCAGACGGCCAACTCTGGAATTCGGACCACCACCACACCCATCCTCCCCCAGCCCTCGCCGGGCGGCGCGGCCCCCGTCCAGCAGTCCCTCATCGTGGGCTCGGCGGTGCCCCAGGGCACGGTGATGCTGGTCCTGCCGCAGACCTCGGTCTCCCAGGCGCCGCACTGCCCTCAGACTGTCATGACGCTGGGCAACACCAAGCTGCTACCTCTGGCCCCCGCCCCGGTCTACGTGCCGGCCGGGCAGAGCGGCGGCGGCGCCGCCACAAAGATGGACTTTTCCCGCCGGAGAAACTACGTGTGCAACTTCCCCGGCTGCAGGAAGACGTACTTCAAGAGCTCCCATCTCAAGGCTCACCTCCGCACGCACACAGGTGAGGGCGCGGTGGAAACTGAAAGAGACGCTACAAACCAGAGCTACTTCCGGCTTCTGAATCACTGTCCTTGACCTTTTGTTTTCAGTGGGAAGGGATTGCTCACGGTGTCACTTCAGCCCAGTGACTCATGGTGTTTTCTCTGTTTAGGTGAGAAGCCCTTCAGCTGCAGCTGGGACGGATGTGATAAAAGGTTCGCCCGCTCCGACGAGCTCTCCCGCCACCGCCGCACCCACACCGGGGAGAAGAAGTTCGTGTGTCCCGTGTGCGACCGGCGATTCATGCGCAGCGATCACCTAACCAAACACGCCCGCCGCCACATGACCACAAAGAAAATTCCCTCCTGGCAGGCTGACGTTCGGTGTTTGAACAGAATGGCTGCTGGCAAAGCGCCGCCCTCAAAACCTGGCATTACTACGATAAGCATGCTGGTACCTGCTGGCTCCCAGTAGGCTGTGAGCCATCCTACCCACTCCCAAGACACCAGAGGGACGCAGGGAGCAGCCAAGCACAGAAGGCCGCTGCCCTTTGACTCATGGGAATGATCAGAACACATGCACTGGACTGTTCTCCTGCTCTACTGCTCATTTGTACATGTATTTTCTCTTAAAAAAAAAAAGATTCTTTGTTTACCTTTATATAACTGATATGTATGCACACTTGCCAAAGCCTTTGTATGAAGTTTGTCTTATACATTTCACCTTCTCCATCTCTTCTACACCTTTACTTTGTATTGATACTGACGTATACAGTATCTCTATGTGAATGTATTGTTGGTTGTACTATGATAAAACATTTATGTCATATGTAGGGAAAAAAAACTATGTAAATATGAGTATTAATCATCAGTACTATGATCATACCTTGATTGTATGTCGCTAACTTTTCATATTATTTAATACATATTTGGTATAAGAAAAGGTGGAAGTGAGTGTCTCTTCATTTAGCGGCTGGTCGTGGGACGGAGCTCGGAGAGCTCGCTGGCTGCAGGACGATCTGCCCACATCCTGTGTGCGTCAGCCTGCATCCCTCCCACCAGCACCTCCTCCTCCTCCTCCTCCTCCTCCGTCAGCTGCGACTCACTCCTCTTCCTCCAAACCGCGCTGACCTCGCTTGTGGGTAGCTTCCTGCCTGCAGAGGGATTTTTTTCTTTTTTTTTTTTTTTCCTGGGGTCGGGGGGTTTGTTAGAAAAGCTCCTCTGGCCAGACCATGTGGGGACATGGTGTCCTGTTCATTAGCTCAGAGGCGGGATGCTTGATGAGTCAGAGGAGACAGACAGGCTCGCTCTGTATTAGTGTTCATTAACCGATCGCTTGTGCCTATTCATATCCGTCACATGCTAATGAGGATGAGAGGGAGCTGGCATCCTTGCGTAACACACCAGTCAGTCTTATTCATTCAAAAATGTTAGCAGTGGGCGGCATTTTAGGGAACTTAAAAACTAAAAGGCACTGCCGTGCTCTCCTACAGGCACATCTACAAGAAAGTTCTTTCCAGACTGGGAAGATGAATTTTATTAATGAAAAATAATTGTGAATGTATAGAGAGACGCCATGAGGCCCAGGATGGCCCTCCCTTCACACACACATTCATAAGAGTGGTCCCACACCTAGTAACAGCACAGCCCCTCCAATCACACTGGAGGAAATATGAACTGTTGGGGGTGCGACCAATCACATCTTCCCACTGCACACCCGCCCACTTGCCTTACTGACCGACATACTCACTGGCCCCGTGCCACTCCATCTGTGGACTACAGCGACCCCTGCTGGCAGGAAACTGCACGTTCACCACAAACAGGTCATATAAATCAGTTTGGTTAATATGGCGCCATTTGTAGCAGCCGGTCTAAATTTAGTTTCACAGAAAAGTGCAATCTAAATAAATCTTCGCTACATTTGACTTTATGACTGGATAGTGTAAGCAAAGTTTTAGATTAGTTTAATTTATGCATTCAGTGGAAAAAAGAGCAGGAGGAAACAGGAGCTCCCAGAGAAAAACCTGTCCACCGGCAACCCTCAGACCTCCGGGCTTGGTCCACCTCCAGCTCCCCCAGAGGAAGGAGGTGGTGTCCTGGAGGCGAACCAGGACTACCAGCCCACAGAATTCCTGCCACAATTGAAAAGGCCCCATGAAGACTTCCCCAGAGCGGAAAAGAATCTGCTCACAACATTCTTCCCCTTCTTCCTGGGCTCTGTCAAACAGGACACCCTGATCCTAGACTCCAGTAGACCTGCACACAACAACAAATGACAAAGTTCTTCTTTTCCAGCCTCCTGAACTCACATTAGCAAACAGCTGAGTGAAGCAAGCCTTGAGCTTGTTTGTCACTTGACTGGTTTGGCCCCCCCTTCTGGCCCCCGGGCACTTCTGAGAACTGTCAACTTCCTCCAGCGACGGGAAAACTTCACCCCCCATCACTTCTGCCTCCTCAAACAAGTCAGCTTCAGCTTTCCTTCATGCTGACTGTGTCAAGTCATCTGCCAAAGGCTCTGCAAGCGTCACAGCTGTCTCATGCTTCTTCCACAGCTGAGACTACGTACTCCTCAGACCGTTTTCTGCATTTAAACAACAGCCAGAAGAAGTTTTAATGATGAGGTCCAGTAAAATCTCTGCTAGCTGTCAAACATCAAGCTGTAATTCCGGCAGCAGCCCCCTCTGTTCTTGGTATAACCTGTCAAAAAAGGAACTCAACATTCAACGCAAAACAGAGACACCTTTACTGATTCTTAGGAAATTTCACTGAAACAACAACTAACTTGTCCACCTTGTGTTCTTGTCTCTTGGATGAAACTGCAAGTGAGAGGGTTTATAAAGGCTTCTGGTCTTAGTATAAAACGTTCACTGGTAACCTGAACCAGACTGTGAGCTTTATGAAACACAAAGTTTAAAGAGTAAGATCAAACGAGAGACTGTTTCAGCCTCTCTGACTGAAACTGGGAGCTGGTTCCACATGACAGGAGCCTGATAGCTGAAAGCTTTGCCTCCTGCTCTACTTTTAGAGAACCCAGGAACCTCCAGTATGCCAGCACTCTGAGAACCAAGCATCGTGGGACTATTAAAGGGCTGATATTGTACATAGTTTCCGTTAGTTTTGTAATAGTAATCAGTGTCTCCATAGTCTGTAGGAGGTTCCAGAAGTGAAGGCACTTTGTCATCTCCCTGACTTCATCCTCTTTAAAGCAAATCTGAGCTCAAACTGTAGATTCAGAGGTTTTCCCTTCTTGACATCATGAGGGGAGATTACCCCTCCCTCTGGAAATAACCCCTCCCTCTGGAAATAACCCCTCCCTCTGGAAATAACCCCTCCTTCTGGAAACGAGCAGACATGTCCAGACAGGTAGGCTGAGGAGCTCCAGCCTCTGAGGTGTCCTCTCCATCGTCCTCTTGTCCTGACACTGAGAGATGTTCTATTGTTGTTTGTTATTAGCTGAACTGTCCATCAAACATAGCAAACTCGTGATGGTGCAGCAAGAATCAGAGCACTTACCTCTATAACTGAAGATAAACTGCTTGTAAAATAACTTGTATCCCTTATGCAACGTTTTCACTTTGGAGAGACATCATTTGTCAACTTCAGGGACGTTATGGAGCGACGTTGTCCAGCAATAACTATCAGCCATTCCTCAATTCATTAACCGGAAGTGACAGAACACTGTTTCCCTGGTTTTAGACGGGTACTTCCGGTCTTCAAATGTGACAACATCGGCCTATTCAGTAGAATATAAAAACCCTCTCAGTTCTGCTGACAGTTAGCAGGAGCTAGCGTTAGCTACAGGGGAGGAACTGGAACAACACATACGATAAGAACAAACTAACCAACATGTTCAGACAGTGTTTTAGCTCTCCATCTTCAGCAGCCTCTCCCTTCTGGGTCACATTCTGGGTCAAACTGGTTGACGACTGTGTTTCTTCAATAAATCCACGGTAAACATTAGCACATGGTACCGGAAAGCTGTCAGATCGACCACCCTGTTTCAGCCCAAACGCAGCCCACCCACTGCAATGAAAGCCTTCCAAAATCTCAACCTCTGTTGAAATTCAAGTTACAGTCGTAAAAACACATAGAAGCTCAGAAATGCACTAAATAAACAGAAAAAGGGGAACACAAACCCGTAAAACCTCTCAACACTGTTCTTCCAACTGAGAGGGTCCTGGAGTCGACACAGACACAGACCCAGACTCAAAAACAGAAACAGAAACAGACAGAATCGGGCAGAAATACACAGACACAGAAAGAAGCATCCGGTTCTCAGCAGAACTCACTGGAGGGACTGTTGTTAGACTGACTGAAATTCAGGACCAAGGCTGATTTGAGGAAATACACTTTGAATACAATGTTGATGGACCAAAGTCTCCTCTGTGAAACTGTTGATAAACTGTAAAAAAAAATATCACTTTTAAGGTTAGAGTTTTACACTTAAATGTCCTGACACGCCAGAGCTGAGACAGGCAGCGGGATTGTCAGTTTTGCTGGTGACTTAAGTTTTTTCTGTTCTTTCTATACAAAGAAGCAGGAGAAAAAACTGTCACAAGACAAAGTGTGGTATTTTATTTTTGAAAGACAAGTTGAACAAAAAGAACAAACCTTCCTAAAACAGCTCGTTACCTGATATACCCCAGAGAAAAGAAACAGGGAGGCTGACTGATTTAAAACATTTTCTGGTATCAACAGCGTCCACTACTGAATCCACAGTCAATTAAATATCACACAAATTCAAACTCAAAATAAATATTTCAATGACAATTACTCCTCAGGTACTTTCCAAGGAAAAGTGAAACGTAAGACAGTTCATGTCCTGAGTCTCAGCACTGATGATGAACATGGTCTGCAAAGAATAAAGATGTCTCACACACGTTCACTTGACCTGGGAGAAGGGGAGCAGGTTAAGCACTACAGGAGATGTTTAGGAGAATTCTGCCTGAGAATCTGAACGTCTCATCTGACACAATGTGACACATGATGGAGTTAAAAGAAAACTATAAAGTCAATAAAGAGCAGATCACTGTGTTTTTGATGAAAATGTTACTGGACTGACAACAGATCATCATATAATGAATACACACTTACATACACTCGTCTCTCCATTCAGCTCAAAGTGAAGAGGTTTACTGCCCTCTAGTGGTGAAAACATGATGTTGACCACAGAATCAACCTCAACCTGCAGACAGGTTGTTTTATGTTAAGGACAATGCAAAGTAACTTTACATTTTTGATGTAACTATAATATTGAAAACACTGAAAAGTTGATTTTAGACTTTTGGTTGAATATTTTTAACTGAGGACATAAATATCTGTCTGTAGGCGTGCGCACACGCCTGAATGAAAATTATTAAAATATTTTATTTTAATTATTTTGGTTTGTTGCTAATCATACTTGTGTTGTTTACAAATGTAAGGATGTTCAGAAATAATGATAAAAAAAGTTAAATAAAATAAGAAAAACTCTTGTTGCCATGGTTACGTCAATCACCCGGCTGTAGCGGGGGTAGCGCGCACAGTAACGGGGCTGAAAAACACACCGAATATCGGCGTTATAGCGCATAAGAAGGACCAGAGTTTGAGAGGGTGAGGTTCTGGGCTGGTTCTGTGTGGGAACTCGGGGGTTCGGGTCGTTCTGGTCCGGCAGTGCCGTCCGGCTCCGGCAGCATGGAGGAAGAGAACATGACCGCGGAGGAGCTCCACAGGTTCACCAAGGCTCTCCAGAACCACGAGTTCAGGGCACTGCTGCATGACTACGCCCAAGAAATATCAGACCCCGACAACAGGAGGGTGTACGAGGAGGAGATCAAGCTACTGGAGCAGGAGAGGGGGAACAGCGTGGAGTTCATCCACCCCACACCGTTCAGGGCCGTGAAGACCAGCCTGGACGGACAGAGGAAGTGCTTCATCAACATCTGCTCCTGTGACAGGGTCGGGAAGCCTGAATGCAGGAGCGGCGTGTCGGAGGAGGGCCGCAGAGGATGGTGCTGGTCCCTGCCTCACAGCCTCCATCCTGGGAGGCAGGACACAGATGGGAAAGGGAACAAGATAGTGATTTACGATGTTGTTTTTCACCCTGACACACTCCACATGGCTGGCAAAAACAAGAGATTTATGGATATGGTGGATGATGCAGCCATCCGAGGAATCCAGGGAGCCTTTAAAGTGACCTTGGATCACAAGAACGTGAAGGAGGCGAGAACAAAGTACAAGGGCACCCCTCAGCCATGTGTGATACGCAGACCGATTCCTGGAGTCTCAGCCAGGGAGCCTTCAGGGCAGCCGGACCCGCTCGCCTTTCCATACCCAGACGAACCCAACCAACAGCAAGCAAAGGCTGAAGGCTTACCTTCAGCTCAGCACAGGAGTGATGCAGACCCTGGAAACATCCCGGTCCAGCCTGTGGAAACCAAACAGCCCACCAGGCCAGACTACACCCTCAAATACAGGTCTTTCATCGATTTACAGGACTTCAGGTGTTCTCGAGACTCGGCTCAAAGCCCCAGGCCGAAAGAGATCATCGTCACCGTTGACCTGCCGCTCCTGAAGTCGGCCAGCGACGCCAGCCTCGAGGTGAAAGACAAAACCCTGCTGCTGGAGAGCAGGAAGCCTGCGTACAGGCTGGAGCTCCCGCTGGCCTACCCGGTGGACGAAGACCGAGGAGAGGCCAAGTTCAACAAACAGAAGAGACAGCTGGCCATCACACTGCCCGTCCTGCCTCCCGGGAGCTTCAGAGAGTCAGTGAGGAAACCGGAGTAGAGACGAGGAAGAGGAGGGTGAGATGGACGGACCGGAGGAGACCGACAGGAAGCAGCTGCAGGAAAACCAAGATGTGACTTCAGAAGGTGGAGCGCAGGACACGAGGAGAAAGCAACAGAGCAGGAGAAACCAGGGAGAAGTCAGAGAGGAGAGGCCGCAGACCAGGCCGAACCAGAGGAGAACAGAGAGGAGAGGCTGCAGAACCAGGCCGAACCAGAGGAGAACAGAGAGGAGAGGCTGCAGAACCAGGCTGAACCAGAGGAGAACAGAGAGGAGAGGGCTGCAGAACCAGGCCGAACCAGAGGAGAACAGAGAGGAGAGGCTGCAGAACCAGGCTGAACCAGAGGAGAACAGAGAGGAGAGGCTGCAGAACCAGGCCGAACCAGAGGAGAACAGAGAGGAGAGGCTGCAGAACCAGGCCGAACCAGAGGAGAACAGAGAGGAGAGGCTGCAGAACCAGGCCGAACCAGAGGAGAACAGAGAGGAGAGGCTGCAGAACCAGGCCAAACCAGAGGAGAACAGAGAGGAGAGGCTGCAGAAACCAGGCCGAACCAGAGGAGAACAGAGAGGAGAGGCTGCAGAACCAGGCCGAACCAGAGGAGAACAGAGAGGAGAGGCTGCAGAACCAGGCCAAACCAGAGGAGAACAGAGAGGAGAGGCTGCAGAACCAGGCCGAACCAGAGGAGAACAGAGAGGAGAGGCTGCAGAACCAGGCCGAACCAGAGGAGAACAGAGAGGAGAGGCTGCAGAACCAGGCCGAACCAGAGGAGAACAGAGAGGAGAGACTGCAGAACCAGGCCGAACCAGAGGAGAACAGAGAGGAGAGGCTGCAGAACCAGGCCGAACCAGAGGAGAACAGAGAGGAGAGGCTGCAGAACCAGGCTGAACCAGAGGAGAACAGAGAGGAGAGGCTGCAGAACCAGGCCGAACCAGAGGAGAACAGAGAGGAGAGGCTGCAGAACCAGGCCCAACCGAGGAGAACAGAGAGAGAGGCTGCAGAACCAGGCCGAACCAGAGGAGAACGAGAGGAGAGGCTGCAGAACCAGGCGAACCAGAGGAGAACAGAGAGGAGAGGGCTGCAGAACCAGGCCGAACCAGAGGAGAACAGAGAGGAGAGGCTGCAGAACCAGGCCGAACCAGAGGACGTCATCATCAGTGACGGAGCAGCAGAGGAGGATGATTCTGCCGCCACAGGATTTCAGTGTGATGTGATCTCTTCTCCTGGAGAAGCCTCTGCAGAGCTCGGTAACGGAGCGGAGGCCTCTCTGACTGAAGAACAGCTCCCTCCCATCTCTGCTCAGCATTCCTGTGGCATCAAAGAGGAGTTCTTCCACGTCCTGGAGAGGCGCGAAGAGACCCAAGAAGCTCCGCAAGGAAACTTTCAGGTAATACAAATCCTGCAAACACACGAGTGTCCGTGTCAATCAGATGAACTGCTGAGCTGTTTGTCTTCCTGACAGGAGTCTCTCACAGCGTCCGTCCTGAACCGCTGCATCCCCGAGGCCGCCACGACACATGGGGAGAGTCAACCACCCGGAGCACCAGACAGGAGGCAGCGGGGGAGGGGCGGAGAGGAAGACCACGGGCCGCCCGCCGCCGCACTGAGGGAGGTGGACCGGGACGGAAACGAGACGGTCATCAGCGATCATTCAACGACCGCCGGGATCACCTTCCTCACCTCCCTGATGTTCGAGCTGGACTGAGACACCGCCACCACTTCCACATTACCAAAATAAAAAGCAATACCAACATTAAAGATGAAGGATTTTATTTTATGTATACAGATATAAAAGTCATGGTACATTACTCAGGTAAAAACCACCTCCCTCCTTCACCCCCGCTGGGTGGAACAGATCAGAGCAGCAGTTCTGAGACTTTTAACCAAACTGTTCAAACTCTCACACCAAGTCAAAGTTTCCTCATCCTGCTCGCATCAGAAGGATTAATAACAGCAAACACGCCAATTTGAGGCTTTTAATTTGAAATGTTTGTAATAAAACTCTTGAAGCAGATTGATTTGGCATTTCTCTGATCTTACAATGAAAAGAATCCTGACCCCCAGGTTTCTGTCAGCCTCTGTGTAGACTCACTCTGAGAAGGTCTGAGACGGCGGACGCTGCAGGAGGAGGAGGAGGAGGAGAGACGTGTGGAAGTTCTCGGCAGCACCGGACAGCTGAGCGTTCTGTCCGTCTGCTGCTTTCCAGGCAGTGTTGCACATCGAGCAGCGAATAATAAAACATCAGCTCTCATCTCCTACAGCATACTAATCATGGAAAGCACCTTATAGATGTGAACGTAAAACAAGCAAACTGATGAACTCTTAAAACGGCTTCCCAGAGCTGGCGGCGTCCGGCTTCATCTGATTCCTCTCTGGATGGAGGTGTCTAAAAACTCGGAGTAGCAGGACAAGGAGCAGAAGTGCTGCTGCACCGGAGCGTCCGTGCCGCCCATGTCGTCCACCAGCACCACCGTGTGCGACACCTGGTGCAGGTTCATGCTCACGGCCGTCTTGATGTAGGAGCCCACGCAGGCGCGGCCGCAGTCGCAGGTCTTGGCCAGCTCCAGGTCCCGGCACAGGTGGGCCGGGATGAGATGAGGTCCATACGGTATCCTGCGAGGTCAGAGAGAGAGAGAGGCCCGTCAGCTGTGGCCCCCGCCGGGTCAGAGTTCACCCCGGAGGCGCCGTGACTCCTACCTGAGATCGGCCACGGCTCTGGAGGCCATCTCCTGAAGCGCCAGCGGGAAGCTGAGCCTCATGGCGTGGTCCAGGGGGTTGGGCTGGACGAACGGGTTTCCAAAGAAGTCCAGGTTCTCCAGGCTCAGCCTGCGGAAGTCGGCGGGCAGCACGCTCAGCTGGTTGTGCGCCGCCGACAGGAACCGCAGCTTGGACAGCCTGCCGATGTGGAACGGCAGGCAGACCAGCCGTTGTCGTCCAGCTTGAGGTGACCAGCTCCCGCAGCTGGCAGAAAGCGCGGGGGCAGCGAGCGCAGCCGGTTCTGGCTGAGGTCCAGCAGCTGCAGGGTGCGCTGCAGCGTGGACAGGCACAGCGCCTCGCTGAAGGCCTCCAGGTGGTTGTTGTGGAGGACGAGCTCCGACAGGCAGCTCAGGTCGCCGATGGTGGCGGGCAGCTTCTTGATGTGGTTGTTGCTGAGGTCCAGCTTCCGTAAGGCTGAAGAGAGTAAAGAGTAAACCTGTAACGGGCGAACGCAGACATGGGCAAACTACGGCCCGCGGGCCACATACGGCCCGTTTAGGCTTTTCAATCCGGCCCGCCGAACTCGTCCAAATTATAGTAAAAACCTCGCTCATTTTCCCCTTTCCTGCAATGCTCATGTTTCCCCAATAGATGGCGCGCGCGAAAAACATTGACCAGTGTTGGAGCGGCGCCACTCTTTGTTTCACCTGGTCTGTCGCCATCGAGCCCTTCTGTAAACATGAGCGACCAAAGAGAAGGACAGTGGACAGTGACTGCAGAGTGTTGAACAACAACAACACTGTTCACTCTGAAATTAGTGAGTTTTTCTGCTGTTATGAAAAAAATCTATATGGACAGTTTGGAGGAGCGTCTTTGAATTAAAAGCACTGTGAGCATTTCCGCACAGCAGCGTACAGCTGCTTCATTAACACGCTGCATATCTGTCTGAATTTCAATTTCTAGCTTTCTGCTCCAGGTAGGATATTTAATCCAGCCTGTCTGTGTGCTTGACGTGTTCAGTTTGCTATTGTTGAGCTTGAAAATATGTTTTGAATGTTGAAAGTGATTCCATTTATTTTTCCCCAATAAATGTTGATTTCTATTTAATCTATTACATTTTCTCCTTCCAGTATTGTGCATAATAGTGTATAAACACCCTATCTAGCATATTCCTTGAGACAAAGTTATTAACTGATAAGGGCTATTTTGTATATCTGAAAGTGTCTTCTCAAAAAGGACTGACGCTTCAAACTGATGTCTACAGAAGAGCATTAGGGCTGGGGAAAAAAACATGGAATTTATAGTCCTCACCAACTGTTAGTCCTCACATCTCTCCAAAAAACAATGAACCAGAATTTTAAAAAAATATATATTTCTCATTAAAAGTTCTTTAAAAGGCATGACAGAAATTATTCACATCAATTGCTGTATTCAAAATGTTTTTATGCAGTGCTTCAGTATATCCGGCCCAAACAGTTCTATACTCCTGGCCCGGCCCCTCTGGCAAAGTTTGCCCCCCCCCCCCCCGGGCTAACGCCACATCAGGAAGTCTTCAGTCACAGAAATGCTTCTTCTTTTAAACCCTCTTAGATGGGCTTTATATATATATTTTTTTCATGATTAAATCGTTACACTGCACATGTTGGCAGCTAGTGCAACGTATAAAATGTATACACAATCTGGCAGTGGTGTAAAGAGTCAGATTTGAAGCTATCCTCGTGTTTCATCGCTCAGTCCTGCTTCAGATTTTTGAAATGAGAGAGTTGGCGAGCTGCCAGCAGTCCAGAGCAGGAACTCTACCTTTGAGGGACAGCATGCGCATGTCCACGCGGGACAGCTTGCAGTAGGAGACCTGCAGCTGCTCCAGGGAGTAGGGGAAGCTGGACGTGAGCGGGTAGTCCTTCTTGGAGACGATGGCGAGCTTCTTCTTGGGCTGCTCCACGTCTCGGGCCCGGACCGGCGTGAGCGTGGACAGGGGGAGGCTGCCGCTGTCGCCGCCCCGGTCCGCCAAGCGAGCCGCCGACAGGAAGTTCTTCAGGCTGTTAGCGTCGGCCTGCAGACGGAGAGGCGGGGCGGGGTCAGTGGATTAGTGGGTAACGGGCACAGGAGAGTCACGCTGCTCCCAGCTGACTACGCTCCGCCGCATTCCTGAAAATACCTGACCTCCATACAGCGTCCCGACACACATCGCTCTGAAAATACACACTGGACTCCACACTGCTGGGAGCGGACAGGACGCTGCCGGCGTACCTTGCTCAAACAGATGTCCACAGCTGGCTCTTTTAGCCTGACGGTGGCCTTCCCTTCGTCCACGAACCACGTGAAGAATTTCTCGATGTTGTCTTTGAGCTGCAGCGGAACGTGACGAGTGGAAAAACACAAGGTTACAACTTCAGGGCGGGTTTGATGCATCATCATCCAAACAGTTGGGAAACAAGCGCAGACATGTGGAGCATGTTAGGAGAATTTATCAACAATCGGGTTTAAAGAGCGATGTGGGGACATTACAGCAGAGGGACGCTATGAAACCAGACGACTGGGGGTTCTGCTCTGATCGACGAGGGAAAGGCAATGAATTATTCAGCCAGTAGATTTTGATGACTCGGTTGATAGTTAGTGAAAAGTTACGTCTGGAAAAAAACCCACACATCCAAAAGTTTATCTGAAAAATGACAAAACCTATTATTCAACAGCGCTCTAAATTTATCAGTAAAACTTCCGTACATTTCACATTTATCACACATTTCAGAATATTTCATTAAATAAAATATAAACAATCAAAATGATCACAATCAAGAAATTACTGTTTCAATCCTTGAAGTTTACCGTTAATAACTAAACGTATCTGTCAGTAACCTGCTGAAAGACTGCATTTGTGACATTCAAACAGGTACAAATGCATTAAGAATATAGCTTTAAGTTTATGAAAATTACTGTAAAACCTACAAATGGACAAGGCTTTCAACATACTGAAAGAGACCCAACATTAAATATAATTAAGGCTTTACATTTTAAACCTTTAAGTCTCAATATATATTCTGAAACTTTTGTTACACTTGTGGTTATGTACAAAAGCATGGTTCAATAGTTTTCCTCATCAATTTGTATTCAGAATGCTGTCAGTACTTCTGGAAAAACTACAGCCAGTTAAATACTATTAACTGTAAATGTTTTACTGCCACATTCAGCACCAAGCACACCTCCATTCTACCTATGTGGAGAAACTTATTAAACCTACAAAATTAAATAAACCCACTGATCATGTTGAGTGACATACATTACATCTGAATGGAAGATTCCTTCAGTTGTTATATAAAATAACAGTTTAAGTTTTTTTTAACGATACAAGAGGAACCACAGAGAAGGTGAAGAGTCTGCAGACCTCCAGGAGGCCTGTCACACAGAAAGGTGAGCATTTCCACAGCATTTAAAATGTTGACATCCAGCCCTGGAGAGGTTGAGTTGACTGTTTCTTAAGCTTTTTGTATTTCCTGCTGGTTTTGAGCAGACATGCTGCGATGATGTGAAGTTTGTTGACATCCCTGAACTCACAGTGAGGATGAGGAGGGTCTGAGAGCAGGCAGAAACTCAACGCCAGAAGAAAGCCGGCGGGGACAGAGAAGCAGAGCAGCAGCAGTACCTTGTACTTGGAGCCCGCTCTGTCTTTGGCGGTGCAGATCATCAGGTAGACCTGGCAGCGCTGGCTCGTCTTGTCCAGGTGTTTCCCGATGGACAGCACGGCTCTGGCCCCCTTCCCCGGCTCTTCATCCCGAACGACGGCAGCATCCGGCTGACCACCTCGACGTCGCACTGCAGCTTCATGGCAGCCGCTTCTCTGGAGGCTGGAGGCGGGAGGAGTCCGGCTGGGCCGCCGGGCAAACGTTCATAACAACCGGGGCGAAACTTCCGAGGCGAAGCCAGGCGGCAACTCACATACTGCCGCCCGTCCTGGACGTCAACAGGGCGGGCTCAGCGCGACCTGCGTGGCCCCCCTCCCCGCCTCCCCGGCCGCGCCGCTGCCACTGCCAGCTCCGCTCACGGCTTCGGGACGTGCGACGGAGGAGTTTGAGCCGCGAAAGTGGAGGGAAACGCGGAAAAGTGACACTTTGACGCTAAGCTACCGTTAGCACCATCCGCGCGCGTGGGAAGTGACGTCAGGCCGCGTTTGTCAACCCGCGCTACGTCAGGGGGCGGAGCCGCACGAGACCTATTATTATTTTGTTCCTGAACAACAGAAAGTTTGAGGAGGAGGTCATGTCCTCAAAGGAGAGCTGTATTAGAGAGTGAACGTCCTGTTGTGAAGCAGGCCGTGGTCCGGCCACTTATCAAAAACCAAACCGAGACCCAGCAGTTCTTTCAAATTTCAGACCCGTGTCCCACCTGCCATCTCTCTAAAGTATTGGAAAAACTGGGTTTCTTACAACTACAGTCATTTTTGGATCAGAATCACATTTATGAAAGATTTCAGTCTGGCTTCAGAACACGCCACAGCACAGAGTCGACCTTACTTAAAGTGCAGAATGACATCTTGCTGTCCCTGGACGCAAAGAAACCTGTCCTGTTGGTGATGCTTGATCTCACTGCAGCCTTTGACACAGTGGACCACTCTGTCCTTCTCACTCGCCTGGCCCAACAGGTGGGCCTTCAGGGAGCTGTGCTCCAGTGGTTCAAGTCCTACCTAACTGATAGATCCTTCTCTGTGATGATTAATGACCTCTCCTCGTCTTCAGCTCCTCTGTCCTCCGGTGTGCCACAGGGTTCCATTCTCGGCCCTGTTTTGTTCTCGCTGTACATGCTGCCCTTGGGCTCTGTGATATTCCGTCATGTCTCATTCCGTTTCCGTCATTACGTTTGGATTATTGTGACGCCCTCTACGTCGGTCTCAGCCAAGCTTCTCTGCACCGTCTACAACTTGTGCAGAATGCAGCCACCCGCCTCCTCACCAACACACCAAACACGACCATATCTCCCCCGTACTCTTCTCTCTACCCTGGCTCCCGGTTCAGTTCAGAATTCAGTTCGAAATCCTTCTGTTTGTCTTCTGCTCCATCCATGGCCTTGCACCTCCGTACCTGTGTGACCTCCTGACCCCTCCCCAGCCCGGCAGAGCCCTGCGCTCCTCTGGTCAGCTCCTCTTGGTGGTTCCTCGGTCCAGCTGGAAGCAGTGGGGCGATGGGGCCTTTGCAGTGGCCGGGCCCAGACTCTGGAACTCCCTGCCTCTGGAGTTACGCTCCATCATGGACCTGCCCCTGTTCAAGGCCAGGCTGAAGACTCATCTGTTCAGGCCAGCCTTTGACTGTTGAGATTTTACTTTATGTAATGAACTGACATATTTTATATATATTTGTTTTTTTGTTTTTTTTTACTCATGTTGTTTTTACTCATGTTCAGCACTTTGATCACCCTGGGTTGTTGTAAAGTGCTATACAAATAAAATTTGATTGATTGAGTGATTGATATCCTGACTTCTGAGGACAAAGTGTTTTGTTTCATTTTTTTTTTGGAGAAAAATGTCAAGACAAAATTCCCAACAGAATTCTCAGAAAAAAGTCTGAGTACTAATAAAAAAGTCTAGATTTCTGAGGCAAAAAAATCAGAATTTTAAGAAAGCAGTCAGAATTTCAGGAAAAAAGGACAGAATTTCAAGTACAAGACAGTCGAAAATCAGTTATCCAGACTCTGTTTATGAAGAGAAACAGAGTTCAGAAAACCAACTTCCTCTAAAAATGACCTTAGACTGCTGACTGTTAAACAATCAATATATTTTCTTTTAATATGGCTTCCATGGCATATTTGCATTTTGCCTATGATTGTGAATCGTGCGTCTCAAATACAGATAACACATTAATTATTTATTGAGATAAATATTTACATTCTTTGAGGTTAGGTTGTTTTTGCTAAAGTCAGATTTCTTAAAACAGAGGCACATTATTTACTTTTTATTAGTTAATGTTGAAGAGAGAGACATTATTTTGTTTTGATTTTTCATGCAGAAAACACATTATTTGTAACAGTATTCAATTTCTAGAGATTTTTAACTGATTTATGGTATTCATGGCATTACAGACATCCACAAGTGTAAGTTAAAACTTTATCCTGTAAGCCATATGTGAACTCAGTCCGGAAAGAATGGTCTTTTGAAATAGGATGTGACAACAAGCAATTCAGTTCTGTGGTCACATGAGCCCAAATGTGAATTTCTCTCCTTTCAAACTGTCCCATTGTCTAAAGAGGAGAGGAACCAACCACTTTAAAGAAGTTCAGAAGCTTATTTCTCTGCTGTGTAACTGCAGTCTGATTGTATTATTGCCTCATTTTGTTGTGGGCAACATAAATATCTAATCACCAATGCAAAGACACCAATGCTGAAAAGATTCTAAAATAACATCGACTGTAATCTGAAAATATTAAAAGAAGAGGCAGTTTTAACAGTGAAAATCAAGGCCCTGTCCATTAAATTAATGTTTTCCATCAAATATTAACATTGTGTCTTAGACAGAGCAGATGATTTATTAATAAAACATCATGAAGCTCATTTGTTTTTAAAAGTGGACTTCAGATTTAACATCATGCTGAAGTTGTAAACGTTTCCTCAACTACTTTATTTGTCCTGTGAATGCCTCGGGTGTTACGTGTCCCTCGGTCCTACTTCTATTTATAACGCGGCCTCTGTTGAACGCAGCAGGAGCAGCAGCGAGCTGTGAGGCTGAAAGTGTTTGACACCGTCACCTCGCATCTACGTGATCCCAGTGGAAGACGAGCCCTGAACGCCTTCCCATTGTCTCCATCACCAGCTCCCACTTCACAACGCGAAGGAGGCCGGCTCTCACCCCAACCCCAGCAACTTCAAAATGATCGGAGATGAGAGGACGGGACGCAGTGTGCTCAAAGTCTTACGAATCTACAGTGTAGATGGACTCACGACACCCTCTGGTGGCTCACAGTGGTACTGCAGTACACGACAAGCTGGAGTTAGCACGTTCACTTCTGCTTTTATTGCTGTTCCTTTCACATTCACATCGTGTTTTCCAAACCACATAAATGACATCAATGCATTCAATAAATCAATACTAAAAAAAAAAGTAAAAAAATACAATACTCGTGTCTTTGGTTCAACTTTGCTGTCTGTTATTCAACGAAAAGACAAGCTTGGTAACGGCATGCAGGTGGTTATACTTCATGTGTTTGACACACTGTATGCCTCTACGTGTTACAGTTATCTGTAAAAAGGTATACCACACACATACATATGTTGAACCGTAACGTGAAACATTAGTAGAAAATTCGGGTGTAGGAGTCAGTGGATGCTCAGATCATGCAGGAGGAGACGCACAAACTGTCAAACAACAGGAGATCTTTTCATAACGACAGTGTGGTACAGTTACATAGCGCAGACATACTTGACACAGTGACTCTAGTAAATAAAAAATACAAAGTCTCATAAAAAGACTTAATTTATTTTGGATTTATTTGATAGTTTTGCTGAAAAAGCACCTTTCAATGATGAATCTTTATGAGTTATCCTAACCTCGCCCTCTTCAGGGCCGTCACAGGGCCGTCTCCACGCAGGACGAGCCCCTGCGGATGTAGTAGCGCCTGACTTCCCTGCCGTCCTCGCCGCCCTCGGCCCGATGCACGATGAGCACGGGGAAGAAGCGGGCGTCCCTGTAGGTGGGCGGGCTGCTGCTGAGCGCCAGCTGGCTGGAGTCGGAGCGGCAGCACTGCTCCTGGGCGCAGCAGGGCTCAGCCAGCTCGCTGCTGCAGCTCCTCCACAGCGCCACCGTGCGGCGGGAGCCGTACATGCGGCACAGCGAGAAGCGGGACGTGTCCGGCGACAGGTGGGAGTGGAACAGGGCGCCGCGGCAAGAGAAGATGGAGGAGCAGCTGGAGCTGGTGACGGTCCTCCTCCGGCCCCCTCCGGCGCCGCACCGCCGGCAGTCCTCCTGGCTCTGCAGGGCGCCGTAGCTGTGGGCCGTCTGGCCGCCGTCCAGCAGGCTGGAGGACGAGGCGTCCTGCAGGGAGGCGGAGTCGGCGGCGCCGGCGTTGATGAGCATGGCCTCGGAGTAGCTGGGGATCAGCTGCCGGTTGCAGCGGATGTGCCACTCCATCTCGGTGCTGTCCAGCGTGTCTACTCTCGGAATGGCACAGCCGCCGCCGCCGCCGCCGCCCGCCGGCCCGTCCTCGCCCAGGGACGGGCTGCCGTGGACGTACTCCAGCCCAAACAGCTTCTCGATGCGGTAGTGCACGTAGGCGGTGCGGTACTCGGTGAGCACCCGGAGGGGCCAGGACAGCATGAGCAGCGCCGCCAGCCAGAAGGCCGCCCGGGACGAGTACCAGGGCATCCGGTCCGGGTCCACGTAGGCCAGCAGGTTCTCCCTGAAGTCCGTGTTCTTCAGCTGCATCCCCTCGCGGGCCTCCATGTAGTCGTCCAGGCCTTCGACCTCGGAGAAGAAGCGGGCTCTCTGGTCGAGGTACTCGTTCTCGGGGCCCGCCTCGGTGAAGCTGAAGCACTTGGTGAAGCGCAGCCGGGTGGCCGGGTGTCCCTCCAGGCCCCTGAGGTCCCGGGAGATGTCCTTCATCCCGCAGCGGCTGAAGTCGAACTCGCCCTCCGCCACGTGGGTGTTGACCCTCTCGTGGTACACCTGGGCGGTGGTGTAGGCATCCCCGTTGCGGTAGCGGGTGACCTGCCGCGTGCGGCGGACGAAGTGGTAGCTGATGGCCTTCCACCAGATGCAGGGCCGGGCGCGGCGCATGCGCAGCACGCGCTCGTACACGCTGTCCGTGTCCGCCTTGTGCTGCAGCGCGGCGCGCGCCCGGCAGTGCCAGCACTCCACCAGGTACAGCGCGTACAGCATGAGCAGGAAGGCCAGCGGGATGTAGAGGTAGCCGTCGGAGCAGGGGCTGTCGTGGTAGATCATGGAGTGGCCGCCGCCGCCGCCGCCCATCCCCGGGGCGCCGCGCAGCGAGGAGCCGACGGAGGCCGTGAAGGAGGCGGAGTTGAAGCTGATCTTGGTGACCCGGGTCAGCTGACACCAGGCCACGGCGCCCAGGCAGCTGTACATGAGCAGGGACAGCAGCAGGCAGCGCCAGTGGGACTCCGGCAGACGCAGGCTCCCAGGGACTGCTGCACCGGGCGCTGCTGCAGACAGAGTCGGGAGAGAGAGGCACTTAACGCGATGAACTCCTCCGGCACGCCGCACTTTTCATGACTTGCAGCAGAAATGCAAATGAATCTGGCAGCGCTATAAATTGCAGAGCTTTTCCAAACCCAAGCACAAAGTAAATCACTGAGGAGAGCGGAGAGGGATTCAATTAATCTGGTGGCGCTCAGCGAGGCGGCGCTTCAAAGCAATATGACGGGGGGGTTTTCACTCGTCTGACGCACGAGGGTGGAGGGGCGTCGTGCACGTGGCACCGAGGGCCACCGCTGGTCTGATTCGCTCAGTGATCGTTTAACAGAATAACAACTCAAACCTGAAGGTAACGTGAAGAGCTGCGGGACTGAACCTCACGTCTGGACGATTTATGATCAGAAAACCATTTTTAACCACTTTCCACGGCATAAATCAGCCTGTTGACACGGAAACAGGTTTAGCTTTCAGAAAGAGACATACAACACTTCTGTCTTACACTGACCTAAGTGCATTTTATGTTGAAATCTAGAATCTAGAATCAGGATCTGCTGATATATTAGGGAATTACAGTGATTTCCATAACTTTAGTTGTTTCAGTCATTTCAGCAGTGAAAAGAGTTGAACAGTTCAGCCGTTCCAGCACTACATTTAATAACACGTTAGCAGGTTCTACACATTTTCAGTTGACCATAAAGTGCAAAATAAGAGATAAGAGCGACATGAATAAAAAAAAACAAAAAAACACAAGTGTTTATTTCCACCTGTTGCCAGAAGAGGGACTGAGGAGCCACATATGGCTCCAGATCAATACTGACTGATTTCCAAAACTTAAACAAAAATGTGATCATTGTGATAAAACACCTGGTTTTGGACGACTGAAGGTGTTTATGATTCTCTCCATTATCTTAAAACCTGCACTGAAGAAGCAGATGTTGACGAAAAACTCACATTAACGGCGACGCTGGAAAATCTGACTTATTTACAAAGAAATCATTTAACTAAAGAAATAAACACTTGAACAATTAAGCTGATTGCTTCCATTTGGCAGGCTGAATATATATAGGGACGGCTTTTTCCCATTCACATTAAGAGTAGAACAAGGCAGACACACACACACACACACACTGTGCTATCTGCTGAGTGCTGGGTGGTTGGACCAGCAGAGAAAGTGCTCACAGTTGCAATACCAGGCGGCGGTAAAACGGTCCGGTTCAGCAGGGAGACGGGCTGAAGGCTGTTTCATCAGTAACAGTAACAGTAGAGGAGCTGCAGCGTCCTGTAAACTGGACACGGACCAAACCAGGGCCGCTGCATTTACTGCACGATATTTAATGTGAATATCTGGAGATACGACAGCGCGCTAGCTGCGGCGGCGTGCCTCCACGTGACCTGCTGCGTCTGACGACCACCTCTGCTGTTTTATGGAGTGAAAGGATTTACACTGACAGGCAGCCATCCATTACCAGGGTGGGGGGTGGGGGGGGCACGCTCACGGTGCCTCCACGGTTATTTACGAAGACAACAGGGATTCGGCTCTAGTGCTGTCGAGATGACGGACCTTTCAGGAGGCGAGGCCTCGTGACTGCAGACGTTAACGGATTACACGGCGAAGCCTCTTTCCAAATCACAATTAGAGCAAAAAAAAAAGAAGAAAAAAGAACATATGAACATAATGAAGATACAAACACTGGGTGTACAGTTTGGGGAAGGTTTCTGGGGTCTGTGACCGGCTGAAGTTGAATTTTAGTGCAAATCTGAGCTAATCGTGACACACCAGTCCTTATGAGATTTAAATCACTCAAACTGGGTCTCAGGGTTTGAAAGAGCAGAGGTGTGTGAGGCTGAACGGGTTGATCCTGCAGACTACACCACTGAGCAGCGGTGCAGAGCTTCAGTTGTGTTTCTATTCATGATTCCTCCTCATTCAAGTGACTCAATACGCCATCTGGTGGTGGAATGTTGCACTGCAGTAATGACAGGGCCACGAAACGATCGGATGATTTATACTTACCGATATATCGATATTTCACAAAACTGTCTTCGAAGCGACAGTGATGATTGTGATTTGGATGAATGGCTTTAGTTTGAGGTTTTTACGCGCTGTACCTTTAAACAACAGAATGATTGATGGTTGAACGTCGCAGCAGAGATTTTAAACACGTCGTACCAGGAAGCGCTGGAATAATTCTATTCATGGTTTTGCTCCACAGCTTAATCATAGTTAGAATTTGTGTCTTTTTTAAATATTTGTAAATATGAAATTTTAATGACTTGTGACCCCTGCGTCATGAAAAATAGCAGATAATAATGTATAATTGTTTTAACCGCAGAGAAATGAACCAAGAAACATAGAAGGTGAATTAAAATCCCACACTCCTGCGGAGGTGACCTGAGGACAGCCGGGCTCATTAACACTCGCGGCACGCAGCCATTCCCCAGATATATGCTCAGTAATCACTGGGTGGAGGCAAAGATAAAGACGGTGGTGATGAAATACAGATAAATGTAGAGTCATTAACACACACAACATAACGATGAGGCATGAAGATGCACTGGACTCTTGTGATCCGGGTTTTGGTCTGTGAGCGTCCTTTCCCAGACCAGTGGAGGCTGCCGCTCGGTGAGAGGGGCTCTGAGGACGCCTCGGCCAGCACAGGCCGTTTGGCTGCAGGTACAGGAAGGTGAGCCAGCAGCTCGCTGTCAGCCCTCAGCTCAGCTGGGATCGGTTTGAGGAGGACAATGAAGCGTAAAAACAACCATCAGCAGATTTTCAGGAGGCCGAGCTGAGTTTCGGAAACACTCCTGTATGGAAAGCGTTTGGATTTCTGGCTTCTCGGCTCGTCGTTTGTTTCATTATATGCAGAAGTTCAGACTGGATTCACTGAGGAAATGAAGAATAATTCCAATCACACAGACCGACCAGCTGCAGAGTCCTGCCTGGCCACCGAGCGAAATTACAGGGAGGAAAAATAAGAAGACAAAGACAAATACATTACCATAAGCATCACAGCTACGATATATCGGGGAAATCTGTGAAAATATGAACATTAAATGATGCAAAGTGACACAAATGGAGACTTGCTCCAGGGCACTATGATTAAAAATAAATTAATGTTGATGTTTTTCATGAAAATATTCAACATGCATGGACTTGGTAAAAAGATATTGCATTACATAAAACACTTTTGATCATGTATCATGTTTTTTTGCATAAAAATAAAGGAAAACATTTGGAGTGGTACATCCAGGTGGAGAATGATACATGAAGGGCACACAAAAACTCCTTCTTTTCCTTTCAGACGGGTCACTCTCACCCAGCATTAGTAAATCTGAGTACATCTGAACACAAAGTGTTGCTGAAGTCGGTCCACTTCACGACTTCAAAAATTCTATAGAAAAATATAAAATTATACTCTGATAATACAACCAAATCCCTCACAAAGTGGTGTGAAACTGAGCAATTAAAGTTAAATCATTCTCTAAATGAGCCTTATACATCCACCCCCCACAAAAAAGAAGACAGAATTCCACTCAATAGGACTTCTAAGACTGCATCCAGCAGGACCAATTATCAATAATAATTAATATGAATATGAATATTAATCTTTCATCAAGTGTAAAACTGACTTTCAGAAAAACTGCATGTCCTGAAGGACCCAGCTCTCTCATCCTGTCAGTCTGCTTCAGAAAAGCTTGGTGCATTTTGAAATTACCATTAAATTATTTTTAAAGGACAGTAATGACGAAAGGAAGGCTTCCTGATAAAAAGCTGACGCTCATGTCCCGTGTGTGTTTGTCCCATGTGAAGACAACGTGTTTGTCCAATTTCACCATGTCTTTACAGATAAATGTGGGAAATGTTGATGTTCATTCAGCATATTTCAGTTTGCTCTGAGTCTCAGTGAGATCAGTCCTCCTGACATGTTGACCCACCTCGTCTGGGACATCAGTGGCTCCGGGTGAGTAGTCCTGGTCCTCCCGGTCCTCCCGGTCCCCCTCCCGGTCCTCCTGGTCCCCCTCCCGGTCCTCCCGGGGACCCGTGTCCTCCTCACAGTCCCGGTCTGACCGCATGCTGCAGCGGCTTCAGTCCGTCTTGTTCCCCGGCTTCGCCCTCTCCATCGCCCCGCTGGGCCCCGCAGTGTCCGGGCGGGAGGCTGCGGGCTGCTGCTGCTGCTGCGGCTGCTGCTGTGCGGGGCGGCTGCTGCTGCTGCTGCTGCGGGGCTCCGGCGGGGCTGCGGGGCGGCCGGGCGGAGGGGGGCGGAGCTGCGGGAGGTCACCGCAGCACAGGCAGCACAGGTTGACCATGGCGCGGTCCGGACAGCCGCCGGTATGTGACCGGACTCCCACGGGTCAGGGGACACCTTCAAATCCGCCACCACGCGTCCCCGCACCGCGAAATCACGACGCCGCAGTGTTTACCCGCCGCACGGGGAGCGCACCGGCACGACTTCCGGTGAGTCACAATAAAAGCTCCAGAATAAAAGACATGAAGACGGTTGTGAATTCTGTCACCATCAGCCCAGAGAGCAGCTCCGTCAGGATGACATGCAACGAAAGACAGTTTGATTTTAATGAGAGTTATTCTAGTCTTCTAAAAACGTAGAAGAGTCACGTCCTCCACTTTGAGTTATGACAAAGTAATGATGCGTTTATGTATGCTTGTAAAATCTATATTTATTCAAACAAATTTGATAAACAACTGCACTGAATGGCAGATTTTGATGTTTTATTTACCTCAGCCTATTGTGTGTGTGTGTGTGTGTGTGTGTGTGTGTGTGTGTGTGTGTGTGTGTGTGTGTGTGTGTGTGTGTGTGTGTGTGTGTGTGTGTGTGTTCTTGTATTTCTATCCTTGTCGGGGCCAAATGTCCCCACAAGGATAGCAAAACGTGGAACGACGTGCCTTGTGGGGACCTTTTTCCGGTCCTAAGTAGGAGAAACAGTGTTTTCTTGACCATGTTGTTGTTACTGAAAAAAGTAAAAGTGCAAAAACATTTCTTTAGGGTTAGGCTTTGTTGTGGTGTGGGTTAGGGTTAGGGGCTAGACATGAATGGGAGTCAATGGACGGTCCCCACAAGGATAGAAATACAAGACTGAGCGTGTGTGTGTGTGTGTGTGTGTGTGTGTGTGTGTGTGTGTGTGTGTGTGTGTGTGTTTGAGAGAGAGAGTGAAACATACCAAATACATGAAGCTAACATTGAACAGGGTCGTACATTTTCTGTTATTTAAGTGTCCTGTGCTGCACTGCATTTGTAAAAGAGCACATGTGGATGGGTGTAGGGGATGTACGGATGTTTGTCATTCAATATTTTTTTAAATGTTTTTTTATACAGTGTTTATTCATTGATTTCATACCAGCACGTACATGATCTGATATCAAATTCTTGACTCCAGTCCAAGCCTCTGCGTGAAGGAGATTGAGAATGTGAGGTTCTTCAGGGCTGCTCCAGTGGTGCTTTATGACTTAAATGCTGCGCTTACTGCCTTTTAAACTGTGAAAATATTTACACATTAATTTGGAAGTTTTTCGATTAGGTGTCCAGCAATCCGTCTACTAACCTGTCTGTTTTTGTTGTCCTTTCTTCTCCTTTCTATGCTGTATGTGAGCTGTTAAAATATATCTATCGATCTATCTATATCCATTTTGCCAATTTTGTTCAGTTGAGAACTTGTAAGTCTTTTTACTAAAACGGATGGAAACGTTTGGCAAAAATATTGGATGAAAATAATTCGTTTAAACGAATTACAGCTCAGAAAACTGTCCATTATTGTGGCAGCCCAGCCTTATAACACATTAGTGTGATTTGATTTGATTGAATTGCGCCTGCAGTTCCCCGTCCCGCCGCTGGGGGCGCTGTGCCGACACGAACCCGCCTCGTCCAACCGGAAGTTGCGCAGCAGCGGCAGACATGGCGGAGCTCCGGCAGTGTCTGAGACGCGGGGCGGACAAGTTTCCAGTCAAAATGTGCCACCGTCAGCTGTCCGAGAGGTTCGTCTCCCGGGGGAAGAGTGCGGCCCGGGCTGCGTTCCTCCCGGTGGGCTCGGTGTTCGATGACAGGCTGAATGTTGTCCGGTCCGCAGCGGACGGAGCGCCCGCTCCTCAGGACGGTTACACAAGGTTAACAGCTTCGTCCCGGGAATCCCGCTGCTGCCCGGGACGCAGAGAGGACGGTTCTTCCAGCGGGACCCGGGGGAACGCCCTTCAGTCTGGGAGGGTCTGGAGGACTTTCTGCGGCTCCCTGTCCGGGGGACAGCTGCTCTGTGTCCGGCTCTACAGCGGGAACGGATCCGGATCCGAGCCTCTCCACAAAACCAAGACGGGCTATTACGATATCCTGGAGGTGCAGCCCGCCGCCACCCAGGCCCAGATCAAGACGGCCTACTACAAGCAGTCCTTCATCTACCACCCGGACCGCAACTCCGGCAGCGACGACGCCACCGTCCGCTTCTCCGAGATCAGCGAGGCCTACACGGTCCTGGGAAACAAGGGGCTCCGCAGGAAGTACGACCTGGGGCTGCTGACCCTGTCCGACCTCACCACCACCCGCAGGCCGTCCGGGAAGGAGAGCTCCGGGAGGCAGCAGGGCCAGCGGACCGCGGTCAGCGCGGAGCAGCGGGGGAAGATCTACGACTTCGACTCGTTCTTCAAGTCCCACTACAGCGAGCAGCTGCAGAGACAGAAGGACATCCGGGTCCGCAGACAGGAGCTCCAGAAGAAGAAGGACGAGAGGCTGCACGAGATGAGCATGGACAAGATGACGGGGATCGGCCTGATCGTGATGCTCATTCTGGCCATGGGCCTGTTGACCAGTACGAAGGAGCAGTAGAGCCAGTCTGAGGCTGGACTCCCTCATCCTGCGCTTCAGGAGCAGGAATCACAGTTTTAATCCCTGTAAAGTCTAAAGCAGTGCAGGGAAGATGAATGAATCGATGACCTTTTAGAGCTGGGATGGTGCAGTATTGATTTAGCTTTGGAAGTGAGCTGAAGCTGGAGTGAGTGTGATCTGACAGCTAATTTGATGCGAGAATTGAAAGGAATGTTTGAGCTAAAGAAGACACGACGGTTCTTCACTGGCAAGTTAAAGTCTGAAAGTAACCTCATGCATGTGTTTGGACTGCAGTGAAACCTGGAATACTGAGAGAAAACACGTGCACATCTCCCTGGAGCCCCACCAGATCATCATAGAACGGCCTTTGACCTTTATCTGGTCTCTGATCTGCCAGATCATGGCAGTGAGGAACACACCCTCGATGAATCACCCATCAGATGACATGAGAATATGAAACTGGTCGCCTGGCCTTTGGTAATGGACTTCTGATGGGTGACTCTCTGATCTTTGACCGGTTGTTAGCTGATAAGCAGCACACCCAAAATGCTCCTCTTGTTTGTTTAAAACTCAGAGTGCTTCACGTTTCAGTTGCTTCTGCTGTTCAGAATTCTCCACTGCCTGCGCTGCGAGCGTGTTCACGTGCAGACAGATGCTCCAGTGGTTGATTTACAACCGTTTCAGGCCCGTGTGTTTGGCTTTCATAAAGTCACCCGCCCCTCTGGCAGCCTGCGTTCCTGCTGAAGGTGATCAGAGTGTCGATTCAGGGAAAACCTCACTATTTATGTGTTTATAGCTCTGTCAGTAAATTATAAAGAACTGAACGGTTCTGAAGATTGAAATGAAAACAATGTGCCTTTGCTTGTATTTATTGTAAAGAAAAAAAGGAATTATATGTATAATATCCAGATGTAAAGCCATAGATGTAGATTCCACACAAATAAATAGCTGAAGAAGCTCAGTGGTTCGAGTGGAACAGTCGTTGCTCCTGTCTTTTTATTTTCATCAGCACCCGTGTTAAAGGACGTAAGATTCACGTTACTGACTCAAAGTTTTAAAAACAAGTTTCACATTTAAACCCTTAAATAATAAATACAGAACACTTGAACCCATTTCAACATTTCACTTCACAGTAAACAGTAAACAGGCCAGTCACTTCAGTGCAGATTAGTGGACGAGAACATAAAACAACAGTGAAAGGCTCGTGGCGACGCATGAAACCCGGCTGAACGCCAGAAACACTGAACAAGGAAGCAGCTGTCTTCAAACCTGGACAGAAACACTGATCAACACTCTCGAGACTTCACTTATATTCCCAGACATTTCCAGCTGTTTCAGTTTTTGTAAAAGAAAAGTTCAGTCATGTCAACATTTCAGAATATATTCATGATTATCTGAACCAAAACTAAAACGTGCAGCTTCTATTTTAACCTATTCCCTTTTATCAAGCGGAGTTTCACGGCACACCCGGCGTTTCTGACATTTACAGCAGAGCAGGCATGAATGTAGAAACGTCCAGGGTCTGATGGTGGAGTTTGGCCCTCCATCACTGACTCATTATCTATATTTCCCTTGTCTCCATTATTATAAGAGGGAAATAAACAAATAAAATAAATAGATAAATAACTAAGATTGTTCACGTTTCACTGAGGAAAAAATGGGAATATCAGTTTCTACTTATTTGGTGCAGATGTTGATCTAAGCTGTGATGCCTCTTGATAATTTTTCAGGTTGGGTGAATGGAGGTTTATACTCTTTTATTTAATTTTAACAGTAGATATTTAGTTGTGCTGGGACCTCTACTGGCCAAGACTGAAACATTAACATCTGATTTAGTGTTTTTCTGACTGCATTAAAGTCAAACTGGGATGTTTGACTCTGAACTAAGAGAACCGACCCGTCTGCTCTGCAGTGAAGCTACATTAAGTAGTAAACAGTGGATCAACTAAAAGTGCTTCAAAATCTCCACATAGCTTATTTTCCTTCATGTGCATTAGTCGAAAGCCAGCGTTTCCACACACACACACTCAGATGAGTGGGTTGAGGGCGTCGTAGAGCCGCTGCACCGCCAGCTCCACCATCTCCCTCAGCGAGTCGTCTTCTGAGCACTCCTCCTCGCACCACACACTCTGCACAGAGCACAGGAAGTGAGCCTCGACCCCCCAGCTGTCACACGCCAGGCGTGTCATGGCGTCCCTCACCCTGGTCTCCAGGGAGACGTGGACGCTCCTCCCGTCCACCGTCACCGAGATGCTTTTCCCGTCGCTGAAGTCCACACACTCCACTCCGAACATGTCCCTGAGGAGGACAGCCTGAATCAGACCCTCTGTAACGTGTGTGTGTGTGTGTGTGTGTGTGTGTGTGTGTGTGTGTGTCCGGGACGGGTCTCACTGCAGCATGACCTCCAGCCGGGACTGGAAGACGTCCATGTCCAGCGTGGCGCTCTGAGTCTCCATCACTGGAAATGAAGCACAGACAGGATTAGGAGATAAATGTCATAAATCAGCATGACGGCGACGAGGTCTAAATATAAAGTGGATATTTTCTCTATTAAAAGAATAAATTCAAATCCCACAAGACGCGTATCAACAGGTTTGATTATGGATTCAGATTCCAGTCATATTTAATAACTTATGGGTGAAAAACGTTCCTAAAGACTCAACCTTATTCCTCTAATGTGGCCGTTTTACAGTGAATGATTCTGCTTTCACATTCAAACAAAACAGAAGAGGAAAAGAGAGTGACACTGATGGAGTGGCCTTTCTTCATTTCTTTATTTATCTCTGAATTAACTCTCTTTACTGAAGGAGCCTGAATCATAATTAACTGCACTCAAAGTGTGGACCGCGGCCCTCTGGTGGTCATGGACGGTATTGCAGCTGGGATCAAAAGTTTCCACTGTTTCATTTCCTGATTGAGTTTGATGTTATAAAAATACACACAGATGCAGGTTTCTGTCAAAAAGATCAAACTGACAGTCCATGATGAGAAGAGTTCAGTGCTGTCTTCATGAGGAGAGAGCTGGACTCTCATCCAGCAGGCCCACCTTTCTGAGCCTTGGGGTTGGACTGGACTTCCAGCACCACGGTGGTCACGGCGTCGGCGTACATGTCGTTCAGAGGGTTGGAAACCCACTGGAACAGGAAACACACCCGATACCGTCACACGCACACACACACACACACTCACACAGTCCCCAGCTCACACACTTCACTGACGGCTCCTCACCTCCAGCAGCACCATGCCCACCTCGTGGACCAGAGTGATGTTCTTAAAGATCTTCAGAGTGCTCTTCTCGGTTCCGTCCAGCTCCTCCACATCGCCTGTAAATACAGTTCATCCAACCATCTCAACATATATGAACAGTAGCTTCTGTAGTGCTGCTGCACTCAGCAGTCAGAGTGAAGATCAGGTCTTCCACGTGTTTCTCCAGAGGCTGCTGAGAGGGTCAGTCCAGACAGGAAGTCCTACCTGTGAGGTTCCTGAGGAGCTCAGTCCAGACAGGAAGTCCTACCTGTGAGGTTCCTGAGGAGCTCAGTCCAGACAGGAAGTCCTACCTGTGAGGTTCCTGAGGAGCTCAGTCCAGACAGGAAGTCCTACCTGTGAGGTTCCTGAGGTGGCAGACCAGCAGGGAGTACGGCCCGGTGAAGGGGACGGCCTGGGTCTGCTTCACCGTGCTCATCGCCAGCTCCGTGTACGCTGTGACACACACACACACACACACACACACACACACACACACACACACACACACACACACACACGTTTTGAAAGCCTAATTCCCTGGGAAATCCAGGCCTTCCGTCCGGCTGCTGCTCACTGGAGAGGTCGGACGGGTTGAGGATGTGGTAGTTGAAGTTCTTCTTCACCAGGATGCCTGAAACTCTCTGACCCTGGACACACTTCTTATCAGCCAGCGAGCCCATCACCTGGGGGGAGGACAGACTCGGATCAGGCTGCAGCAGGGCTGTGGACCCCCACTCCCCAGGACTTCCTCCCATCAGGACGGCGCCCTGTGGCGTCCTGACCTTGGCCAGCTTCTCCCCTCTGAAGTTGAGCGTGACGGCCTCGGTGTTTCGGGGGTTGTGCACCTCGATGTGAACCTGGTCGTTGTCCTCGTACTCTCGGATCAGCGCCGCCTTCAGACGGGCCATCTCGTTCTGCTCGCCGTGCACCAGGATCTGCGGAGGAGAGGCGGAGCTGCAGCAGTGGCGAACGCCCGCAGGCCCTTCACCCCCTCCTCCTCCTCCTCTCACCACGTGCGGCGGTTTGAGCGCCCTGATGAACTCGCTGGTCTGCTGGTAGTCGGTGTGAGCGGAGAAGGAGATGTAGTCCACCGACATCTTGAGCTGCAGCTTCTGCCCGGACATGGTGGTGATCTCCTCCGGCTCCGACATGATGTGCTGGAAGCACAGCGCGGTCAGCGTCTGGAGGAGTCTACTGTGTTTTTCCCGTGGCGGCGGCGGCGGTGGCGTGCCGCTCTGACCTTGGCCAGCGTTCCCTCCACGCAGTAGCCGGCGATGATCACCCCGTTCCTCTTGTCGGTGCACCAGCTCTCGAAGAGCTCCCGGGACAGGCCGCTCTGCATCATGCCCGGAGACGCCATCACCACGCTGGGCCCGATGTCGTCGAAGTGGTCCATGCTCTGCAGACGCCAAACACACGCTTTACACCTTTACTCACACTCTGATCAACAGGATGGGAGGGACGGCGAGGGGGGGGCGGCCTCCACCTTCAGGTTGCTGATGTGCTTGAAGACAAAAGGGTTGTTGATGTTGATGGCCTTGCGGATTTTGTCGTTCATGGCGTTGACGTAGGTCTGGTAGACCGCCATGCACTTCTTGGCCAGAGAGGAGGCGTAGTAGATGGGGATGTCGTGGAGCTCCGGGTGGTTCTGCCAGTACTCGTCTGCAGAGGAACGTCAGACACGCTGAGTCCAACAGCTGGAGGCCAAACGGATTAAAGATCAGACGCCGATCAGTAACAGAAACCTAAGATGAGCAGCAGCTCCTGAGCTCGGCCCAGAGCGAAGACGGGGATCAGACACCGCCCCTCTCGGTTGACGATGTCGTGGACCGTGTTGCAGAAGCGAGCCTCACGCTCCTCCCTCTTCTCGTGGATGTGAGTTCCATAGGTCGACTCCTGCGGGGAGACGAGGAGGCGGGCGGTGAGGATGCTCCGACTCGCTGGAAACGGGTGATTGTTAGACTTTAAAGGAGCCTCCTGCTCGTCATACTATGATGAGGATGTCGGGTTTGACGCTGGGGATCTCAGCAGCCATCAGATGTCTGTCCTCTTGTCGGGAGAAGTCTCCTGTGTACAGCAGCTTTGGAGGGAACACAGATAAAGAGATGAAGCTCCTACATATGAAGCTCTGCTTTAGCACACTGTATGAATCCGTACCTTGACTCCGGCTATTTCGATCATGAACATGGCGGCTCCCAGCACGTGGCCGGCGTGGTAGCACCAGAACTTGATTCCCGCCACTTCTTTGACCTCGTGGAAGTTGATGGTCTCGATCTTGTCCATGCTCTCCTCCAGGTCCGTCTCCGTGTACAGCATGTCGTCGGCAGAGATGTTGCTGCAGTTTTAACACACAAAAATCACAGTCAGCCACACTTTAAAACAGGATGTCTGAAAAGGAGAAGCTGACCCCGACCTGACTTTGACGTAGTCTGACAGCAGCCAGCGGTAGATGGCTTTAGTGGCGTGGGTCATGAAGGTCCGCCCTTTGAAGCTCGTCTTCTGGAGGAACCAGGGCAGAGCTCCACAGTGATCCAGGTGGAAACTGGTAACACACACGTCAGCATCAAGCCACAGCTGAACTGAACCAAAGGTTATGAGAAGAGGAGGACTCACTGGCTGATGAGCAGCAGGTCAATCTCCGCTGGGTCGATCAGGTCGATGTACGGGAGAGCGTCCATTCCCTCCAAGCCGGGGTGGATACCGCAGTCCAGCTGCAGGAGGGACAGTTATTCAGGAGGTTACTCCATACTTCCATAATTCCGCTTCGTTCTCAGAGTGCTGGCCTACTGGAGGTTCTAGGTTCTATAAAAGTAGATCAGTAGGCAGAGCTTTCAGCTCTCAGGCTCCTGTTATGTGGAACCAGCTCCCAGTCTCTGTGAGGGAGGCTGACACAGTCTCTGCTTTTAAGGCTTAAGACCTTTCTATTTAGTAAAGCTTACAGTCAGGGCTGGTTCAGGGCTTCCGGGACTGTTTTCTAGTGAAGCTGCTAGATTAAGACTGCTGGAGAACCTACACTGAGCTTCTTTCTTTTGTCACTCGCCATCTTTCACTAGTGCATGATAATAATCTGTAATACTAAAGGAACTCTTTCCATCGTCAATCTTGCTCATGTGGAATTGTTGATTTTTGTTCTCTTTAAAAGTGCAGTGAAACAATAGTGTTGTTGCTATATGAATAAAACTGAGTTGAATAAAATTCATTTTATGGAATGATCTTTTATTTCCAGGAAAGAAGTGCCAGTATTACACTGCTTCATATTTACCATAATTTTTCTCCCTTTGAACTCCAGGATAATGCATGACCTCCCGACCTCCTGTCCAGCTCCACTGCAAACGACATTTTAAACACATTGATAATATTATTATTTTACATACATCTAATGTGAGGCTGATCAGATGAAGACACTGATCATAAGATCATAGATGTGATGCATCTGATAGGATGAAGATAATTGCAAATACACAGATGTGATGGGAATCTGACCAGATGAAATTATTGATCATGAGAACACAGATGTGATATGAATCTGATCAGATGAAGATGATTATAAACACACAGATGCGCTGATCAGATGAGGACGTTAGATGAAGCTCTCACAGAGGACGGATAAGCAGCTGGTCGCTTTCCTCCGCAGGAACAATCACGTCCACTTTACGTTTTGTAGCCATGTTTTCTAATTTAAAACAAACCCAATGAGGATTAACTTCTACATTATTGAAATAACGCGTTGTTTGCTATCTGACCTGCAGAATGAATCAGACCGGCGGATTAAGTTGACGGACCCACTTCCGGCAGCTGATGCAAAACATGTCCGAGTGGAATCCACAGAACGAGCGCAGGTTCCGAGTCGGACTTTTATGACATTTCAATGTACAAAATTAAAATATAAAAGAAGCACGATATTTATAAAGACATGGATTGATTTTATTTGTCATATAAAACGTTTTTATTGATTAAAATGTTGATATTTCTCTCGCTCTCTCGGCGTGTTGCGAGTTTTCCGGTGCGGCCCCTTTAAGAGCGCTGGGTGTAGCTGCTCCACTGAAGTGGAGCAAAGAGTGAAACTGGAGAGAAATAAAAGGTACTTTTGGGCTAAATTCGCTCTAAATGGTACATTGAAGCTGTGGTGGAGTAAAGAGACAGGCTGCAGGTGAGTTGGCTCACGTTGTTAAAGTCAGATCCTGTTAAAAATCCTCTGTTTGGATTTTAGAGGCGCCGGATGAAACACTTCAGGTCCAGTTTTATCACTCCGCTGATTTTCTTTTAACTTTCATGTGTTGGACTTGTTAGGAGCTTCATTTATCTGACGCTTGAGTCAGAATTAACCTGTTGATTGTGATATCCTTCACACACACACACACACACACGATTATCATTGGACGAGTTTGTAGCAGCAGCAGGTGTTTCAGGTAAAATAGCTTCCTGGTTATTTGGTGCCCCGTTTAGGACTCAGTCAGCGCTTTGTTGTGGTTACTATGGTAACCGCAAACCTCAATCAATAAAACCTAATAATTACCTGAATTAATATTACCACCAAGTTTTTATTGAAACGCCACGTGATACTCTGATACTGAAAATGATTAATTATTCAATATTAATAGCCAACGTTTCATATTGCAGTTGTTATTAATATTTTATTACACCCACCAGATCGCGTGCTCAAGCAGCTGAAAGATGGAGACCACATTCACAGAAGACTCTGTCAAAATATCTTAGGACGTAGTTTATTTCAAAGGATGCAAACTGCTGATGTTTAAGATGAATAGAAGAAGATACCTTTAACCTTTAACTCTTTCTCCTCGAGCAGCCGAGGCGAGAGTGATTCAGTAATCCGTGTTGAGACTTGAGCAGGGAGCTCTGCCGTCTGTGTTGACGCAGGTCTGCGGCGGCTGCAGGGTGGAGGACGCCTCCGTCATGGTGAAGGATGTTCCGAAAAGTGAAAAAGCGCCACAGCAGCAGCAGCTCGCAGAGCAGCGAGATCAGCACCAAGAGCAAGGTAGAGGAGCGCACGCACACGCACACACACACACACACACACACACACACACACACTGACTGGTCGTTTCACCACTGTCCTGGTCTCTGCAGTCGGTGGACTCCAGCCTGGGCGGCCTGTCCCGGTCCAGCACGGTGGCCAGCCTGGACACAGACTCCACCAAGAGCTCAGGTGAGTGTCGCTGCTGTTGACCTGGTCAGCTCTCCTCCACCCTCCCTCCTGTCTGGACCTCACTGTCAGCTCTCCTCCACCCTCCCTCCTGTCTGGACCTCACTGTCAGCTCTCCTCCACCCTCTCCTCCTGTCTGGACCTCACTGTCAGCTCTCCTCCACCCTCTCCTCCTGTCTGGACCTCACTGTCAGCTCTCCTCCACCCTCCCTCCTGTCTGGACCTCACTGTCAGCTCTCCTCCACCCTCCCTCCTGTCTGGACCTCTCCGTCAGCTCTCCTCCACCCTCCCTCCTGTCTGGACCTCACTGTCAGCTCTCCTCCACCCTCCCTCCTGTCTGGACCTCACTGTCAGCTCTCCTCCACCCTCTCCTCCTGTCTGGACCTCACCGTCAGCTCTCCTCCACCCTCCCTCCTGTCTGGACCTCACCGTCAGCTCTCCTCCACCCTCTCCTCCCGTCGTCCTGCAGGAAACAGCACGTCTGACGCCTGTGCTGAGTTTCGAGTCAAATATGTGGGATCCATTGAGAAGTTACAGTTCGACATGAGCAAGACGCTTCAGGAGCCGCTGGACCTCATCAACTACATCGATGCTGCTCAGGTGAGGAGAGAACGGACTTCAAGGACGGCTTATTGTAGGGATCTCGCTGTAAACACTCCTCTGCTCCTCACAGCAAGATGGGAAGCTTCCCTTTGTGCCTGGAGATGAGGAGATGGTCCTGGGAGTGTCCAAGTACGGAGTGAAAGTGGCCTCAGTGGACCAGTGTGTGAGTAGAAACCAGGCTGAGTCTGAGGGTCAAGGGTCACTGACTGCACTCTGCAGGCCGGTCAGACAGCTTCATTCAGAATAAAGCGTCGGTTTCTGGAGTTCAGCACAAAGCTGCTGAATCAGCTGTTTTGTTCTCACATCATGATCATTTATTTTCCTGTATTGGGGTTTAGTTGCTGTCACCGTTTTAACTGAAGGAACGCGATGGAACTGATGTGAAGTCAGACATTTGTCCCCCTCCTCAGCCTGATGTGAGCAGCCGCTGTGTTCCAGGACGTGCTGCACCGCCACCCTCTCTACCTGATCGTGCGGATGCTGTGTTACGACGACGGCCTGGGAGCCGGGAAGAACCTGCTGGCCCTGAAGACCACCGACACCAGGCAGCAGGAGTGCAGCATCTGGGTGTACCAGTGCAGCAGCTCGGTGGGTGACGGGTCCGAGCGGCGCCGGGGGAACCGGAGACGCTCACACACTTATAATCTGTGTGTGTGTGTGTGTGTGTGTGTGTCTCTGTCCGAGCAGGAGCAGGCTCAGTCCATCTGCAAGGTGCTGTCGGCTTCGTTCGACTGCGTTCTGACGTCAGAGAAGTCCTGAGGCTCTAGCAGCAGCTCCAGATGTTTTTTTTTTTTAAAATCTTTTTACAAGTTCAGCTTGCAGGAAAACATGATTCCAGCGTTTGCTTCAGAGGAAACGTCTCCTCCGTTTGCCGCGGTGCTGTCCTCCCGCCGAGGCGCCGTCACTGTGAAGTCTGAGTCATTTCCCCGGACTGTTTCCTTTCTCCCCGTTTTAAACTGAAGCTGGTAATAATGAGTCAGGAGGGGCGAGGAAGCCCCAGGTCTCTGGGTTTTCCCCGTCTCAGACGGTAACGGGAGACGCGAGGAGGAAAACCTCCACGGTACTCAGATTCCTCAGGAGTGAATCTGACCGTCACACTTCTGAATGTGTCTTCACAGTGTTGGTACTGCTGAACGTCACAGATCAGCTTTAACTGTGCTTCATTTGTGGGATTTATCCATTTTTTATGCATTACTTTTTTTTGTTACTGCAGTGTTTGGTACCTGAAGCTTTGTCTTGTTTTTAACGTGACGGTCACATCTCTGCATTACACATGGTTTTACTGACAGGTACGTTCTCATCAGGTGGAGACTGGTCACCGCTCTGGTACTAACCTAAAATAATGACCCTCCAGCCTCCAGCTGTCGCTCCCTCTCCTCTCCTGCTCTGAATGTGAGACGGCGAGAAACTGACAAAACTCCTCTGCGTACGACTTTCATGTTTGTGTGTGAAGAATAAAAAGTGTGCTGCGATTGTAAAGAGACACTGATATTTTCATGGTGTTCATCTGTGCTTTGAGACTTCCTGGTAGAAGTTTCCCCATCAGAGGGAGCTCTGGGCCATCCTGCTGCAGTCTGCTGAACCTGAAAGAACCAGATGAACAGCTGGCTCTTTACAGCATGTTTTATTATTCCAGTTTCATTTTCCCGTTTACTTGTACAACAGAGTTAAAAGAGTGGATGTAGTGATCAACAGACGGCTAATGACGACGACCGGAGTCCGTTTCCCAGCTGTGTTCATCCATTCATCACATTCACACACACACACACAGCCGAGTTCACGTGGAACTGCTCGTCACCACAGTGCATTGAGACACACCAACCCCCCCCGCTTCACTCCCTCCGCTCTTCTTTTTACATTTAAATATCCACAAAAACAAAAGAGAATTATTTACAGGAATAGATTAAATCTTCCAGTGAGTTCATAATAAACATGAGGAGCAGCGACGGTTCACATGCTTCTGCCTGCTTCAGGGCCTAAATATCAACAACATGACCAGAAAGCCAGTTGCTCTGCAGCGGCGACCGGATTCAGCCTCGCTCTGATCTCACAGCTGATTCCCGCAGCGTCGCGCCGACCGCAGAGCAGAGCAGAGCAGAGCGCTCAGAACGCTCAGGCCGCGTTCTCACGCTCTCTGGCTTCAGCTCGTCTATTTTAATACTCTTCACTCGCAGCTTATTCTGTGCAGACGACACACACGCACTCGCTCACACACACACTTGCTACTTGTGTAATAAGGCAGATGACAGGCGGAGACGGCCTGAAGCTTTCAGCTGCTGCCGGGGCGACCCCGGGGGGTGTCCAACATGCAGCCCGCGGGCCGGAACGGGGCCCCACCGGGACACATTCTGGCCGGCGGGATCAAACATTCAGCTACTTCAAATTTTTCTTGAAACGACCCGAAAAAATCTGACTGATTCCTGAAGGACAGCAGAGGAGACGAGAGTCTGCAGACCGGTTCGCTGTTCAGCAGGTTCCTTCACACAGCGGGGACACCGTCCCCGAGGACACGTCCTGCACGGGGAGTCCTCTTCACGGTCTTTAAAGCTACAAACTGAGATATGAGCAGCTTGTTAAGGATTAAAGTTCAACTAGGAAGCATTCAGAAAACTGTACTGGTCCCCCAGAGACCCCTGCTGGGACCCCAAACACATCAGGAAGGACGAGACGCTCAGCGACGCTTCCAGGGTTCATGTAGCACCATGGGAGAGAGAACCAGACGCCAGCGCACGCACAGCGGTGGAATGTCGGCACGGAGATCAGCGTTCACAGTTACAGTCTGCTGGCTCGCTGTTCTCTGTCACTGATCGATACCGGACACACACACACACACACACACACACACCCCTCAGTCTGCAGGAAGTCTGACGTCTGAGCTGGAACAAAGACCAGGAAAGTGCATTTATTGCCAGGAGTCGTTCACGACAATCATCACCGGGAGATTCTAGAGTCAGTGTCAGGAGCTGTAACACACACACACACACACACACACACACACACACACACACACACACACACACACACACACACACACACACACACACACACACACACACACACACACACACACACACACACACACACACACACACACTCTCTCCGATGGCACAGCAGTGACACGGTGGGGCTCAGTGGAGGAGGATGATGAGGATGAAGCTGCGGCGTGACGGAGGGTCAGTCGGCGATGAAGTGGACGAAGGTGACGGGGAACGCTCCTCTTCTCATGGGGTCGCCCTCGATGTGGCCCAGCTGCAAAGCACAGGTCAGAGGTCGCCGCAGGAGGCAGGAACACGTCAAACACATCAAACACCGTTTACACACAAACTAGGAAAAGCTCAAACACACAGAACGAAACGCCACTAAGACAAAGAAACACACACCTTTTTCACTGACGTGATTCAATATTGATTCTTTAAACTCCAAACAGAAAAATCAGCTTTATTTAAAGGTGCATTAAGGAGTTTTTCAACTTTAAAAATACTTATTTTCCACCATAAATATGTTACAAATATTCAATGATATTATAATGTGTCCTGACATATTCATTCAACAGCGCTAAATTGTCACTTGAATGTCGCAGTGCCGGTCTGGCACCAGAGTTTTTTTGGGGAGAATTTGAGATGATGTGACGTAATGCACGCTCTTCCTGACCCGATTCCCTTAGGTTTCGCTTTGTCCGCCATTACTCCGCCAGATGCTTAACAAGCAACAACTGAGCAGGATCTTCCAGAAGGTCAGAACAGACTGGCTTCTAGCACTGCCACAGCTCCACACAGACTCCACCAGGGAGAAGACACTTAACTCTTACTCGAGCGCTACAAAAAGAGCGAGGAAGGAGTTCCCCTCTTCCGTGCACGTACATGGACACAAGCCACAGGCACGAGTGTTTCGCTCAGCTGCAGTTACACCCAAGGCCTGCAGGGGCCGCTGTTTCAAATACAATGTGAAAACTCCTTAATGCACCTTTAAGGGATGAAGACGAGTTTTATTTGGTCGGAGAGAAGGAATAATCAAGTGTCAGACCTTCTAAATGGCTTTTTTAAAGACCAAAATTGAATCAAAACCAAAGAAACAGCGTCTAGGTTCCTGAGTCTACGTCACCACGTCTCCGGCTCCTGTCTTTACCTTCGGCTGTTCTGGAGACTGAACTGATTATCAACATAAAGGCTGTTTACACCTGGAAGTGGAGAAAAGCTGAACATGTTTCTACTCTGGAGGCAACAAGTCAAACAGAGAGAGACCCGGTCTGGGACCGCCGCTCCGTCCCCGTCGGACTGAGACTCCAGTACCTCAGAGACAGAACGCTGCTGGACGCAGCACAGGACAGAGGCATGATGGGAAACCCGGAGGACGGAGGGAAGAAAGACTAAATACGGTCAAAAGAGAGAGACGGAGGCCCGGAGGGAGAAACAGAGCAGCTGGTTCGTGTTCACACAGGAGGAGGAGGAGGAGGAGGAGGAGGAGGAAGGCTCAGAATCCCGTGCTCGTATTGCCCCCCCTCCCCCGACACTCACCCACCACTCCTGGTCCTCCTCGCCGTCCACCACGATCACCTCCCCCTCGGAGAAGGTCAGCTCGTCGGGGTTGTCGGCCACGCAGTGGTAGATGGCTTTGACTCGCTTGGGCCGCGACTTCTGACGAGCAAACGACACCAGAGGACTCAGCGGCGGGCTCCCCGACGGAACGGCGACGGCGCCGGAGCGAGGTACTCACCGGGAACGCCTTCCTGGGCACGGGGGCCGGAGGCAGCGAGTTGTGGGGACATCCAGGCACTTCCTTAGCTGGAACAGGAAGAGGAAGTTGGATCACAGGAGGAACAGGGCTCTCCACGCCTCCAGGGGAGAAGCGGGAAGCAGCAGACAGCGGAGCGCCGTTCCTCACTTCCTGCTCTCACTCACCCGCTCTCTCCACCGCCTCGGCTCGGCTCGCAGCCGCTCTGCTGAAGCTCTGCTCGCTGCTGGGGATCAAACAGTCAGTTACTGATCGGCCGGACCGGCGCCGCCTCGGCTGAATGCTCTCACCCTGCAGCAGCCCGGCAGCCCGGCGGACCCGGGCCGGTCTTGGACTGGACACTCAGAGCCTCCATCTTGGACGCGGAGAGAAGAGCCGGACCTGGATCAGACAGAGGAGACGGTGGGTCTGCGTCCTGACAGGACGGGCTCGGCGCCAGACGGGAAACGGCCCGGACCTGCGGTGGACGTGAGCCTCAACGGGGGGACCGGAGGATGCATGTTGGGGGGGTCGGATGACGACCTCTGGCGGCCCATCAGGTCCAGAGCGCCGGGCTTCCAGCCGCTGGACGCCGCCAGCTGGCCGCCGCCCCCCAGGCCGGAGAGCTGGGCTGAGAGGAGGAGAGGCTGCTGGTTAGACTCCGATCTAACGGCTCCCGTATGACGGCGCCCTGCGGCCGGGGGCTCACCCAGGTTCCTGGGGGGCAGCGGCGGGGCGGGGGCGGCGCCGGGCTGCGGCGCCGTGGCGTTCAGGATGGTGCCGTACGTCTCGTTGTTGACCAGGTTGGGGATGTAGGGCCGCTGCTTGTCCTTGGAGAGGCCGTCCCGGGCGGCGGGGTGGGAGTTACTGCCCGGGGCGTAGCAGCTGACCGGGCGCTCCTCCCTGCGGTGGGGGCTCGGCTGGAGGGGCGGAGGGGGGGGGGGGTTATTCTGGACCGGGTCCCTCCTGCTCCCCAGCAGCTGGACCCGGCCCTCACCTTCTCGTCCAGGTCCTCGTCGCTCTCGTCCAGGTCCTCGTGCTGCAGCCGCCACTCGTACTCCACGTGCACGTGGGCGTTGAACTTCCCCGCCAGCGCCTGGTTCAGCTGTGGAGACGTCACATGACCCGGTGACCCGGTGACCCCCGCCCCGCCGGGTCACCGGAGTCGCCGTACTGACGGCACCAAACTCACCAGCTCCTCACACTGCAGGTGCTTCAGCCTCCGGGCGATGTCCAGCGGCGTCTCGCCCGCCTCGTTCGCTGCCACACAAACATCCGTCAAACATCCGTCAAACATCCGTCAGCAGCTCTCGGCTCTGATCTGCTCGGAAGCTTTCGGCGCGCGGCGGACGGACTCGTGCTGGGAGATAAACTCGTCTGGGAACCAAACCTGGAGGCGGTTTGTGGCTGAGAGGCTTCAACACAAGGCGTTTTTAATTCGGAATTATATTCACGAGCTTGACGTTTACATGAAAAACGAAGGATTAACTCCTCTCTCCCGCCGGGGTCCCTGAAGCGTTCTGATTGGACGGGGCGGCCGTGACGTACTGACGTCTCCCGGAAGTAAACAGCGTTTTTCTCTCTTTCTTTCTCGATCAACTTTGACGCTGCAGCTTTGAAAATGTCCGCGTTATTAAGATATACCCAACTCTTCTAAAACTGCCGTTAAATAAATCGTCTCCTTACGAGTCGAAACGCGGACCGCGTGCCGCCATCTTGGAATATTGTGTCCCCACGACGGAGCATGCGCAGAACGAGCAGAATGAAGTCGCGCCTAATTAGCATATAATTCCGTTTCCTAAGGAGAATAAACCCGCTGGATTTAAACTTAATTCTGAATAGCTTTCAGGCGTTTACATGGTAATCTTAGAGCGGAACTAAGCTTTATTCAGATTTGTAGAGGAATAAAAAGTCCCCTGTAACACACGGAATACCAGATAAACTGTTGTAACTTTGTAAAAACGAGGTTTAATAAACCCTGAGCAGAGCCAACAGGTTGAAAACCAGACAGCGGCGGCGGTGGCGTGGTCCCGGCGCCTCCTCACCGATGTCGATGGAGGCCTTCCCTCGCAGCAGCAGCTTCAGACACTCGCTGTTGTCGGTCAGGCAGCAGTAGTGCAGCGCCGTGCTGCCTTTCGCCGTCTGCTTGTCCAGGTTCAAACTGCCAGAGAGACGACAGCACGTCACTACCGGGCGCCGAGGCTTCGCTCGGCTCAAGGCGGCAGGAAAACCCTCGGACCTGTTCTGAGTCAGGAAGTCCACGATGTGAAGAGACGTCCGGTCCACCAGCCTGACGGCCAGGTGCAGCGCCGTCTCCCCTTGCTCCTGGAAGCAGAAGAAGACGGCGGTGAGCGGGGTCGTGGGGGGGGGGGGGGGGGGGGGGGGGCGAGTCGGGAGGCGCCGGCGGCTGCACTGACGTGTCCGTTGGCCAGCGGGATGGGCTCCATCAGGTCCACGCCCTCGGCGTACACCTGGATGAGGGAGAAGATGTCCCGGGCCTTCACCGCGTCGCACAGCGTGTGGAGGCGGGACGTCGGGTCCGGACACTTCCTCCGGGCGAACCGTTTCTCGGTGTACTTGGCCGTGATGAAGTCTTTCCTCGCCTGCCTGCAGGAGGAAACACGCAGATGGTCCACGCGGTTCAGAACAGCCGACAGATTAAAGCTTGATTACAGCGTCTCTTCCACAGGTCAGCCTCTTCCTGCAGCTGCACATCCTCTCAGCATCAATCACAATTTGTTCCTCATCAAACTCAAGTCCCTGCACGTGTCCATTTTCTCACTTTGAGGACAACATGTTCACTTTCTGCCCGATAAATCCCTCCAGCAACAGGAGCCACGAAGAAGAAACGGCGTTCGACTTTATCTCTACGTGGTCATAATGATACGGCTGATCATTAAACATCACAAAAATGTTGATCTGTACAGAAAAGTAAAGTCCAGTAATTTGGACTAATTTCATCTGATACCTGCTTCAAAAACAGCATCAGTCCACCTGTGAAATCAAACAATCAACAATGATTTATGGGTATCAGGCAGCAGAATGGATTTGGCCCTCTATTAGTTCTAATTAAAAAAAAAAAGTAAGAAACTATGAAAAAATTAAAAAAAAGAAGAAGAGCTTCCTGCAAGTTCCGTCACAGAACAGACTGAGCAGCTCTTCACACACCGAAACACACTTATCCAAATAAACAAACAGATCTTGATCTGCAGCAGGCCCCAAAACAATCAGCTGCACTGAGAAAGTGAAATTACTGACCATCAAGTTCATTTATAGAGCGAGATTCAGATTCCGTTCAGATCAAATGTGCAAACAGAGAGAAGAGAAGCAGGCGGTTTGAGGGAAAAGAGAAAACGGCTCCGGACAAAGGGAGTCAGTCTGTGTGTGTGTGTGTGTGTGTGTGTGTGTGTGTGTGTGTGTGTGTGTGTGTGTGTGTGGTAACTTACATGTCGCTCGCTGGGTTGGGTTTCACCACATTTTCAGCATTCAAACAAGCCTCCATGATTTCATTAAAGCCTGCATTCCCCACATTCTTGGCCAGCTGTGGAGTGTGTACACACACACACGCACGCGCACGCACGCACACACACACAGATGAGGACACACGTTAGCCCAGCTGGCCTGGTTCCCTGGTGGAGTGACAGCGCGGGAGGCAGGCGGGTTTTTACCAAGAGCTCGGAGGTGCTGAGGACGTCCAGGGTGAGGGACTGGATCCGGGAGTAGTGCACGCCCAGCTCCCGGTGGATCCCCGAGCACTCGATGCAGGTCAGGATGCCCAGGTTGGTGGAGAGCCAGGTGGGGTCTGAGGAGGAGGGAAGAGACGGAGGCTGAAGCGGGCCGGACGAGTCGCCGCTCTGACGGCGCCGCTCGGGCCGGCCACTCACTGGGAGCGCCGCAGTCGCAGCACACGTCGTTCCCCGTCATCCGCTTCACCTCCCCCAGGATGGCCTTGGTCAGCTCCTGCACGATGTTGTTCTCCCCCACGTGGGAGTCTCCTTTGAAGGCCTGGTTCAGCGCCTCCTCTTTACTGTTCTGCAGCACCGAGATCCAGCTGGAGGCGGAGACAGGAGACAGGAGACAGGAGGTCAATACGAGAGACAGCAGGAGGGGAGACGGAGACGGAGACGCTCACATCTGACAGTCCTGGTCGTCTTCGGCCTGGAAGTGATACGTTCTGTCGTCTGCAACATGAACGATCAGAGAGAAGCGCAGTGTTACGTCTCGTTTCTCTCACACGCAGCAGACCAGGCAGGAGTCGGTGAGCTCAGTCTTTATGAAGCCGTCCTGGTTCCACAGCGACGAGCTGACCGCAGCCTCCTGACCGCAGAACCACTCACGAGAGATGAGGTCGAAGCTCCGCTTCTCCTCCGGGTTGTGTTTGACCTGACAGGTCAGCAGGTTGAGTTTGGCTGGAGGTCTGTTCGCCTGAGGAGAGAGAGGAGGGGAGAGCCGTGATCCGACCAATTCTGTGATTCATATTAACCGAAATGTGATAATGCAGGATTAAATAGTTGAATTCCTCTTTTTTTAAAGCATCTTTTCACCCGACTGATGCATTTCACCTGAAAATATAATTAAAAAACTGGTGCTTGAGCCAAGAATATATCAAAAACCCGTTCAAGTTTTCACATCTCTGCTTCATATTTGCTGAACCGCTTGGTCAATAATTCTTATTGAGTGGAGGAGTCAAGGCGTACGAGAAAACCGACAGTGACAGAAAGACCCTGAACGCCTCATGGTCTCTGCTGCTGCCGGGTCTATCCTCAGACTGACTGCAGGCCAGGAGCTCAGGGCAAAGGTCAGAGACGCTCTCCGCACTGTGGCGTGAAGACACAGCTGCAGGCAGCCATGCTGAGGAGTGAAGTGGACTATTAAAGCCCCTCCCCACCCCCCACCCCCCCACCCCCCACCGCGACCCTGAAAACAGCCCCGGCAGAAACGCAGCATCAGCCGAAGCAGCGAAGCGAGAAGGAATTGAACCTCCGACCACAGCCTGGGCGGCGGAAGTTTATCTATTCAGGGTTCACGGGTGAAGATAGCAGTCAGCTGGGTGTGTCTGTGTGTGTGTGTGTGTGTGTGTGGTTTATTCAGACAATACACAGCAATCCCAGCGCTCACCACACACACACACACACACACACACACACAAGTTCTTACCGTGCCGTGTGAGATGGTGAGGTATCCGTTCTTCGCTGTGCACTTCCTCTTCTGCCACACTTTCCTCAGCCTGCAGCACACACAGACACACACACCCACACACACACACACACACACACACACTGAACTCATGCAGCAGACTGATCTGATCAAATATTAATCATGATCACATGTTATGAGTGGAATTCTCCTGCATTAATCATGATCTGAGTTCTGAGCAGCGTCTTGGTGTCAGACGGCGAGGTGAGGGTGTGTAGAGACGGCGCCGCCCGGCGCTGTGTGCTCGGCGCTCCGCTCACCCGTCGCTCTTCTTGAACAGGCAGCCGCTGCGCTCGGTGCCGTGCTCCTTGTTGCCCTGCGGCTGGTGCAGGCTGTAGGTGGCGCTCTGCCGCACCTGGGAATCCTGGGAAGACGGGCACAGCGAGTCAGGCGGAGGAAGCTCACGGCGGGGTTACCCAGCATGCCGCGGTAAACCGCTCTGCTGCGGCTGCACCGCCGAGCCGGTTACCGAGACTAAACCCCGACGGCCGACCCCCGCCGATCGGCTGGAATGAATTCACACAACGACGGAGAGGAGAGCAGAACGCAGCGTCTCCATCTGGGTCTCGACATGAGGGATGCTGGGATTCATGGAAACACTGCAGGAAATAACGAAAAGCTGAAAGGACTAAGGTGGAGTCGGGTGGAGTCAAGCCTTGTAGGGTGAGAGATGGGAAAAAAAAAAATACAGGTGCGTCTCAAACAGTTGATCGTCATCATAACTCTTCCATTTTAAATTTAATATAATTTGCAACGAGAAGCCATAATTCCAATCTCACTTTGAAGCACAGGCTGAACTACTGGAGGATGAACTGTTTGATGCACGAGTATCGGAGTCTGGAGCTGAGAGCAGTGTTGTCTCTCTCACACACACACACACACACACACACACACACAGCGACACACAAGCTGATCCACTTACTCTCCTGGACTGGTGTGGGGAGCGTGGAGGCAGCGGGGAGAGAAGAGACAGGCTGCAGGTGAGACTGGAGCCGTGTGGCTCCGCCCACCCAGACCACACGTCTAACACGCCTCAGCGGCTCACAGCTAACCCGTCTGATTCACCGTGGAGGACGACAGGAAGTCCGTCACCTCCTCAAACAGCCGCACCGCTTTAAAACACCCAGCAGCACTTCTGCCCTGGTTTCAATCTATTTCATATTTTTTCTTCCTACCGACCTACAATTCATGACTTCGAGTCAGTTTAAGATAAAACATACAAATATATTACATAACATTCATGCATTATTATTTGGATTTTATACATTCTATTTATTTATTTAATAATTAGGTGGTGTTTAAGAACATTTACTTTTCTTCTGTCTTATTTTATTCATATCTACAACATTTTAATATTTGTATTAATTTTTATTGTCACATTATCTTTTAAAAAGATATTTTAATCCAGGGCTCTACCAACCACCGGGCCACACACACAGAGAGAGAGAGAGAGAGAGAGAAAACTTTCACTTTGAGATTGTACTTTTAAATTCCTGGTTGTTTGCACTGAGTTTTATTTTGAAAAATCTTTCACTTCTGTCAGCGCTTCTTTTCTTTGCTACACTTTTTTTTTTTCGTATTTTGTTAAACCTGCGAGAAACGTGTGTGTGTGTGTGTGTGTGTGTGTGTGTGTGTGTGTGTGTGCGTGTGTTACCTCCTTCTGCTCCACCTGCAGAGCGGTCTTGAGGACGTCTCGGAGCTGAGTCAGCTGCTTCCTCTCCTCGTCCTGCACCTGCTTTATCTGTTGGAGAAGGAGAAACTGTCTGATGTTCGACTCAGGAGGGATTTACATGCGTTAGTCAGAGGAGGATGGGCTGTCAGCCTGGTTCCCACCGTGTGTAGATCTGTGGCCAGTTTTTCTATGGAAGGCTTGAGGTTGTCCACCGCTTTCAGGCCGTCCTGGAAGAAACTGAGGAGGAAGATTCATCAGGAAACAGAGAAAACAGAGGACGAGGACAGTCACAGTCCTGGACGCCACACTGGGACGCGGAGCGCACGTCTTACTTGCACTGAGCGTGGAAGTACTTGATGAGGTTCTGCAGCAGGTCCACCCCCTTCTTGATCTTGATCTCGTTGACTTTGAGGAGATACTGAGGAGGTTCAGAGAGGAGGAGGCGTCAGGCCGGGTTCAGGGACAGAAACACACCCCGAACTTTACACATTTCAACTCCAGCTCTCATTTAACCAAACTTATAAAGAAAAGAAATTACATACTAATCATAAATTCCACTTATAAACTTATTAAAATAAATACAATTTTCAAAATGTTGTTGCGGAAACGTGAAACTTTTCAAAAAGAAAACACCAAAATGATTTGCTTCTGCATCAATTGAGCCTAAAACAAGAAGTCAGAATTCTGATGTTCTTCCAAAAACATCTTGATCAGATCTCTCCAGATGTTCAGGTCTTTGCTCAGGTCTCTCCAGATGTTCAGGTCTTTGCTCAGGTCTCTCCAGATGTTCGGCGCTCTGCTCACCTCGCACATCTGCAGCTGGAAGAACCTGCGCTCCTTCTCCATCTCCTCGGCGATCGCCGCCCCGCTGATCTCCGTCCGGATCATGCCGTGCTGCCGGGCGTGCTCCTTCTTTTCCTTCTCTATCTTGGTGCTGCAGGGTGGAGACGGAGGTCAAAGGTCAGTCCTCACATCCAGAAGCAGAGCGCCAAACTGTGCAGAACCAGCCCTCTGCAGCCTGACTTTGGAAGAAACGTCAGATTAAAGAGTTCAAAACCCCCTGAAGCCGATTCAGGTCAATGAAGGCTAAAATCTGTTCCGACTGGAGTTTTAGGTGTCCAGTATGCTGCCTGACAGTCTCTACTCAGGGCTGATTTCACACAGATTCTGCATCTCTCGCTCATAATCGGGAAAAAAAAAAAAAAAAAACAAAAAAAAACAAACAAAGAAAACAGCAGACAAGAGACGGGAAGCGGCGCTCCATGCACGACGTCATTCTTCTCCATATGCTGACGCTCCGACAGCATATTTCCTCCAAACACCAGGCAGAGCTCCACTTCCTGTCCGGAGGGTCAGTCAGCACCGGGGGGGCCGCCAGGCTCGCTCATGCAGCGCATTAAGAAGCCACAGGGGGCGACGTTCCCAGCAGGAGCTCTTATTTCGTGTAAATGTGGCGTGAGTGACTCAAGCATCAATCCTGACGCTGAACCGACCAACACACACACACACACACACACACACACACACACACACACACACACACACACACACACACACACACACACACACACACACACACACACACACACACACACACACACACACACACACACACACACACACACACACACACACACACACACACACACACACACACGTCAGCCAAACCGACGGCCGAGGATCCATTCACCTTCAGCACCGTCAGCTCAGCAGACCGACCTCGAGAGTCGCTCCCTGAACGAGCAGCATGAAGGCGAGATGATCCTCCAGACTGAATCAAGTCAAGGCGTCCCACAACAAGACAAGCTGAAGATGCTCAATGATTCCGTCTCTCTGTGTCTGAGGATCTGAGCGGAGACAGACAGCAGAGAGACCAGACCTCGCCAGGCGAGGCTCTCCGCTGAACCACAGCCGCAGGACGGGATTGGCCGCTTCGCCAATCAGGCAGAAAAACCGACTCTATCGACGGCTTCTGCTCGCCGTCAATAGAGTCAAATCATAAAGAGGCACACAGCATCCAGACGAGCCGCCGCTCCACCAGACGGATTACCCTTTCAGTAAAGAATGTCCTTTGCAGCTTGTAAAATACATGAAAGCGCTATAAAGAGGCTGCGGTGAGCGTGCACAGTCATAACGAGTGTGTGTGTGTGTGTGTGTGTGTGTGTGAGACGAGTTCTTCACATTATCAGAGACGAGTCTACACATTAATCACATGGGTGGAGATTAGAGGTGGAGCAGTTAGTCAGACAGACAGAGCACAGCAACATGGACAATATCGCAGCTTCAACCAGTTCAATAAGAAACGATCAAATATCTTCTGGTGTTCATGTTAGAAATATGAAAAAGCATTAAAAATGGCTTCTTACACTTTAGTTTCGTAGTCCTTCCAGGCTTTATCGAAAGGCTTCTTCAGATCCTGTGGAGAAAAAAACCCAGAAATTATAAGATACATACTACTAAAGAAGAAAACTAGATGGAAAAACTCCTGATCAAATGTTGAGACGTCAGGATTCCAACAATTAGATGTTTTGATTCTTTTATTGAAGAGTTCACAGCCCAGAGCCCTGGTCCCCCCCCCACCCCCCCACCCCCCCAGCATCCCTCATGACAACAGAGCTCAGTGACCTCCAGGTGTGTGTGTGTGTGTGTGTGTGTGTGTGTGTTGAGTCACCCTGCCGCTCAGCGATCAGGACAAACAGAGGTCGACCAGACCGCCTGACCTCCGGCGGCCCGGAGCCGTGGCTCCTCTGGACCCGGTGGAGCGCCGCTCGGCGGCAGAAGCCACCAGAGGAAAGAGCCTGACGGGCTGTAAAAATACCAGCAGCGGAAACGAAAAGCAGCGGCCAGAACCGGGACTGTGAAGAAAGGAGAGGAAGCCGCTGGAAGAATTCCCTGCAGCTCCGCGGAGAGAGCAGAGAGGCTGAGCGGAAGGAAACGCCGCACTCGGAGCCAGCAGAAAAATGGCAACAACGGCTAAAAATACCGGGCGCGGGCCGAGCCGGGCACGGCCGGGCCGAGGAGCCCGGGCCGGGACAGGCCGGCGAGCGTCCGGCTCGGGGACAGTGTCGGGAGGAGGCGGACTCGCCACAAACGTCAGGCCGGAGTCAAATGTCAACACAGCAGATTTCACACCGCTGAATGGAGATGAGGCGATACGACTCGCGGAGCGGCGAAAACACAGACCGGTCGATAGGATGAGGGGGGGAGGGGGTCGACAGGAGCCCCACACCCCCCCGGTCCGCTCTGAAAGGCTCTGTTAGCACAACAGACTGAAACTCAGCAGTTTCTCCATCACTCTCCCACCGGCTGCCTCGCCGCGTCGCTTCACTCATCAGCCGGCTAATGACGCCGAGGACGGCGCAAAACCACAGATTTCTACAGCCAGACCTGGGTGCTGGGGGGTGGGGGGGGGGGCGTCGCTGCAGTGACAGGTACACCTCTCCAAGCGCTGCCATTAGCAGCCGCCTCGCGGCGGGGAACCCACCTTAACAAGCTAGCAGGAAGCCACGGCTGCCGGGAAGCCATTAGGCCCCGAGGTAAATCAAGCTAACGACCGTCAGAACGGGAACCCGGCGCATCCGAGGTGGTTATTAGAACACTTTCACCAACAAGTCCCACACACTCTTCAGGGAGACGACATTTTCAACAACATGTTCCTGAACAAGCTTATTATTTTTAATAACATTATCTTCGTCAGATCTATTTAATTATCTGCATAATAAAGAAAGTATTTCCTCTGCCGTCTCTGAACACTTTAACAGGTTCAGGTGGAAATCTGAAGGGACTGTGGGGTCGTTTGTTAGTAGGTTAATATGCTTTTCTGAACAAAAAGAGCAATAAATAAGGTTGTAACCAACAACTAGACAATTAAAACCTTTAACTGACTAAGTAGGAATGTGCAGTCACACTTTTTGGCCCCTCGATACTGATTTTTCAGATTTGAGTATCAGCCGGCGCCAATACTTTCCTGATCTGATAATTACATTGCTAGTATTGCAATTTCCATCCATCTTCGACCGCTTATCCAGGACCGGGAGCAGCAGACTCAGCAGGGATGTCCAGACTTCCCTGTCCCAGACACTTCCTCCAGCTCTTCTGGGAGGATCCCAAGGCGTTCCCAGGCCAGCAGAGAGACATAGTCTCTCCAGCGTGTCCTGGGTCTTCCCCAGGGTCTCCTCCCATGTCCCATGGCGGGACATGCCCGGAACACCTCCCCAGGGAGGCGTCCAGGAGGCGTCCTGAAGAGGTGCCTGGGCCACCTCAGCTGGTCCCTCTCGATGTGGAGGTGTAGCAGCTCTACCCCGAGCTCCTTCCTGGTGACTGAGCTCCTCACCCTGTCTCTAAGGGAGCCCAGCCACTTAGAGGAAGATCATTTCAGCTGCTTGTATCAAGATCTCGTCCTTTTGGTCATGACCCGAAGTTCATGACTATAAGTGAGGAGCAAAGACTGACCGGTACATTGCGAGCTTTGCCTTTCGGCTCAGCTCTTTGTTCACCACAACAAACCGATACGACTGCATCACTGCAGCCGCTGCACCTGTCAATCTCACCTCCACCTTCCCCCACTCGTTAACGAGACCCCTACAATCTTAAACCTCACTTGGGACAGAACTGCACACAGTGCATGATGGTCCAGGTTCAATGAAGCCAACAGGACAACATCATCTGCAAAAAGCAAAGACAAAATCCTGTGGTTCCCGAACCGGACCCCCTCTGGCCCCTGACTGCACCTAGAAATTCTGTCCATAAAGATTATGAACAGAACCGGTGACAAAGGGCAGCCCTGCCGGAGTCCAACATGCACCGGGAACAGGTCCGTACTGCCGGCAATGCGGACTAGACTCCTACTCATACAGAGACCGGACGGCCCTTAAGAAGGGGCCCCGGACTCTGTAGTCCTGCAGTACCTCCCACAAGGTACCATGAGGGACGTGGTGGAACACCTTCTCCAAATCCAGAAAACACACGTGGGTAGAGCTGGGTACCGTTTAACGGTACCTCTGTGAGCCGTGAAGGCAGGTACTGAAAAAAGTACCGTTCAGGAACCGGTACCGTACGTGAGGTATCGTAAAAGTACTTGTACCCGAAAAATATCTAACGGTACCCAGCATTACACGTGGGTTGGTCGGGCGAACTCCCACGAGCCCTCGAGCACCCTATGGAGGGTATAGAGCTGGTCCACTGTTCCACGACCAGGACGAAAACCTCATCGTTCCTCCTGACTCCGAGGTTCGACTATCGGTCAAATCCTCCTCTCCAGTACCCTGGAATAGACTTTCCCAGGGAGGCTGAGGAGTGTGATCCCTCTTTAACCGGAACATGACTTCAGATTCCCCTTTTTAAAACAGGAAACCACCATCCCGGTCTGCCAATCCAGAGGCAATGCCCCGACCGCCATGCGACGTTACAGAGATGTGTCAACCAAGACAGTCCCTGTAGATCCAGAGACTGAAGTTACTCAGGGCGAATCTCGTCCACCTCTCAGACCTCAGCCTCTGCTTCCTCCACGGAAGACATGGCGACGGGATTGAGGAGGTCCTCGAAGTATTCCTTCCACCATCCTATGATATCCCCAGTTGAGGTCAGCAGCTCCTCCTCCACTGTAAACAGTGTTGGTGGAGACCTGCTTTCCCCTCCTGAGGCGCTGGATGGTTTTCCAGAATGTCTTGGAGGCCGACCAGCAGTCCTCCTCCATGGCCTCCTGAACTCCTCCCAGACCCGAGTTTTTGCCTCCACAACCACTCGGTTTGTTTTCATACATCATTAATTCTAATTCAGGCCTTTTCACGCACCGTCCTGCCAGTCCACGGGAACATTGTGCTGCTAAAAAACCAGGTCGGGGTTCAAAAAAGGTTGGACAGCACTGCTCTAATCTGGGACCATACCGACCACAAATGGTTATCATGTGGCGCACTGGGTACATCCGGAGAGCAGAATTCCGGCTGACAGAGGTCTAGAGAACAGGGGTCTGGATAATCGTGGTAGGACTGTACATCCAGACTGGACTGCTAACTCTGCTTCCTGCATGGCTGCTACTCATCTGTTTCTGGCAGATTGGCTGGATTTGCCGATACCTGATCAATCAAAAAATTGCTAATAGACCCTGATGCAATCAGGACATTCCGAAAGCAAAGCCTTGAACTACCTAAGTATTAGGTTTGAAATACGTACAAGTTAAACAGTTCATCAGAAGTGCCATGACTGACGGATGAACAGTAACAGAAGTATAAACGCTGAGCTGCGGAAGGTGGAGTAAACACGACTGAGCTGGATTGCAGTGTTATTGGCGTGCTGCTTCACGGCGCTCTCCCTCCTCTCTCTGCAGTCTAAACAGCCTGCCGGGCCGGTCTGCACTCCTTCCTGCTGCTCACTCTCCTAACAGGTACTTCCCCCGACGCAGGAGGATAATGACAGAGGACGAGGACGATGATGAAGGGGAGAGAACCCGCCGGGGAAAAGCTGCAGGCTGCGGAGGTGAGAAGCAGGTCAGGGCCGAGGGGCGGCTGGGAGTGAGGCCCGTCACTTTATCCGCCGCTGCGCTTCTCTTCCTCACTCTTCACGGCGATTAAAAACGAATCTCCGGATCTGTGTGACATTTCCACGAGTGTGTGTGAGTGTGTGTCCTGAGGTTTGAGAATCAGCGGCGGCTCATTAGCGCCGTGTCATCGAGGTAATGAGAATCATCCCAGGGCTAATGAGCAATAAGCGGGAAGCATTACGGATGTGACGGGCTGCCACAGCTGGGGGGGGGGGGCCTGCGGAGTTAAAACAGCCACAAGAAGACAAAGGAAGGAAGTGTTGGAGCAGAAACGCTGACGGAGGCTGAACAGAGAAACGGCACTTGAGAGAGCCACAAAAGAGCAACAAAGGGGGGGGGGGGGGGGCAGTTCACAGGTCGAGACGGTGCCAAGTGGCTCGGGGTCATGGAGACGACCGCCGTCTCCGTGGCAACCGGCCTCATTAGAGCCCACTTAATCTCATCGTACCTCAGTTACAACTAAAGCCAATCATGTGCTTCAGGAGCAAAAGGTCAGCGAGCGGGGAGGACAGTAACGGGGGGGGGGGGGGGTCCAGCCCCACTGGAATGGAAACGTCTAAATGGAGATCTGGACTTCAGAGTGCTCTCCTAGTCAACTGTCAACGTTCTCATCCATCAATCCGATCCCTCAACCAGAGAAGGTAAGAAGCAGGTGCAGGTCTCACCCCTTTGACCCCCTTCAGGTCTCCTTTCAGCAGGCTGTCCAGAGGGAAGGTGATGATGTTGTTCATGTTCTGGAACTGAGGAGAGACACGGAGATCAGGCAGCAGAACCCATCACTGATCCGAGACACACAGTTACACCCTTCTTTCAGATCCAGACCACCCAGCAGCTCCCGGGCCCTGGGGGCCATCACCCCGTCGGAACACACTCACCAGGTTTTTGAAGAGCGCCGTGAGCTCCTTGGTGAAGACGGAGAACTTGAGGAAGGCCGAGCCCAGGTCGGGGTCGTCTCTGTACACGCAGTTCTCTCCGAACTTCTCCAGAGCCTGAGTGTACTGCTCCTCGTTCTCCACGTGAGCTGGAAAACACACACACACACACACTCAGTGGTCCGTCTGCACGTTGGTGTGTGTACTGATCGATATCGTTTCGTGCCACGTCAGTCATCTCCACCCTCCAGATCAGAGTTCCTCACAAATATTTCTGCTGCGTTACAAACAGGAGAAACGTGCAGAGACAGTGTGGTGGAGACACTACACAGCGGCTCCGCTTTTAATAACCTCACAGCCGGCTGAACCCAGGTGACCTGGCAGCTTAGCAGGTGAACACACCAGGGGTGCGGGCCAGGCGACTGTTGCTATGACGACACAGGGGGAGACAACGGGGGACGGATGGGCGACGAGACAATTAATGGGCGTTAAACAAAAATCAAAGATGAAGAGAAGAAAGAAGTGAGACATTAAAAGACAAGACACCTGCAGCAGCACCATGACTCACAACACACACTCACACACTGTCTCACACACACACTCAGAGAGAAGTGAGAGAGCCGCCAGAGGTTCATAGATGTGGCAGGTTTAGCCGGATAAGCTCCCGTCTCGGGAGAACAGATATCCATCATGTGATTAAAAGAGGCTGAAAGCTTCAGCAACCCCCCCCCCCCCCCCCCCCCCACCCACCACCAGAGATAAATCTCATTAACACAGCCGGATGCAGCAGGTGAGCTGGAGAGGTGCAGGTGGAGGGGGAGGTGGAGGGTCACGGCTGGAGCAGGCCGAGGTGACGAGGCAGGGCGGAGGAAGAGGAGCACGGAGGACAGGTTCTCTGGGGTTTACTCTGCAAACATGGCGGCTCGCTCCCGGGACTGTTGCCTAAACATCTCCAGAGCTGAGGGGGGGATTCTCAGGAAGACCGTCAGGGAGTGTATTTCACTCTCACTTCGCCGTCCGCTATTCACCGCTTCAAGACGTTACTTGCCGAGTTCTGCAGCTTTCATCACCGTGTGAGGGAGCAGGGTTCGACCTCCACCTCAGCCCGGCGACCTCCACCTGAGCCCGGCGACCTCCACCTGAGCCCGGCGACCTCCACCTGAGCCCGGCGACCTCCACCTCAGCCCGGCGACCTCCACCTCAGCCCGGCGACCTCCAGAAGCTCAGCCTTCGCTCTCACTGCCTCATTATTGACCTTCGACTACAGTCGAGACTGAACTCTTCATACTGGTGCACAAAAACTGAGAAAGTCATCGCCGCTCCTCGCAGGCGCCTGCTGAGGATTATCTCACATCCCAGAGGCTCGCTGGAAACTTTCTTCCATTACACACACACACACACACACACTCTCACACACAGAGCGGTCTAATCAGCAGACAGCAGAGCGTCCTCTCTTCCTCTCTCCCACACTGAGCTCTGAACAATGTGCGGACGACCTCGGATCAGCTCCACCTCCCCGAGGACGCTGGGAAAACATCTGGACAACCAGACGAGCAGCGCCGAGCTGGAGGAGGGAAAACCAGTCACCTGGTTTCCAGTAATCCTCCTCCTCACCGCTCCGAGCAGACGGACTCATGGCACGGTTAAAGACGTGACACCGATACAGCATCGATACGTTACTTTTTATTATTATTATTGGCTCATATTAGCCCTCGAGTTGCCTTCTAATTGAAATGTACATGGATTTTTTTTTCTTGAAATCAGTCATCCAGACTGGAAAGTTTTCCATTAGTGGGAGGAAACGAAAAAGAAAAAACATGCAGACTCCAAAAGGCCCTGCTGGACTTGAACCAGGGACCGTCTGAGTTCCCACTGCACCACTGAGTCACAGATCATCGATGTGACTGGATGTCTCATCAATCTGCTGAGACATTTTTTATTGATTGTGAGCCAATAACAGTATTTCTCATGTGTGTCTGTCTCGGCTATAAGCTCATATTCTCTGCCTCTGCAGTGTGTGATATTGTGAATAATTCCTCCTCACACTCTGCATCTCCTCCTCCGCCGCTGCTGAAACCATCGCAGTGCTTCTGGGAGTCTGTATCTTCCCTGCTGTGTCTCATTATTCACAGTTTTCCCAGCATCCTCCCTGGAGAGCGCCCAGAGAACTCTCACTCTCACTTCCTTTCTCTGAGCAGTGGAAACGGCTCCGCGAGGCCGCTGCACTCAAACCCTTCAAACTCTGATCGGTTGACGTCACCGGGTTCGATATCACTGACACACCCTGCTTCTGAGGAGGCGGATGCATCGCTGGGGGTTTACACACTTCAGAAATTTGATTTCAGTCAATTAATGCTTTCAAACTGAAAATTTCATCTGAAACTGCATTTAAATTCAAAGTTCAAGTTTTCAAAGTGTAATTTCACTTTTTGTTTTTTTTAGAGTTTCTGCTCCAGACATCTGAGTCACCATCCCTCACATTTACTGGAGGATTAATAAATATTATTCAAATTCAAACAGCTTCAGTTTCAGTGCGACATTCAAAGCAGGTAATTTAATATTGAACAAAATAGCAAAATATTTAATTTCAAATAATGAAACTTATGTTTGGTTTTTAAAATTCAAAAGAGAATCTAAACCAAAATCTCAAGTCTCAGTCTAAGAAATGATTTTGTTATAATTCAGATTAAAATACAGATCAAGTGTTCCTCATTTTCATGACATTAATGACATGACCCGTTTCTTCCTGAAATGCTGGTAGAATCCAGACCAGGTCAGGTTTCATGAGAAATCCTGCTTCACCTGCTCCTGAATTAGCATCAGCTGATCTGCTTTCTGCTCGTCATGAAAACACGTTTTAAAGCGATACTTCAACATTTTGGCAAATTGGCCCATTTAGCGCAATTCCTTAGTCATTAGAACAGCATACTTACTTTTTTCGTGAGGGCGAGCTGTTGTTTATTCAGAGGTGAGTCGGGGAAGGTTTTCGGGACGGACACAATGGAAGTGGATGGTATTTTTGTTCCCCCTCGTCAAACTCATCAAATACAAAATCCAACAACCCCAAAAGACTTTGGTGGACACGTTATAATCCACACATTCACTACGCTGTGGAACACCAACAAATAATATTGTAGCGTTACGACACTGAAGCAAATACTGGGAACTACTTTTTCTTTTGAAATCACTACGCCCAGACGCCATGTTTAGTAAGTAGTTCCGTCTTAGCAATCTTCACATAAACAACTCAATCTGGTAATTTTGCATTAATATTTCACAGCGTAGTGAAAAACCTTCCCCGACTCGCCTCTGAATAAACAACAGCTCGCCCTCACAAAAACAGTAAGTGTGCTGTTCGAAATGACTGAGGAATTGCGCTAAATGGGCCAATTTGCCAAAATGTTGAAGTATCGTTTGAACGGAAACGTGTGCAGCTTTCAGACGGGTGCTGACAGAAAGGAAACCAGCCCTCCACAATAAGACCAACCTCATACCCCTTTCCCACTGCAACTAGCGGGTCGTCCCGTGTCTGCGACCCGCTAACTATCGCCTTTTTAGACGCCTTTCCCACCGCCTGCTGACCCGCGTCTCACCTCCTGCTGGCGAGCCGCGTCGCTGCGTTTTCCCGCACTGATGGTGTCCCACGTTGATGACATCATCAGTGCGACGGAGCAAAACGAAAGTAAACAATGCAGCGGAAAACAGTCCCTGTTACCTGTAGACGAATCTCCTCTTCCCCACGGATCGGGGAAGCTCTCTGGTCTCGCTATCTTGCCAATGCTGGGTCGTGTTGACGAAGGAAATCTCACGCTGTGTCCAGAAACAACAACTAGTGCGCTGACTTAGCCGCGCTGCGTCGACGTCATCATGTAAGTTCCTCCCACTAAAAGCCGGTAGAAAGCTGACCCGGGAATTTACCGGGTCGATTGCAGGGTCAATGACCCGGGTCGAAGTCCCGGGTCAAACCTTTTCCCACTGCCACGAATTAGCGGGTTTAAACGGGTTTTTTGGCCAGTGGGAGAGGGGTATCAGACAGCTTTATGTTGAAATTTATTTTCATGTCATCTTCATCTGCCTTCAATGAAAAAAAGAAAATATTTGTAACTAAAAACTTCACATGTATGCAGATGATGGACCGATATACAACAGAACTGATTCATGTGACTCCACAGGTATCATGTTAACGTGTGTGTGTGTGTGTGTGTGTGTGTGTGTGTGTGTGTGTGTGTGTGTGTGTGTGTGTGTGTGTGTGTGTGTGTGCGTGCGCGCGCCCCTCCCAGCTGTTCCTTCTGGGGTGTGGATCAGACAGCTGTCCCTCCAGCCTGAACAGAGCTCACACTGTTCCCAAAAAGATGTGTTCAGCACATTGTTCAGAGCTACTGCCCCCCCCCATCCCCCCCCCCCCCCCATCATCCCCCCCCCCCCCCCCCCACTCTCAGCAGGGTTCTGTCAAACAAAAGACACTGAAAACACCCAACATGGCACCAACTGCCTCACTGAGCCTGCTAATAACACACACTACACACACTTTAAGAAGCTGTGCTCCTCTCCTCTGCCTCGCAGGAGGAAAAGCAGAGTTTTTATAATGAAGACCATAAAGCTGAGTTTTTAACCAGCAGCTGTGGAGGAGCTGCTCTCAGCCCGTCTGTCTGAACTAATGAGGAATAAAACCGTGACAGGCTGCTGAACGCCGACATGTTCCGCTCTCTTCTGCTTCTGAAAAAACATCTTTAAAAAACACAGTTCAGTTGACTAAAATATTGAAAGTATCAAAACAATGCCAGAGCATTAGGTAAACTGTCTGAGCTTTTATTTTGATATATGAGAGCGTTATGAACATTCTAATGTTGGACAGTACTGCTGGAAATAGTTTTCACACTATACTGCTGATTTTTTAAATAATCCATTATTTAGTTGTTTGGATTATAGCTTTAAAAAAAACAAGTGATCCAATAAATACAGTGTGTAAAGGCTGGGACAGAACGCCCGCCGCCCTCAGACGTCTGACAAACGCTGCATAATTAGTCAAATGAGAGTCAAAGGTCAGGCCTGAAAGGGACGGCCGTCTGTCTGAAGAGCGGCGGAGACGGAGGACTCACCCAGCCCGGACGTGTAGATGGCCTTCACCGACTTCTTCATCTTGTACAGAACGCTGCGGTCCACATCCAGAGCCTGAACACACACACACCACACAACACACACACACGTTACTGTCTGAAAAGCACAATTCTCTTTATACAACAAGTGAGTTCAGCTTGTTTTTTGAAGTCAGTTCTTCAGCAGCCTTTAACAGGGTCGATGGGGGACGGCATAAACACCTCCTTCAGACGTGTGTGTGTGCATGAGTTAAACTTCTGATGGTGTGTGTGTGTGTGTATTATCTCCACTCTGACTGTGTGCGATGTATTATTCAACACGAAGCTAAGAATAGACCTGAGCTTCCTCATTAGCAGTGTGTGTGTGTGTGAGAGAGAGTGTGTTAATCAGTATAACAGCAGCAGGTTGTGAGCGTGGAGGTGATGTGTACCTGCACACACACACGCACACACACACACACACGCGCACACACACACACACGCACACACACGCACACACACGCACACACAGCTCTCCTCCCGTCCACACAGTACCGAGAGCGGACTGGACGTCCAGCTGGAACAAAGCTCCACTGTGTCCTCGCTCAGAGCCGCTCTGTGGGACGGGGGGGGGGGTTTAGGAAATGACTTTTCGGGGCTTTATTAACTCCGTCCGCTCCAGCGGGCCGGAGCCGGCGCCGCCCGCGGCTGCCCTGCTCTCCGTCTGAGCGACACATATCAGATACCCGGAGCACGCACACACACAGCACTTCCCATTCATCGGCACGCACACGCTGCACTGTACACACCGGCAGCGCGGGACGCAACGACCAAACCCATTCAGTCCATACATCCAGAAGTCAAGTTGGATTTGTGCGGTAAAATCTTGACAGACACGCGTTTCCAGGAGCACACACACCTGAAGTACACACACTGCAGGGCCTGGTTAAAGTAACAGGTCCTGAAATAAAGCCGGAAGCCTTTTAACAGCAGGGCCGGTGCTAATTAAAAGAAGGCTGTGAGTGAGAGGAGGACTTAGAGAGCTGCCGGTTTACTTCCCTCCACCACCGTTAAGTGACTCATCTGCTTCATGCGCCATTATCCCATTAGCCGCACCCCTGGTCCGCTCTCGACACACAGAACCCCCGCTCATTCTGCTCAGACCCCAGAGCCAGCCGGGTGTTTTCTACTGGGAAACATCGCGGCTGCTCTGGAACACTCGGTGGAAGGGGCTTCACACGCGCTCAGTATCGATTACCTGCTCAACACAATTTACTGATGGCTGAAAGTTAATGCAATTTCAAAGACCAAGCAGCAAATCTCTGGGTTTCATCGACAGTTTGAGCAAAAGGGAGAAAAAATCCTTGACAGTGGAAGTGTATGATGATGATATGACTGGTGATGAATCCGACTGTATGCAGATGATGTTAATGTCTTCACGGTTCAGAAACAAAAAGTCCCATTTTCAAGCGAGAGTTCTGTGTTTTCACCTGAAACCACCGTCTCCATCAGGTCTGAGACGTTCTCTGCAGGCTCCTCTCTGCCACAGCGCTGCTCTGGATCTGACCTCCTGATCACAAGCTGTCCTTTCACACAGAACAATCTGCCTGAACCGGTTCTGACTGGCTGTGATCAGGAGGGAATCTTCTGACGGGAGTGTTTCCGTGAAGCTCGCTCTGCTCAGACGGAACGCGGCTCCAGCTGCTTCGGACGCCTTTAGTCTCTGGTTTGGAGGCTGAGGAAGGCGACTAATCTCTGTCCAGAGGTGATGAACTCACAGCTGATCACCTTGGGAAGGGGGGGGGGGGGGTCGAACCATCTGCACTCCAGGTGAACCAGGTTCAGGACGCATTTGGCTGAGAATGATTGAAAATCAGACTAAGTTCCTTCTTCCAGACCCGCTCAGACATTTCTGATGGTTTCCCAGGAGATTTGTCTGCATTAGATCCAGTAGATCCAGGAGGTTGTAAACACACCGATGGGCTTCAGACTGATGTTTTCATTTGTTATTGATCTGTTTTAGGAACGATCTAATATTGAATTAGTGAAGACATGAGGTGTCTCAAGTAGAGGGTGTGGTGACAGGTCCAACAGGAAACTCTTTAGCCTCTCCCTGTCTAAAAACAGGCCCTTTATTCAGCTGAAATCTGTTTTTTTTCCAATAGTTTGAAGACTGTTCTGTTGATTTCTGACCTTTAACCTGTGCTGGACTCCTGAAGCTTCAGTGAAGGTTTCTGAGAAAACAGACTTGGTCACTCCGCTCTCCTCAACAATAAAAGCCTCCCATCGTTTTATGATTCAGGCAGCGATTCTCGTCTGAACCCCTCACTGACCTCCGCTGCACCCGTAATTAGCCCGTCTGGACAGCTGAAGCCGTGCACGGCCCACGTGCACAGACATCACCGCCGCTTTCACATTAAGAGCTCCACGCTCCAGCAGAGCCTCTGAAAGAGGCCGGGCTAATAAACCGGCTGAACACGCCATCAATCACTTCCACGCCGTTTTCTCCACAGTGGAGCGAAGTGGCCGGGCTGACTGACTGGCCAGGACCCGGAGGGGGGGGGGGATACCAGGGCCGCCGAATCCTCACACAATACAGGCGGCTTGAGTCACGACTGCAGCGTCAGCTCTTCCTCTCCACCTGCTGCCGGAGCAGCAGGACCTGAATGGAGCTAATCCTGGTCTTAAAGCATGGCGTCATCTTCGTCACCGCTGTGGTCGTCTTCCTCAGAGGACCATCTGCCTCGGAGCGGCTCCTGCTTCCCCCCGGTCTGTGCATTTCCTGTCCCGTTCAGACGGATCATATCTGAGCTGTTGACATGTTGACATCTTTGTGCTTCGTATTCGTAATGAGAAGAACAACTGTAGCAAAATCAACCTCCATTAAAGTCTGTCTCAGATCTGATCTGACGGAGGAGGCGTTAATCGGACCGCGGCCCCCGGTGAGGGAGTCCAGCGAACCAGGCCTGTTTTCAGGTGAGGGTTCCAGCTCGTCTCCACGGTCTTGAAGAAGAAAGACATTCCTGGATGATTGCTCGCTGCAGCGGCTGACAGATCGACGGCGGGCCGGCCTCATTGTTCCTCCTGCTGATGACAGCACGTCTGTCTGGAACCGCGTTCCTCCTACGACACGCACTCCTTCACAAAAGATAGACCCAGCGACCCCCCCATCTGGAGCATTTCTACTGCCGTCCTCAGGAATTCAAGGCCCCGTTAACACAATGAACACCAGTGAACACGTGAAACCTTTTCTGTGTTTTGGGTCAACGGCTGAGGCCTCGGACACTAGAAACGCTGACACTGTGCTCAGACGGACCATGACAAACACGGCGGCCTCCTCCATGAAGACGGTTTTCAAACCTGAGACTGCTTCTGAAGAGAAAATCACAGACTTGACGTTTATCATCCTCCTCTCAGCGCCGTGGTGACTTCAGGCTGTTTTGGGGGGAAATGCAAATGCCGAAAAGGGGATCGCTTACTGACACAGATTTAATTTATTCTGCCGTCTGTTTGATCCTCACATCAGAAACTGAAACTGGCAGCAGATCAGTCCTGACACTGCCTCCTCCTCCTCGCGGCGCTCGGTTGCAGCAGCCTGACTGAAGTGAGGTCAGACTGCGATAAAAGTGGCGTTTCCTCTCAAGGCTCGACTGCGTTTTAAAGGTGCGACGTCAGGAGGGTCGCTCCCGGTCCCGGCCGGGCCGGGCGGCTGCAGGGTCGCTCCCGGTCCCGGCCGGGCCGGGCGGCTGCAGGGTCGCTCCCGGTCCCGGCCGGGCCGAGCGGCTGCAGGGTCGCTCCCGGTCCCGGCCGGGCCGAGCGGCTGCAGGGTCGCTCCCGGCCCCGGCCGGGCCGAGCGGCTGCAGGGTCGCTCCCGGTCCCGGCCGGGCCGAGCGGCTGCAGGGTCGCTCCCGGTCCCGGCCGGGCCGGGCGGCTGCAGGGTCGCTCCCGGTCCCGGCCGGGCCGAGCGGCTGCAGGGTCGCTCCCGGTCCCGGCCGGGCCGAGCGGCTGCAGGGTCGCCCCGTGTGCCGCCATCTGCAGTCAGGTAAACACAGGAAGGCCAGCGGACCGCTGTACCTCCACATTTGGCCAAAAAGCTGTGAGTCACTCCAAACATATGTTAAACATACAGTTCATCCCAGGAGGCTTTGCTGAGACCAGAGTCCTGAGTCAGAAGCTCTGACTCAGACGTCTTGATAGAACCTTGATTTTCACTGCTCAGTTGCACCAAAGCTATGAATGCATGAATGTGCTTGGAAGGAAAAAAAACAGTGTTTGAGGTGTTTCATTCACAACTGGTGTTCACACCGAGGGAGGAAAGCCAATATTTGCAGAGGAGCTGCTGGGTTCCTCCAGGACTCCGGCAGCCTGGAAAGCAAGCCGAGCTGGTTTCCTGGAGGTGTGAGACGGAAAGTGACGGCGAGGGAGGCTCTCTTTTCCCCTCCTGAGCCCGAGACAGGAGCTCATTACAGGAACAGCCGTGTATTTTCAGGCTGACGAGCGGCGGAGTGTCAGCAGAGGCGAGCCGTGGACTGGAGGGCCTGAAACCCAGACCCGGTAACCAGCTCTCACTGCCTCTGAGCAGGGCGAGGCGGCAGCCCGGAGGCCAGGTTACGGGGAAGAATTGATTGAAACATGCAGAAAAATCAAGAACTTGCAGAGCAGAGGCTTCTGATCGTGGCCTGACTTGTAAACCAAATTAATTCTAACAGCTGCTGGAAAGTGTTTGACCGTCCTCTGGGTTTTCAGCCTGACTGGCAGCTACCGAGCCGTCTCCTGGTGCTCCGGCGGCAGACTTCACAGCTCCGCTGAGAGCGCCACGAAGACCACAGCTGGCCAGCTGCCAGGAGTCACACTCGGATGATGGCCGAATCGACTGCGGCGCTCTAAGTGTCTGACAAAACAAACTTTCATGTTAAGTGGCGGGGTGATTTTATGAGTGTTTTACGTTTTACAGGGCGAGCGAGCAGGCTGGAGCCGCCCGGCTGGTCCAGACAGCTGCAGCCTCTGAGGAGCTTCGGAGCGACTTTCCACTGCACCAGTCCTCTGCTGGTTAGCGGCACCGCACTGCCTGCTCCTCCAGCCACAGCAAGAAGGACTTTAAAAGAAGGCTGAGAGGCCTGAAGGCCCGGTGTTTAAAACCTGCTAAAGACACGGCCCCGCTTAACGAAGTCCATAAAGCAGCAGGAGGCTGATGAACCACGAGCGGGAGAATAAAGACCAAACGCGAGAGAGACTCCGCTAACTTCAGCTGCCTTCAAACAGACGCTGCTGTCAGATGTTTGCTGCCGGAGGGGGAAGCCGAACCGCTCCGACGTGACGGCGCTTCAGAGAGTTCCAGACGAGCCGCTTCCTCCCGGAAAACTCCACAAAATCAGACTGAATATCGGCGTTTACAGAGCAGATAGAAAAGGTGGAACCCGTCCACAACACAGCTGCTGCTACAGCAGAGGAGGAGAGAGCTTCACCTCTGAGTGAGAGAGACAGGAGGACAACACAGCTGAGGATTCACCCCGCCGGGCCCCCCCACCCCACCCCCCCACCCCCCACCCCGGCCCGGGCCACAAATCAATGGCGGAGTTCATTAATGAAGAGGCAGAGCCTGCCAGCGAACAATGGCCGCCGACAGCAGCCGCTGCAGAACTCTGTGACGGATGAGAGCGGCTCGCAGTTCCCATCCGACCCCAGTGGCCCCCACACACACACACACACACACACACACACACACACGCTCACACACACACGCACGCACGGAGGAGAGAGATGATGGCTTTGCATCGACTGGGACAGGACTGTGACCTTTGACCTCAGACAGATCTGTGGGGAGGGCTGCTGCATTGTGATGTGGTCTGAACAGAGTCGGACTCCGGATGAAAACATGACCGGGGGCCGGACAGGAGACCCCCCCAGGGGGCCAGCGAGACGCGAATCCAGCAGAGGGATTAATTCTGAACGTCACATTTCTTACATACCAAACTAATTCTGGGATCCGGAGAATGTTTTCTCATTCTCCGCAGCCAATTTCCAAGAACGTCATGAATTAGAACACACACCATGAGGGCAGGAAGGCTCATTCCAGCCCAGGGATCATGGCGTCAGTCTGGTAGGACAGGTGAGACTTCTATCTCTTCAGATTCTGCAGGTCAGATAAAGACAAAGCCGCCGGCCCCGACCAGCGGCGACATGAGCTCTTCTTCCAGGCGTCTCTCAGATTTCACTGCGTTCACTGGGAATTTGATCACATCCATTCTGCAAGCTGGTGATATCTGTTCCAGTTCGTCTGGAGCTGGTGGGAGTCGAGGTCAGAGCTCTGTGCAGGCCACGCCCCCTCTCCAAGACCACGCCCCCTCTCCCCGGACAGGTACTGGCGCCCACGCCTCGGCTGAACCGGACTTCAGAGGTTCTGGCTGATGTGAGGATGGAGCTGAGAGGTCAAACAGAGCTCCGTGGCGGCGGTGCCTCGCCGCCCCACCCGCGACTTTTACCGCTCGTAAAAGTCAAAGGTGTGTCGGACTTTGAGGAGTGATAATCGCCTGGTCAGTTTAACTCCACCCAGAGGAGGAGCAAGAGGCTGGAGCTCACATATCTGGACCCGACAGGCACAGGGCCGAGTCCTGTGTCCAGGTGAGTCCTCCGCCAATCACCGGACACTCTTCCTCATTAAAGCCAGGAGCCCCGACGCCTGATGTGCTGAACAGGTGTATCTGGCTTCACTTCAACCTGCTGCTGGCGCTTTAACCACAGCCAGGCCTGGGGGGGGGGGGGGGGGGGGGGGGGGGGCATCCTGCCAGAAATCCCATTTTAATTATGGGGAGTATAAAGCTTCTTAGGTGGTGTGCTGAAGACGTTCCGGGGTGACGGGGGGGGGGGGGGGGGGGGGGGGGGCAGACATATGTACATGGGCCTAACAGATCCCTGTGTGTGCCGCTAAAGCTATTAGATGTGGATTGTCGCTGCATCCATAATCCCAGAGTCTGAAGGCTGGTTAAAACTTTCCTCCAGGCCACCTGTTTGGGCAGTGTGTCGGGGGGGGCAGGGGTCGCCCCAGAGCAGGCCGCAGCCGTTAACACCCGCCATGCCTGGAGGGAGGCCGGGAACTTCCTGTGTGGGAGTGAAGCGCTGCCGTAAGCGGGGGAGCGCCTCTTCACAGGCGGCTGGAGAGCCAGGTGAGAAATCGTCTGGCGTTGGAGGACAAACTGCCTGAGCAGAAAACAAGCGGCGGCCCCAGATTAAGGCTTAGAGGCGCGATAAAGAGATGAAGAGCTCAAGACGCGCAGCAGGCGGGCGGGCAGAGGCTCTGAGGAGTTCATTTCACATGTTCGTCCCAGAGAGGCGGCAGACCGGGCCAGGCCGGTGGACAGGCCGCTCTCCCAGAGACACTGAACTCTAAACTCTACACCCAAACCCCACGGCGCACAGCGGCACACCGGCGAGACGCGCTGCTGGGGGGTTAAATAATACACAGACCGAAGAATCACGACGTGAGCCTTCAGGACCGAGCCGCCCCGGTCCGACAGCGCCGCCAAAAACTGAGACGGCTATTAACAACCGTTATCCAGCTGAGAGAAATGAATAAACCGGACAAAGCAGCTGGTTTACACGGAAATAAACTTAATTAAAAGGCTTCATTCAGAGAGAGAGGTCCCAGTAAACCAAACACACCCTGACACGAGCAGAACAGAAACGCCACCATGAACCGTGGGAGGGGACGGCGGCTGTGCCCCACGCTGTATCCGAGTATCGCCGGACACTCATCACTGTGGAATGCAGCCAAGGCCGGCGTGTGAAAACAGTGTCAACACAGGCGTAAACGGGAGGCTAACGGTGTTCACGGGCCTGGAGGAGGAGGAGGAGGAGGAGGAGGAGGAGGGGGGAGGGGGGGGACTCCACCTGACAGCTCACCTTCAAGACCAGAGCAGCAGGACTGTCAGGAGACTCCAGACCAACCGTCAAACCGCTGCTGGGAGCCAGAGCTGCTCAGAGGTCTGAATATTAAAGCCCAGCATCAGAACCATGCCCACAGCCCGATCACTCAGCCTTCTGAACTGCGTGAAAAGAAGGAAGGACGGCTATCTCAGCTGCTTTCATAACAGGAAAAAGAGGAAAGGGGAAACTTCGCATGTGGAGTAAAGACGAGTTGTTTAAAACGGACATCTGGGGAAAACAAGTTGAGAAAGTAAGTGGAAGAGGAGGAACTTTTAAAACTTTGCTTCAGGCCAGAAAACAAAGCAGCAGCTTGTTTTCCTGCTGCTCAGGAGGATCTTTATGAATGAATCCTGAAGGGGGGGGGGGGGGTCGTCACACAAAGCCCAGAGTCCTCTGACTGGACAAACTGGTTTTTATTGCTGTGGTTTGACAAACGAACACACACACACACACACACACACACCTGAGCAGCCAGCAGTTTAAACTCGTCCAGACAGAAACAATCTGGACGTCCTCCGCCAGCGGCAGCAGGTTCAGCATCGCTCTGAGGAAGACGGATCAGAGAAACTCTGCGAGCCGTTTCCACCAGTTCACACCGAGTTAAATCTGTCTGGAGCCTCAAAACCGAAGATTTACACACAACTGGAGACATTTTCCAGCCTCTGAAGCCATTAGAGACTTTTCTTCTTTGACTTCCATGGATTTCCCTGTTGTAGGCGTTTGATCCACCTTGGCTTCCTGAGAATCTTTGAGCCATAAAACCTGTTCTGGTCGTCTTCAGCTGGAGTAACTCCTGCTGCATGATGCATGTCTCTCTGCAGTAAAATCGGCCTACACAGCTTCCATCTTCTCCTGAAATCAGCGTAAAAGCAGTGAGCAGGTAAAACCAGCCGGTGAGTTCAGGGGCTGGACTGAAAGCAGGAGCGCTGCTCGTCGCCTCCCCGACAGCCTCAGAGGAACCGGGCTCGCCGCCGCAGCCCGTCCTCCCGCGTCAGCTGAAGGTTAAAGACTCCGGCGAGAGCTCCTCGCCTGAATGAGACGCTGACGGAAACACACCGGGCTGCAGAGCGGCGAGGGAAAACGCCGTCCTCCTCACCGCCGCTTCAACACCGGGGTTTATTCTAGAAGGCAGGGCTTTTTTTAAAGTTTAAATATGCATGCTGCTTCTGCACGCCTGCACACACACACACACATATAAGCGTGTGTGTTTAAAATTCCACTCAGGCCAGCAGACAATAGCAGGAAGTGTTCCTCATACTCGGCAGCGTTTAATTGGTCAAACAGACCAAAGCCGGCGAGCGGCTTGCTGCTCCAACAATGAGGCCTTGTGTTCCCCGAGCAGCAGCAGGAGGTCAAAACAACAACAACAACAACAACAAGCTACTACAACACACAACGTCTCAGTCAGCCTGACAGATCAACCAGTCTGCCTCAAGTTCAGAAACAGGAACACATTCACACAGTTTCATCTCGAACTGAAAAGTGATGATTTTAGAAGAACAAGAGAAAATAGAACAAGACGTCCACTCAGCACAGCTTCACGCTGGGATAAAGCACTAAAAAATGGCTTATCAGGAGCATCATTTCAAATTAAAAGCACCAATCACTTCACCAAAGCAAAGGGTTCTGATCATTCTCCGTTCACAGCTTCAGTTCTAGAAGAAACAGAAGTGATAACATCCACACGTTTATTGATCCTGGTCCTCAGTGAAAACTGGAATCCTTCCAGACCGAGCTGGGAGTGAGGCGGGCCGACCGCAGCACCTGAGAGCGATGGAGGCTTCAGGCAGAGCCCCACGCCTGGAAACACGGCTCGATTCCCGGCGGAGACGACTCTCTCACTGCCCCGCTCAGCCGTCTCCACCGCTCGGAGACACACTAACACAGAAAACCCGGCGAGCTGCTCCTGGGGGGCTTCTATTTTTACTCAGGCGGGGCGAGGAGACGCCCCTCAAACACAAACCAGGGAAACTACAAGCAGTGAGGGGGGGGTGAAGAGGAAGTCACCTTCCTCCTGACGACCTCCACAACCTGGACCAGTCCTCAGCCAACTGAGGAACAAAACACAGGCGTCAAACATATGGCACGGGGGCCAAAATGGGACCGGCAGCAGCTCCAATCCGGCCCCCCAGAGGAAGTACTTCATCTGAACTTCATGGCTGATTTATTGGGAGAAGCATGAGCATCAGAACCAGACAGGTGAACCAGAGACCAGGTGCCCGACCAACCAGTCTGCAACAATAAAGTCAGCTTCAGCTGATTTTTCAGAGTAAACTAACAGAGTCAAATGACCTGCTCATCAGTCCTCACACTGAAAGACCTGGGTTGTTTTTACATGAAGGTTAAATCCTGCTTTAATTCTTCGGGGTCATGAACTCACTCCCACTCGGTGGTGTGGATATTAACCCTTTAGTCCACTCAGTAAAACACCTTCAGCGTGCTGCAGGGTCAACCGGAGGATTTTTGAAGGTTAATGATCCAAAACATCAGTGTTGATGAGAAAATAAGAGAAGTTTGTGTCATAAAGAGCACATCCTGCACAAGAAAACCGTAAAGGAACAACTGGATTAACCTGCAGGGTTAAAGGCAGACCCCCCCCGGCCCTCCTGCCCCCCCTGCTGCAGATCCCCTGGATCCGCCCCTGTCATGGAAGCAGGGTCTGGGTTCTGGATGCTTCGTCCTCCGCACTCACCTCCTCCAGAGCAGACACGGTGTTCCGGCAGTGGGACATCCTGGTGGTGAAGTTGGACGCGGTGGGGGATTTATAGTCCTCATTCGTCTCCGCCACAAACTCTGAAACCGTGATCTGGTCCGGCATGCTTAAATCCCTTTAATTACGCCGACGAGGAACGAGGAAGCGCGTGAAGTTGGAGGCTCTCGTGGCGCGCGGGGCTGAGCGGGGAGGGCAGTTCAGAGCGGCGGCGGCAGCGTGCGTGAAGGTCCCCGCGGGCAGTAAACCATCCCTGGGTGTGGAGGAGTCATTCCCCGGTGGGCTGCGGGCTCGATCCGGGCTGCGGCCGCAGGGTGACGGCTCGGTGGAACCCCTCCCGGCTTCACGGCCCGCCTCGTTCCGCTGCAGAGGCTGCTTCTCCGCGCTGCGTGTCCTTCTCCCCGCGTCCGGCCCGGGGGAACTTCTCCTTCCTGCGAGTCCCGGGAAACAACGAGCGGCCGTTTCAACGGGAGCGCACGAGCTGACAAAGGTAGAGGAGGGGACTCACTGGACCCGCGGCAGCCAATGGGAGGCCGCGGCCGCTCCCGGACAGCCAATCAGCACTCGGAGGAGGCGTGACCGCATGCTGCCTTCAGGTGCTGCTCGGAAACTTGTTTCTTTTTTGGGAGAAAAGTGAATTCTACTTCATCACACCTTAAAGGCAGAGGTCACGAGGTCATCCAGAAATATTGATGCTTTGGGTTGCCCCCCCCCCAAATCTCTGGACTCTAAGATGAAAAACAAGTCAGGATTCAGAGGGAAAAAAGTCAGGATTCTGGCTTCAAGCTTATTCAGAAAAACTTTTTTTTTTTTTTTAATCAAAGATAAACCTTTGAGAGGACAGAATTATGACCATTATATTGGAAAAAAAACTGACATTTGTACTAAACTTAGAATTCTTACTTTAACCTTTCGAAAGATAAAGATAAAGATAAATAGTCAGAAAACAGACATTTAACACAACATTCTCGCTTTTCTGATTATTTATCCAGACTTACTCGTATACAAAATGTTTTATTTTTTTTCCCCCAATTTACAAAGACACATGTCTCCAACTGTTCCATCAATCAGATTTGACTCGAGGTAGGATTGTAATTTTAATCATAAAAAAGCCCAAATAATTCTGAGGGGAAAATTGTCAGAATAATCTGAACAGAAACCTTTGTTACCAAGATTTTTTTTTTTTTTTTTTGGAGGGGGGGTGGGGGTACACCCAGTCGTCTTCCATATAACTGAATCTTCATCAACTAAGAAACATAATGCCTTTTTTTTCTGTTTAGAAATATATAAAGTGGCGTCTTGAGAAATCTTGAATATACTTAAATAGTTCAGAACATCATCTAGAGACCGATTTAAAATTTTGTTAAAACTTTAAATTGGTGAATTATCATTTTTCCATTATTCTTATACACGTGCATCTCAGAAAAGTGGAACATTATTTTATTTTAATTGAACTCTTTTACTTAGATTGTCATAACTGTAGTTGAAAATGAAAGAAACTATTCATGTTAGAAAATACCTTACTTTTTTATTCACAAGCTAGAATTATGTTAAAAATTAAACATGACATTTTATTTTTTTGTTTATTGGCTAAACATTTGTAAGTAATAAGAAGATGTCAGGCTGAATATGAAATAAGAAAAAAATTAGCTATTTCATCATGTTATTTCACCTTTTTGGATTCACCGTTGAATAGGCACTAAAGCAAAATTAAGCAGAATAACAATCGAATTCGTCAAAGTCTAATGTCAGAGTAGCACGTCTGAATTCATAGGCTGTATTTTGCATTTTGTATTTTGTTTCTATGCTTTTTACCCGAGCTGATCCCAGGCTAACAAAGAAGCCGTTTCAGGCCACACATCTCTCATAGTAAATGTCTTTTACAGAAATGAGTAACTTACAAGTCTTACAAACTGACTGCTGGTGAAATCTGTTAAACCCCGCAGCACCTCCAGTCTGAAGCAGGCTGCAGTGCCAATATTTCCGACAGCCCCTGAAGGCAGCACCGTGTCCACGGCAGGAGCAGTGAAGTGAGAGACGGAGGAGAGCATCCTGCACCATCCCAGAGGACACACGTCCTCTGCTGTCTCCGTGTCTAATTGAGGAACTTTGTTTTGCCTGTAAACATGGTTTTGTTGATGAAGGGATCATTTCTGAGTATCAGCTGTAGAAAGTCCAGGTAGCACATCCACTCCATCAGCAAAAACTCTCCATCAGATTATTCCTTACCACAGAAGCTTTTTGTTTTTGTGTAACCAAAGCTTCAATTACTGTCTGACTGCATCAGTGCAGGACTGTTAGTTATATAAAGAGAAGGGAAAGAAATGAACAGAAATTCAATTACAATCTGTCAAAAGATTGCGTGAAGGGGTAATTAGTGAGAGACAGACCGCATAGCGAGCCACTGTTTCAGCTTTTAGGAACAGTGGAACCAGAAGATAAAAGATACGAGGGAGGAAATCCTTTGACATAATGAAATAAATCCTCGTCGCTGAGCTCTGAAGGAGGTTTCTGTTCTTGTTCTTCACTCGTTCCCACATCCGTTTAGCTCCACGAGGATTTAATCTGAAGCAATGACGTTAATAATAATAATGGTGCCACATGGCAGAACTGCAGCAACAGGAAATCAAGGAACCACAGCTGTAGCCAGCACGGTTATTCCAGCAGAAAAGGTTCTAACAGGGGGAGCTGAGCCTCAGAAGAACTGAAAGGAAGAGCACTGAGGAGGTTCTGTTCTGAACGTCTGCTGGCATCAAGACTCACTGATCAGAGTTCTGTCTCTTCATATCGTACCCTGAATTAAAATGGGATGATCTCACTGAGTTAGCAGTAATTTCCTCCCAGCATTCCTTCCTGGACTTTGCTGCAGTGACAGTGTTGCTTTTGTCCCGGGTGACTGGTTTGAATCCTTCATGTTTCTGAAGAACAGTGGTCTGCTCTGCAGGGCTTGATCAGAGCTGTGTCTGTCGTCGTTCTTTCCACCTCTAGACATCCAGTGTGTGCTCACGTTCAGGGCGAGTGTGTATGAAACATGACCGTCACTGTGGGAAGGTGTGGAAAGTCTACTGACACTCGTGTTGACGCAGCAGGACGGAGTGATTCAGGATTACTGAGACGCTCCTTCAGTAAAGGGGACAGAAGCGTCAGGTGGTGGAGACAGACAGCTGATCCACGGCTGCTGTCATCAAACAGGAAATACTGGACTTCCAGACCCTTTCTGGTGACTTTTGCTGTTAGATCTTCATCCTTTGTGTGTTTTTAAAGCTCCGAGTTTAAAACCAGAAATGGAGGGTCTGTGATTCCCCGGATCCTGAGGACTGGAGGCAGGGACGGAGAGGTTTCAGCCATTAGGTAATGCCAGAGCCGGGAGGTTTTTCTCCCGTGGCACCAGCAGCCTGGAATAAAACAACAGCTCTGGCTTCCTGAGCGCGCCGTGCTGTTCCCGGGACTCTGGGTGAGAAATGTGCTGATGTTTTCCCAGCTCGTTCAGGCCTGCCGGGACCGCCGCGGGTAGAAATAGCCGGGCAGAAACCCCGGGCAGCCGGGCAGCGTTCACACATTCTTTCAGCTCCGCACCGTCTCCTGGCAAGCTGCGAAACGAAGAGGCCGGGACCCAGGCTGACCCACACACACACACACACACACACACACACACACACACACACACACACACACACACACACACGGACATCTGCTGTACAGACGCAGCCCCTCACTGCTGACATGACTTCATATTTTCAGTCTGCTGAACAAACGCAGGTTTTCATTCCTCACACGGAGACTCGACGGCGCGGAGAGGAAAAGCTCGCTCGTCTCTTCGCCTCTGGAGAGGATCGGCGGTGGAATATGGGGTCAAACACCTGGAACAGTGGCGCTGTGTGTGCAGGGTTCGATCCTCACCAGGGGAAACACAGCTGTGTCACCAGAGAATGGAGCTTTCACGCCAATCAATACTCTTCTTCTGCTGTGTTGCGTAACGTCCGTTCTCGCCCGGTTGTGTGTCGCAGCTGGCTGATAAAGCACCCAAAGAAGAGCTGTGAGCAGCTTTACTGAACTGAACAGACGCCTCTTTGACAGCAGAACGCTTCTTCTTCTCCTCTGCATGCAAACTACAGACACCAGCAACAAGTCAGAAATCAGGCTCATGTGCGTCTTTTAATGACCTTTGCTAAACAGTAATTCCTCGATTTGTTGCTGTGAAGCTGAAGCAGGAAGTAAACAGGAGCTGAGGCCGAATTCAAGCGGCAGATGCTGGCAGAACAATGGCCTGAAGCAGATGTGGCGGCGAACAAAGAGACCCTCTTGGAAGAGACGTTGGCGATTTGCATTGCGAGCAGGGAAGCGCAGGGCGTGTCCCTGCAGCCGTCCTCTGGTCCGAGCGAGCAGCCGGCAGCTCCACTGATCTGGCGTCTCGGCCTGAGCGTCAGCAGCCGAGCGCCGCTGCACAGGACGGGACCCCGTCACTTTTTCCAAACCATGACTTCATGGTTGTGTAACAGGTGGGACAGCGTCACCGTCCAGCAGGAAGAGGAGCCCTGAATGACTGCTTTGTTCCCAATTATTTGCAACTAATTGCAACCATCCTGCACCTGAAGCTGAGGAGGAGGAAACGTCTTCTGCTAACAGCAGCCTCCCGATGGAATTTGTTTTAATGTGTCTGCTGTGTTGATCAGGAGCTCGGCTGCTGCTGAAGTCCAGGAATCCTTCAGGAAATGATACGGCAGGAAAGAAAACCTCCAAATGTTCGTTCATGCTGGATTCCTGAATGAATTTCACGGCTAAACATTGTCAGTGACAGTGTCTGGAATTCATTTTAACTAAAAGCTTATTACAAAGGACATAACCTGCAGCGCCTGATTACTGACAGATTAAATTTAAGATTATTTAAAGGAAAAACAAACCAAAAATGAGTTACTCTATGATAGATGGAGCTTTTCCTCTTTCTTGTTAATGGTGATGTGGCTGTGAGGAGAGGCTGAAGACGCTCAGGAGGTGTGTCCAGACGTGAGTCTGAAGTGTTGCTGCAGTCTGCTGCCTGTCAGGGAGTCTCCCTCCCTCCATGCTGAACTGAAGTGAATTCTAAACTCCTTCTTTCATCCCTCCTGTCTCCGTCTCGCTTCATAGCTGCTCGGTGTTTTCCTCACTCGGCAGAGCGTTTTCAGTCCGCCTCACACTTTCCCCTCATGCCAGCTGAGAGTTCCAGCAGGTTCAAAGGTCAGAGCTGGAGTCCCTCACACAATGATCAATCAATGGGAATCAATCAGCGGCTGCAGATTGAAATCGCTCCGTCCGGCGCGGCCGGCCGAGATTTACGGTCCGGTCCGGCATCTGCAGGAGGTCAAGAGGTCATCAAACAATTCACCGCTCCAGTTTTTAAGCTCCTTTCCACGACTTCACACTGAAAACAGAGGAGAGTTTCACCTTGGCAGGCTGAAGGATGCCTCAGAGCGGAGGCTGGCCTGGAGCCCCCCCCCCCCCCACTGAGTGATGATCAGCCCTGCAGCTGCCTCGCCGTCGTCATTAGCTCTGAGAGGCTCTCACAGTAATCATGAGTCCTCTCAGGGTTTGGCCTCCATTCTTCATTATGACCTGACAGGCGCCGTGTCAACCTGCCCCCCCCCCCCAATCCCCCCATCCCGTCCTGCTCTGCTGAAGCTCCCAGTTCACTCTGTCCACCCCCCCTCTGTGTGCTCCACAGGATATTAGCTGCTAACCACCGGACAACGACACAAACACCCTCCAAAGTGATAATGATCTCTGAAATCCCAGCCCTCCATGGCTGCCCTCCATGGCTGCCCCCCCCCCCCCCCTGGCGGCGAGCGGCGAGACGAGGACTCGTCTGCAGAGAGAACCCGGAACAGGACGGAGTCTCTGCTGACCCGACAGGAATCTGTCTTCTTTTATAACGCACTCAATTAAATATTAATTCTCCGTCTACGGTTCCACCGGCTCTCTGGGTGAATAAAGGACAAAATCAGGTCAAACGTCAAAATCTGCAGCAGTCAGCAGTATTTAGGTGGATAACTTTTAAAAACTGAACTTTTCTGCCTCTTCTTCCACTTCGAGGACTCCATCGTCCAAATCACCACACTCCGTTGTTCCAGTGTCCACAGAGCGGACGATGGTTAATAGACCTGCGTCAGACTGAGCTCTGCCTTTAGCGACCCACCTGACTGCGGACTTCCTGCCTTTCGGGCGTTTCGCCGTTGTTTTCAAGAAGCCTCCGTGTCATTTTAATGGACTTCATTCTGCAGTGAAACCAGGAGGTTCTCTCAACATGTAGAATGGAGGAATTGTTGCGAGCTCTTCGGCCTGCTGTGGCACATCAACACTCCGTGCACGTCCCTGCAGACCCCTGCTATTTAAAGAAGCACCCTCCGGTCTGGGGATTCAGTTTAACCCCCAAACTCCAGCTGGGGAGTCCGGAGCTGCACCGGGTCTCTGGAGGAGGAGGAGGAGGAGGAGGAGGAGGAGGAGGGGGAGGCGGAGGAGGATGGAGCAGGGAGGAAGAAAACGGAGCATGGAGGACAAGGAAGAGGATGGAGTGGGAAGGAAGAGGAAGAAGATGGAGCAGGGAGGAAGCTGAAGATGAGGGAGGCAGAGGAAGAAGATGGAGCAGGGAGGGAGAGGATGGAGGAAGAGGAGGGGTTTCCATGACAGTCCCAGCTGAATGAAGTGTTTCTTTCCTCATGATGAAGAGTTTGACTGAAAATCACTGAAAAGAACAAGAAAAAAAAAAAAACCCAGAATCGTCCAACATGATTGAGAGTGTGTTAACACACGGTCTGTGTTTCTATCTGTGGTCCTGTGTGTGTGTGTGTGTGTGTGTGTGTGTGTGTGTGTTCCAGTGGGTTATGAATGATTGATTGTGGTTATATAAGAGCTGTAGTACATGAAGTGCCTGCTGAGAGTGTGTGTGAGTGTGTGTGAGTGTGTGTTGACAGAAGCAGCCTCCAGAGATGATCAGCATTAATACATTCATCAATACCTTCTAATAACCCTCACACACCGTGTGTGTGGCCCGGAGGCAGAGAGACGCTCAGCCTGCTGCTTCATGCTGTCTGCTCTTCTTTGATATCTGAAGGAAGGATTTTAACTTTTTACATTTTGCGCAGCCTTAAAAAAAAATCTAAGACACAACCGGTGATAGATGAATAATTGAAATTGTACATTTACAGCAGGAAAAACCAGACAAGAAGCTCTGAGTCATTCCTCCATGCAGTGCAGGATGGGAGATGGAGAGCTGGGCTGAAAAAGAGAGAGAAGAAAAGAGTGCTGCTGTGATCCTGACGCTGAGACAATAAGATAATTAATCGTTTAAATGTACACGTATTGCTTTTAAACCTCACTATAAACACAGTGACTCTCCTTCCTGGTGAGTCTGAGTCAGTTTGTACTGCGGGTGAGAGCTGCCCTCTGTTGGATTCTGGAATGAAGTACAAACAGCTGCAGGCCGAACATGTGAGGTTTTATCCTCTGAGAAAGAAGCAGACATGATGGACTGAATAAATAATCACAGCACGGAATTCACACAGATTCCACAGCAAAGGCAGGTTGAAGCGTATCAGACATGATTCTGAGGCCAGAGTGTGTAAAATATGAAGGTGGAGGATGAGAATCAGCATCCACTAGATGGCGCTATGTATCAGAGTGAACATGCTCCCGACTCCTCCTCAGCTGGTCGACTTCCTCTGCTTCTTCCAAGAAATGCCCTCTGCTGATAATCAGATCATGGAGCAGTGTGATCGCTCTGCTGGAGGAGACTTTCATTTGATTTCCCACATCATAAAACCAGCGGAGAGACTCCAGAATCAAACCACCGGCTTCACGAGGGAGGAACTGCTGCTCTCTGGATAGAAATCACACTTTACAGTTTTCCTTGTAGCTTCCGCACATTGCAGGGGACCAGGTTCCACTCTCTGGTGTACTTGTGTTGGTCCACAAGCCATATGTTTCACACCCCTGATCCATGTCTCTGATGATCGGGGGTTTTCTGGTGATCTTCAGGGGTCCAGGCAGGACCCTCTCTGGTCCTCCTCCTGTCCTCCCTGTCCCGCCTCCCCTCCACAGGTCTTCTGGGTCTGTCTGCTCCACCTCATGGCTCTCATCTGTCTTTCTATCCTTCCTCCTTCCTCCTGTCTCTCTGAGGCCAGGTGGGCTGAGGGACCTGATGTTTGTTCTCTGGGTTTGGAGGTTCTGCTCCTTCTGTGTTGATGTGTATAAAGTTCACATTATTGACACTCTGGATGTACTGAACTGTGTTTTTCTGGCCTTAGACTCTGACTTTAATTACCCCTGAAGACCTGTCTGCCTTAAAGGTGCCTTAAAGCTCGTGTCCGGAGTTTCCGTTCGTTTCCAATGTATGTATCATTTTTCAACAGAGCTTAAATGTTTCCGTCTGGTTCGATACTACAATATTAGCATAAAGCAATATAAAAATTTATTTATAAGCCCCGCCTTCGTCTCATAGACCCCCATGTTATCTGAAAAAGCGCCGGTCAGCGTCAGCCAATAGATTTCGAGCTTCCGCGTTCTCGTGCTGTCAATCAAACTGTGCACGCAGCGTCTGGCCGCTCGCCCAGGCAGAGGAGAGTTAGCAACGCAGCAGCCGCCGCGCTCACCTCGGATATATCCACTGTCTGCTGAACATCCACCGGAAACGGCTGAACATGGAGGATGCTGTAGGACTCGGAGGCTCTCATTTTCACCCGACGGATAATAGCGTGCACAATTAAAGGGGCGTGGCTTGGTCGCTCATGAAAGCAGAGGGAGGGCGGAGCCTGAGATGTTGGATTAAAAAAAGAAACCTCTCTCTTTCAAAACTCCGACACGAGCTTTAAGGAGTTTGCACGTTTTATGTGAAACAGCGCCCCCTGCAGGCCTTGGGCGTAATGCAGCTTAGTGGAAAAACTCGTCCCTGTGGCTCGCGTGCACGGAAGAGGGGAACTCCGTCTTCGCTCGTTTAGTAGCGTTCAAGTAAAATGTAAGTTTCTTTTCCCTGGTGGAGTCTGTGTGGAGCTGTGGCAGTGCTAGAAGCCAGTCTGTTCTGACTTCCTGGAAGATCCTGCTCAGTTGTTGCTCACTAAGCATCTGGCGGAGTAATGGCGGACAAAATGCTGGTGCCCGACCGGCACTGCAACTTTCAAGTGACAGTTTAGCGCTGTTAGAGGTACTTGTAATGAATATGTCAGGGCACATTGTACACATCATTAAAAATGTGTAACATGTTTATGGTGGAAAATAAGTATTTTTAAGGTTGTAAAACTCCTTAATGCACCTTTGAAGGGGACATATTCTGCTTTTTTCACTTTGTGAAGAGTGTCTTATAGCAGTGTATGTTGCCGTAGCCTCATTACGAAGTTTAAATTTGAAAACTGTCTGTTTCCTCCCTGTCTTGCTACAACACATTTTGTGAAAATGGCTGCTGAAACCGTCGAGTCTGAGTTCGCAGGCTCAGAAACAACCTGTTCTGAGGAGGGCTCCTCAGAGTCACTTGTTAGACCGCTGAAACTCCGAACAAAGGATGAATTTGGGGCGAACAAACTTAAGTACTATGTTTTTTTCGCTTCTGAGACCGATATGACGTGACTGAAAAATAGCATAATACGTCCTCTTTAATAAACCTGCTACTGACTCTGAATGGGTCGTGATCTGCTTTTGGGTTCACCTCAGTTCATGATAGGTGAAATCTTATGATCTATAGAGGAGGGTAATTTGGTTTATATAGTAGGCGATCATGATCTACTGTACATAAAAGGGTATTATGATCCATAAAGAAAATGTATTATGATAAAGGTCATATGATCTACATAGGAAGGTATTATCATGAAACGTATATGATGATATTATTATGATCTATTTAAGAGGATATTGTGATCTATATAAAAGGGTATTATGATCTAAATAGTAATGGGTGTAATAATAATATAATATGTAATAATAACAGTAATATGATCTACAGTATATAGGAGGGTATTAATATGATCTAAGAGTATTATGATTATATGGGTATTAGAGATCTAGATAGGACGGCATAATGACTTTTATAGGAGGGTATTTGTATGATCTACATAGGAGGGTATTATGATCTATAGAGGAGGGTATTTTGATCTATAGAGGAGGGTATTTTGATCCATAGAGGAGGGTATTATTATGATCTGTCTGTGATTTGCCTCTGTGACGTCATACTTCCCCCTTCACGTGCAGTGAGGTTTTCCAGCAGCTCGTGCAGGATTGTTAATATCGCAGTGAAATCTTCCTTCGAGCCACCGCCGGCAGTGCCCGGAAGGATTTTGATGCTCTCACTTCTGCTCACATGTGGAGAAAACAGAGGATCACTGTGGAGGGCCGGGCCGCCATCTCTCCATTTTTACTGTCATCAAAGAGTCTCTGGCTGCAAGAGGATTCACGCCTCAGTGTTCACTCCGAACAGCCAGCCCATCGACCCTGCTCTCACTTCAGACTGGATAATAACACAGTTTTGGTTCCTAACGTCCTCAGTAATGAACATCTAAACTATTTAATTCCTTAATTCCAGCCTCATGTATTTAGAGACCTGGAAAAAAGATTCAATCTAGTGTGAACCCACCTTAGATGATAGAAGTTTATATTAATCTCTGTAAACTACAAATATTTAATTAGATTTTTTTTAAAGAAGAAAAACATATTGAATATGTATTCAGCAAATAAGATTAATGCCAACCAAATAAAGTCATTTTAATCATTTCTATTCTGACTTAAATCTCAGAACATCTCAGTTTACTTTGATATGACAAAGCACAAAACACACAAAAAACCCCTTTGTCTTTTTTAAAAAAATAAAATGAACAATTTAGAGTTTAGACAATTTAGCAATTAATATACCTTATGTATTCAGAATCAGTAATAATAATAATTACTATATTTTAAAGGGGTCACAATAGTAATTGTTGTTGCTTTGAGTGAGTGAGGTAGACAGTTGCATTAAGTCATTTTTTGGCAAATGATAAATCAATTCAATACAACATTGAACGTTTGCAAACTTCTGAATGAAAATGAGCAGGAATAATAATACAATTATGCAATGTGCCTCTTTGAATGAAACAGTCAGTTTAACATTAGCAATTAAGTCAAACAGCAACAAAATCACGATAAAGTCTGATAGTTTGTACTCAAACCAAATCCGATGCGTTTAATTTCTTTGTGCAGGTGGAGGATAAAAAAATTACTAATTTCATCTGTCAGTTCAAACCGATCACACCTGCCGCAGTATGAATAAAAAATACAAATATATGGGATTCTGAATTTGTCAGTAATAGAGCGTGAACTGTAATAAAGGAGTGTTTTTGCGTGGATTAAAAAGTGAAAGCTGGCGCCGGCGGGGGGCGGAGCGCCGCGTCGGGGCCCGGAACGCTCTCGCCCCGCCTCGCTCGTCTTTGTTGGATGTGTGCCGTGGATGACAAGCGTCCAGCACGTCGCAACAACAGCAGCGCAGCGGCGGCTGTGGAGCAGCTCTTCCCCGCTCATCACCCCGACACTCCGAGCTCTCCGAGGATCGACCCCCCCGCGCCGCGTCCCAGCATGGCCACCCACACGACGGCGTCCTGCACCGGGTCCACTCTGCTGCAGCCCATCAGCGAGATCATCAATCTGCCTCTGGACCAGGTACGTGTTCGGCTCGGGCGGTGGACCCGGTCCCCCCCCCCCCCCCCCCCCCCCCCCCCCCCCGCCCCCCCTCACAGCTGGACCCGGGGCCAGCGACGCCTCCGTGGGCGACGCTCCGTCCGCCCCGCGGCCGCTGCGCATCGCCGCCGGGACCAGACGTTAGCTTAGCATCGGTCCATTGCGGATTCGGGGGGAAAACGGGAGGAGAGAAGGGCAGAGTGTCGGCGGCGGGGGCGATCACGGGAGGGCCGGGGAGAGCCAGGCTACCGGGAGCTAATGCCCTTTGTCTGGGAGAGCCCGATCCAGAGGTGCAGACCGGAGCGCTCTCATTGTCCCCCTCTCCTCTGTCCCGCTCTCCGGCTCCGCGCCTCCCGTCGGGCCCTGCTGCTGGGAGGCATCCCGGGGAGCCCTGCAGCGAGGGGCGCTTCCTCTGCCGGAGGAGACACAAAACCCAAAACACCAAGCTCCTGAGCAACACACCAGGCTTTATTCTGACAGAGGTGCATTTCCACACACACACACACACTCACACACACTCGCACAAATCCCATTCACACAGCAGGGGTGTCAACATGCAGTCGGTGGGCCAGAAGCGGCCCCCAGAGAGGGTACGCTTTGGTCGCTTTGGTTTGACCTTGGAAACAGGAATAATGTTCATCTTCTTTCATTGTTTTAAAGGTCTCATTATGTAAAATTGTCTTTCTAAAGCTTTTTCTAACCGTAATCAGTGTCTCCATGTCCTGTTTGAGACTCCAGAGGTGAAGAAAGTGTCTTCTCCCTCACTGGATCTTCTTTCTAGTGAATCTGAGCTCAAACAGCAGATTCAGAGATTTTCCCTTCGTGACATCATGAGGGGAAATAACACTGAGAGGGGCGTGGCCTTATAGGAAGGGGCGTGGCCTAACATGGAGGGGCGTGGCCCATGAGTTCACGCAGCTTCTTCCCAGAGTGTGAAATATCCAGACTGAAACTCAGTAGTTTTTCTGTTGCTGGCCGACGTCAGGATGGGACTTTTCCTGTTGGACGATGAAGAGGCCTTCACATCAGCAGGGGCTAGCGTTAGCGGTAGCTACTTGGTAGAATCTAACAAAAAAAAGGACCAAGCTCGCATTCAGACACAGCATTCACAGTGTTTTAACTCCATCGTCTCCTCCTGGGTCAGGTTGAGTTCAGACTGGTTGACCGGCAGAGTGTTTCTGTGGGACCTTGAAGAAAACAGCAGCTGCTTGTGATTTATTGACTCATTTCTGATTTCCAGAAGGTGGAACCATCATGCTTCTGTTCTTGTTTTGGTCTTCAGACATTCTGATGATCACCAAGAACTTCTTCTTGCGCTGTCGTCTTTTAAACGTGTCTCATCGCTGCACTGCCCCCTCTGGATGGTGCGGGTATTGCGGCGTGGTTTGTCAGCCGCTGTGGGCCGGTGCCGCTGACGGCTCAGTGGCTGCTGACGGAGCTGCAGCAGTGTCAGGCGCCACACCCACCCCACCGTCTGTGTGAAGCACATCTCCACGCTAACGCCGGCGTGAGAGCGGCGAGCGGCGGTCGAGGCTGAGAGCCTCCGAGCCGACGTGGGGCCGAACCAGGACGGCTCCTCCCCTCACACTCACTCCTCTAACCGCCATCACTCTCTGATTTGCGGTTTGTCAGAGGAAAGCTGGGTAAATCCATCGGGAACCGCGGCGGCCGCCCGGATCCGCCCGTCGCTCTGATGGCTTCATGTTCAGGCTCTGAGTGAAGACGCTCGCTGTTCCAGGTCCGGTCTGTGGAGGGTTTTCTCTGAAGAAGAAGATTTTCTCAGAAGTATTAAGTTAAAGAAAACCTAAAATAAAATGCAATTAAAATTTAAAAAAAATGCAGCTCCTATTAAAAAGCAGATCTCCAAGAACTTAGATGTTGTTCTTTGAATAAAAAAAAGTCACATTTCTTAGAATGCATCATGATTCTGAAATCAAAGTCACAATTCCTAGAAAAAACGATGCCAATCCTGACAAAGTGTTTATTCAGAGCACAGTAAGTTTGCAGTGTTTGTTTGGGGCGGCTCTAACCGGCCTCACTTCCTGTCAACTCCCATCCAGATTCCTCCCAACACGGAGTCTCATCTCTCTGTTGATCAACTGGGCTGTGAGGCTCAGGAGGTTCCAGTCGAGCAGCTGAAGCCCTGAACAAACAGCAGAGAGCAGGTCTCTCCGGTGGTTCCTCTGGACTCCAGCTCCGATCCAGACCTCACATCTTGATGCAGATTTCAGCTCTTTTCCCTCAGTGCTGTCTGGAAGGCTCAGCTAATGTTTAACCTTGATAAACCTGAGCAGAGGCTGTCTCCGCCCTGACGTGCTCCAGGAATGCGGCGTGGGGAGAAAGACATGCCGCGACTTCTCGTCCCTTCCTGAGGCTCAGCGTTCACAACAGGAAGTGGCGGTGTGTGTGTTCCCTCTAAAGTCTGAGCAGCTGGCTCATTATGTAGGGCTTGCAGTGTCGGCCTGGGTGTGGGCCCCGGGGCCCCTCTGTAGCGTTGTGTCTGGGCCCCTCCCGTGCCGTCAGTGCGTTGAGACTGAGGAGGAGCCTCGGGTCTGGCTGAGCGAGCCACGTGGAGAGACGGGCCTCTGCTCCAGCCTGACGGCCAGCTATAACTGGAGCTGTGAAATCTGACCTGAGACCAGCCTCTCCTCCTGGATCCCTCTCAGCCCCTCCCCTCTCAGGAGACCCCCCCCTCTAAGACGTGCCTCCACACTTGGATTCAGGGGTTCTCACGTTAGAAAACTGACTTCTATGCTCATAATTACACATTGTGGTCCCCGTGGAGCTGCTCCATATCTGCCGCCGCCGCCGCTGCTGTCATCCTGAAAGAGCTGGACGGTGTTCTTCAGGAGAGCCTTGACGTGTCCCTCCACCTCCAGCTCTGAGAGACACCGCCTCCACCCTGACGCTCATCTTATAGCATCGTGAAGCTGTGAGGATCTCTCTGCTTCCACGCTGAGTGTGGCTACGTGGTGTTTTTAATTCAGAATTGGTTTATTCTGAATTAAGCGTTCTGATTGGTCAGGGCGGCCGTGACGTACTGACGTCTCCCGGAAGTAAACAGTGTTTCTTTCATCTTTCTTTCGCAGTTAACTTTGACGCCGCAGCTTTGAAAATGTCCGGGTTGTTAAGCGCCGGTCGATCTGCTCGTTTCATTACATCCAGTCCTTCTAAAACTAACGTTAAATAAATCGTCTCCATACGAGTCGAAGCGCAGACCGCCATCTTGGAATGTTGCGTCATCATGACGGAGCATGTGCAGAACGACCAGAATGAAGTCGTCTAATTAGCATAGAATTCTGCTTCCAAAGGAGAATACAGCCGCCGGTCTATTGGGGTTTAAACTTAATTCTGAATTCTGAACGTTTTCAGGCGTTCACACGGTCATATAAAGCCGAGGTGAACACACGGACTGCAGAACATTTCAACTTTGGTAACATATTTCATCTGATTTCACTGTTTGGTTGATTCATTCTCATCTCCAGCAAAGTTTATATACCTCGGTTTAGTAACGGCAAAATATCGTCGAATGAAAACTTTATCCTGAAAGAAAACTTTTTCATCTTTTTAGCTTCTTTTTAGTTTTTCAGTCTGATATCGGTGCATATATCCTCATGTCTGCTGCCAGACAGTAAATCATAACCAGCCGGACTCCTTCTGGACTCGCTCACAGTCATTTGAACTCAGATGTTGTTGTTGTTGTTGTTGTTGTTGTTGTTGTGGTTGTCGTTGTTGTTGTGGTTTCCTCAGTGTCTGCACTGAGCCTGGTTTCGGTGAAGCTGCTTCCTCAGCTGGACCTGGACTCCTCGGACTGGCTGAACCGTGACGCTCCTCGCCGCTGCTCCCAGCAGGGGGTTAATCAGAGCAGGAGGCTGAGCAGTTACTCATTGATGCATTTGTAACGTTGACAGTTGTTCCTCCGCCTCCTGTCAGTCGGTCATTCTGTGGACAGGGTGTTTTGCTGTACTGTAAATTCTGGCAGAGCAGCAGGGAGAGGCGACGCTGGGGGAAATTAGGGCCAAGAGAAAGACCACTGTGATTCTTTTAGTACTAGAAGTTCATTCAGACCTGTTTCTGTAGCTGATTTTAACAGCTTCACTTGTTTTTCAGCATCGTTTTAAGAGACAGTTTTGACATTTTAACTGTTCTGGCTCTTTTTATGACGTTTTACATGTTTTTTCCACCCATTTTTATTGATTTTTTTTATATTGGAAGTTCTAATAATTTAAGTTTTTTGAATCTTTTTCCCAGTTCTTGTGGTTTTGGTATGTTTCCCTGTTTCTCGAGTCCTTCTGAAAGTGACTCTGTTGTGTAAACACGATAAAACCGGTGAAATGTTTGTGGTTTGGGGAAAGCTTGGTGCCTGATCAGGCCTGATCTGAGCCGCCGCCGCGTGCTGCCGGCGAAGCTCCGGGTGTCCGCTTCCCTCTGATGCCTCCCGCCGCCGTCTGAGTCCCTGAAGCCCCCGTCCTGGGACCGCCGGCCCCCCTGAAGCCCCCGTCCTGGGACCGCCGGCCCCCCTGAAGCCCCGGGGTCTTGTCAGAGCGCCTCCCCGGCTCTGGCTCTTTAATTGGCCGCCCTCGGGGGAGTTTCACGCCTCCGATTGATTCCCCTCGCTGGGCCCTCTGTGACGGAGCGCTGCTGGCTGCCGCCGTTATTACGCTGCAGAATCAACAACGGGAGCGCGTGCGATTCCTCCGGGGGAACCGGGAACATGCAGAACACACCCCGGGTCCTCAGACTCCATGATGAGGCGTTTGATGACGCCTGCAGGCTGCGAGTGTGAAGCCCAGTCCAGACGAGGTGGATCCATAAACCCGGCCGGCCCTGAAAGGACCAGAGAAATCCTCCGTATCGATCCCAGTCAGACTCATCTCACATTATCTGATCCGGGTACGAGTTCACTGCACTCCTGTAAAGGTTAATATTCTATTATAGTGTTTCTTCTCACTGCTGCTCAGGTTTAGAAGCTCCAGTCGATCTGCGGATTCAGGTTCCAGGGTTCTCGGCCTCCATGTCCAGACCAGACCCAGAAGCTAAACCTCTCGCTACGTGCGGCGGCTTTTAATTTCCTGTGTTTCCCCCGGTGTGCTCGGTCGGGAGAGAGAGAGAGAGAGACATCTAATATAAATGAGAGGCCATGCATATTTATCAGGATGACTCGGCAGCGTCGCTGAGACGAAGGCCTGAGTCTTCCTCGCTGACCCCACCTCCAGGCCGCTTCGCTGCTCCTCCTGCCGTCCTCAGATCAGAGCGTCCACCGGACTCCGGGTTCAGATGTGAGGACGCTCCCATCCAGCTGGAACCAGCGTTTCAGGCTGAGGAAAGACGTTTCTGACTCCGTCGTAACCCGTTATGTTTCATTACCAGAACCCCGTTACGTAAGATATTAGTGATGACTTCCTTCTTTGGAGACGTGCCCCTCCAGACTCCAGACCCCTTGGTTTGGATGCCAGGAGGACTCGGAGCCTCTCAAGCCTCCTGCACTTGATTCTGTCCACGTGCACGCTCTAAAGAGTGCACGTTCCCTGAAACGGGCCGTGGCGGCAGATCAGACGTCTTCTCCATCGCCACCCGGGTCCTGGTGGAAACGTTCGCCCATCCAGCTAATGTCAGTTACTTAACATGCTTATGTAACATTACAGCAGCTTTTTTGTAACTTCACAGGAAAAAAAACAAAAAGCAGAAAGCCGGGCCTGCCTTTGGAGCTGGATTTAGTCCTGACGCTCAGCCTCGGCTGTGATTTTGCTATTTTGGGTGTTTGTGTAGTGAGCGCTGCACGCCTTCACTTCCCTGCTAAATCATGTGTTCGCGCCCGGCGTATGAGGGCCGTCGCCTCGCGCCCAGCGCTCCGTCAACTTTTGCATATACGCTGCCGTATCGTAGCAACCGCCTGCTCTCTGCCTCATGCTGCTGGAGCATGCCGAAACCAGACCGGTCCGGCTCCTCTCAGGAATCCAACCTGAGTCCCGTTCAGGATCAGCGCCTTCAGCGCCCCAGATCACAGTTTATCACCCAGTCCAGATGTTTCCGTCTGTGGCTGTCGGTCGGGATTGCTGCGGTCTGAACCGTCTGAACCGTCGCGGAGCGCCCCACATGCTGTTTGCTGATTGAACCGTTCTGATCGGAGGAGCTGCGGAGCCACATGTGGCTGCACAGCTGCCGCTCGCAGACCTCTGACCAGCCACGAAGCGACTCGCCGAACCGGAGAGCGGCGGCGCAGGCGTGCACGCACAGGCCGCGGGAATGGGTTTAATCATCAGTCAACAGTGGCCGGGCGAGCGTCCTGCAGGTGCCTTTTGTTGCAGTGGAGGAATTTACTCCGGAGAGATCCGTTTCTGCAGGATCCTTGCGGCTCTCGCCATCGCTGTAGCGACGGCAGCAAGACTCTGGTAGAAATTCTGTGGCTGGCGGCGGCTTGCTGGGAGTCGGACTTATCAAAGACGGCCTGTTGTTATTGAAGATGTTCAGACATTTAAAGGGGAAGAGGAGGGACGGAGGGAGAAATGATTGCTCTCAGAGTCGCTGGTACATGAATGAACCCACCAGGAGAACCATGGCTGATGTGTTCTCCAGATGTTCTCCTCTGGTCCTGCCTTTGATTGATGCGATGATTTCAGCTGTTGGCTGTGATGGGATGAGACTGTATGTGTCGAGGTTAAGCCAACTGAATGAACACACACACACACACACTAAGCTTAGATAGTTTTGGTAAGACAGTAAGTGTATATATCACATCATATACTTTAGCATACATCATAAAGTGCTCCTACATCAACACAAGCTTTAGTCCACTCAGGTTTTGTTCATTGCTCATGATTTATTTGTTGATAATACAACATCTACTCTGACCCTGCACCTCTGTGACTCCGCCTACTCTGTGACTCCGCCCCTTTGCCTCATTTTCGTGCCTGTTTCTTGATGTTCTTGACGCCGTCTCGCTGCTGTAGAACCGCTGGAGGAACACGGCAGACGTGGTTCCGTCCCGCGACGCCCTGCTGCTGTGTCGCCGGTCCGTTAGCCAGCTAGTGGCTAGCGGCTAGCTTCAGGCGGCGCCGGGACTCACTGCTACATTTTAACATCCAGCTCAGCAGGGGGTCAGCAGGGGGTCAGCAGGGGGAACATTCTGCTGTTCTGACATCGTCAGGGCAGCCTCACTGGTCATTCTCAACCATAAGCAGTCCTGTAATCCTGACACACACACACACACACACACACACACACACACACGGAATGGTTCTGGCCCAGTGCTGCTGGTCTCCCTGTGAGGAACGGCTGATAGTTGAGTTATTATTATCTTTACTGACTGTGGAGCCTGGCTGGTGTGTGTGTGTGTGTGTGTGTGTGTGTGTGTGTGTGTGTGTGTGTGTGTGTGTGTGTGTGTGTGTGTGTGTGTGTCTGTGTCTGTGTGTGTCTGTGTAACTACAAGTTTCCATCCATACTCATACTTGTTTTCATTTCTGGATTTCATGCTGATGGCAGCAGGTGAAGTATTAGCCTGTCAAAGTCTGAAACTTTTTCTTTCATTCTTTGATTCCTGAGTGTGTGTGTGTGTGTGTGTGTGTGTGTGTGTGTGTGTGTGTGTGTGTGTGTGTGTGTAAAGAGGAGACAGCCAGTGGCACCAAACAAGTCAGCTTTGTTGTGTTGTGAGAAACAACAAGAATGCTGTTGTTCCCATACTGTCAGCATGATTTAGACAGACGGACAGACACACACACACACACACACACACACACACACACACACACACACAGCCCAGTCGTGCCACATGTATTGGCTGCAGCTGCAGTCGTCATGACGTTACCACAGCGTTGAACCTGTTCACCATGCCGGGGGTCCGGGTCGTGTCTCATTAAGGGCCTGCCTCACACGTGTTGCTTTAACGGTGCGTGCTGAAAGCAGCAGGTGTGTGTGTGTGTGTGTGTGTGTGTGTGTAGCTTCATGTTATCCTCATGATGTTAAGAACCTTTCAGGATCAGGCGCCATTCAGTCATTTCAGGTGAAGCAGCAGACGAAGCAGCTGTTCTCAGGATACAAGACGATACAGCAGCTGTGAGGAGGAGGAGGACGATGTTTGGTCCTGCAAACGGAGAAGTTCGTTGTTAATCCTGACCTGTTAGTTTTTCATGGTGATGGAATCTGAGCTGAAACACGCCGTTAGAGGAGAAAGTCGGTTTGTCTGCAGCACAGCGGCGAGCTGTGGCTTTAACACACTCTGCCTTCAGCCTCTGCATCTTTTATGAGTGGAGAAATATTCCTCCGACTGGAGACGAGGCCGGAGGACATTTCTGTATGGTCCTGTCGTTTTGACGGATCAGGATGCTTCACCTCTGCTCTTATCCGGGCCTCCTACCTTTATTTTGGTAGTGCAGTTTGTAATCAGAGTAAAGTGGAAAAAGGAGAAGATGCTCATTTAAATTTAAAGAATTTGTGTAAGTTCAAGAAATGATCCCTCAAACAGCTTTTAGCTAATGACCATGGAAACTATGGTTTATGTATTTATTGTAAATGAGTCTTTATGGCATGTATGAAGCGGTCTGTGTCGGGTGTGTCGGTGTGTGTGTGTGTGTGTGTGGTCCTTTAAAGCAGGTGGTGTGAGAGAACAGCTCTCATGGAAACACAGACGATCGGTGGACATGAAATGTGTTGAAGGTTTTTCTGCTGATTGATTTGAAACAATAAGAGACGGAGAGGCGACCGCTGAGAGGCAGGTGTGTTTCCACCGCATGTTATCTGAGGACGGGGGGGGCGGGGGGGCAGGGTGACTTAATGACATGGAAAAAAGGGTTTTATGCTAATGACTGTCTAAATTTATCTCCTACTGTGTGTGTACACACACACACACACACACACACACAGTGAGGCCGGGATCGAGGCATGCTGCTCTTTGAAGGCAGAAGCTATTTTAGGCTGTGGGCGCTGAAGACTGATGTGTATTACCCCGTGTGTGTGTGTGTGTGTGTGTTCCTCCCTCCCATTGAAAAGGTGTCTAGCCGGTCTGACTCCACCAGCCTGTTCATTCAGATCCTTATCTTTTGTCTTTTCGCCCCACAGGAAGCTTCCTGTCGGACGGATTCACACAGACATGTACAGAGAGGCCTGAGGTCAGAGGTCACTGATGCTCTCATGCAGCGTGACCCCTATCCCTGACCTGAACTCACCTCTGTGTGAGTGTAGCTGTGCCTGTTGGTCATAAAGCAGATTCTTTAGATTTCTGGATGCGGTGCTTCGTGCAGTGGCAGCGTTTCTTTCTTTACAGACATTTAGATGGATTCTCTTCAGTAATTTGCTTTTTCTGTTAATTCATTCATAAAAAGGAGTTTTTTTTCTTTTACAGTCGATGTGTTCATTCGTGATTGAGTGCTTTATAAGTGAGATCCATCCATAAATGGTTCAGGCTCTTATCTGTTGTCCGTTGACTTGTAGTTCAGTTTTGCTCTCATCTCTGCCAAATAAATCTCAAGTAATGAGAAAAAAATCAGTTTTTCACATGTTTCAACCTCTGTGCTCCTCATGCTTTCCCTGTAAACTGATGTTAAATTACATAAAACTAGCTCTGTTCATTTATTTTTCCACAAATATGATTTATGAGCTTCTTAATATACACTTAATATCACACATTCATAGTAATTGCAACAATAACACACAGTCGGCATTGCTGAAGGCCGACGGCATTGTGGTTAAATGAACAAATGTAAAATGACAGAACAGTAAATGTGAAAGAAGGGCCATCAATTACAATTAATTACACGTTATAATTATCAGAATATCAGAATCTGGCTGCCAGGCCTAATTACTTCACACTGAAGTCAATCAGGTGATATTCAGTAAAACACACACACCAGGATCAGGGACTCGTCGGGAATCGAACCGTTATCGATACTCAGCATTGATGCATATTTACTGAGCGTCCTGCAGTCCTGGTCCTCCTCTGAATGAGGGTGTGTCACACACACACACACACACAGACACGCAAGGCGACCGGCTGCAGTCAGGTGTGGAACACTCCTTCTTTTCTTTCAGGCAGATTTTCAGGAAATACATGTTTACCTGAAGCTGGAACAGCAGACTTTAAAGAGCAGTCTGAAGCCACGCACCGCCGGAGGGGCGGAGCTGAGCCGAGGTGGTGAGACGCCACCGCAGCCCGCCGAGTCCTGATGGCTCCGGCGTCTCTCCGCCGTGCACGCTGGCAGACGTGCACTCTGTATCTGAGTCAGTAATGAGCTGCAGGAAGCCGTCCTCCTATCTGCGTCTGCCACTGCACGCTCAGCCACTTCCTGTGGGCCCGCTCTGCTCCGCCGCCTCCGCCGCCGCCGCCGCTGCCAGCCGATGCGCCGTGTGCTTACGAGTTATCGCCGAGTACCGAGGAGAGGAAGGAGCTCAGGCAGCATGAGGCAGCAGAAAAGCTCAAACTTGATGTGTTGACTCACCTCGGGTCAGAAATTTGGTTGAGGCCGGTACCCAGGGCGGCTCCAGTGAGAGGCCGGTACCCAGGGCGGCTCCAGTGAGAGGCCGGTACCCAGGGTGGCTCCAGTGAGAGGCCGGTACCCGGGGCGGCTCCAGTGAGAGGCCGGTACCCGGGGCGGCTCCAGTGAGAGGCCGGTACCCGGGGCGGCTCCAGTGAGAGGCCGGTACCCGGGGCGGCTCCAGTGAGAGGCCGGTACCCGGGGTGGCTCTAGTGAGAGGCCGGTACCCGGGGCGGTTCTAGTGAGAGGCCGGTACCCGGGGCGGCTCCAGTGAGAGGCCGGTACCCGGGGCGGCTCCAGTGAGAGGCCGGTACCCGGGGCGGCTCCAGTGAGAGGCCGGTACCCGGGGCGGCTCCAGTGAGAGGCCGGTACCCGGGGTGGCTCTAGTGAGAGGCCGGCGCTGACGGTGTTTATTCAGTAAACCCGGATCTGAACGCCGGCCGCCCAGAGAGGAGACGCGTTCAGCCCCGTCTCCGATGGAGGGCGCCGGCGGTCCCCCCGCCCAGCTGCCATTGGCCGATACGTCCCGGTGAGGCCTCTGGTCCCGGGTCCGGCGCTCGGCCGTGAACCCGGAGGGAGCGGCTCTGCGGATCCCCGTGAGCCGGCCCGCCGTGGAAAATCACATCTGTGGGTGAAATGTGCGCGGCGCCTGCCACGCGGCGTGTCGGTGCGAGGGTTTCAGCCTCCTGTTTACTCTGACAGTTTGCTTCACAGCTGCTGGCATCCGCCGGATTCACAGCATGTCCCCGCTCTGTTTATCCCGGCACAACACGCCGTAAATAATTTGAATCATTCTCGTCGTCGGGCTGCGTGCGGCAGCGGAGCGGTTCGCCGAGGATCCACGGTTCAAGCCCGGCCTGATCACACGGCCTGTGCAGGATCGGTGGGATTTAAGATGAACGTGACCTGATTTCTGCGGTCACTTCCTCGTTTCCTAGACCAGACAGAAAAAAGCCACAGCAGGATGTTTTCAGTCACACTTCACAGAAAAAAATCTAAATGATATGGAATTTTCAGCTAAAGATTCTTGAATAAGTGTCTTTTTTTATCAGATTTCCACTTCAAACATGATTCTGTTAGGTATCAAAGACTGAAAATAGTATTTTTATACGTATTTTGAGTCTGTCCAGCGTCCTGGAAGTAAAGCAGAGTGTTGGAGTACTGAGTCCTTTCATCACCTGCAGAGTTTTCTGTTTTCCAACAACAAAACAACAGAATCCTGAAAAGGTTAATCTCTCTTCAGACTGGGTCCCTTCCCAGGACCAGAGCGTTGCCCCTGAGCCTCCAGCATGTTTTCAGCTCCTCGCCCTCCTGGTATGTCTTTGATGCTAATGCCGCTTTTCGGCAGTAAATCGACTGAGTATCTCTAATCTTTCAGCGTTCTGACCTCTGCTCTCAGTGGATCCTGCAGAGGAGATCTGAGGACCTTTTCCTGGTCAGACTGTTTGACACCCTCAGTTGGGCTTTTATTCTGACAGTTCGAGGTATATATAGTTTCAAACTGTCATTAAAGTTTAAAAGAGTGTTGGGAGGCCATCAAGTTCCAAGGCATAAATGAGTCATTTGCCTCTTTTTGGTTTGATTTGTCTGAAACAGAACGACAGAAGGTAAAATGTTTGATGTTAGACAGAGTTCTTTGGGGATTTTTATTCGCTCACATTTGTCACATCGTTTATTGGGATATGGCGACAGTTGCTCTCCGTGTGTGAAGACTGTTGGTGTTATGGGATGACTGATGTGTTAAACAGCTCAGTTTTCCAGTCGGAGGCCTGCACTTTGCCTCTCCGTGGTCTCGAACAATACGTCTCCTCTGTCACACCCTTCCACTCTCCCACATGAAATTCCTTCCTCACAAAGCAGCGTGTTGTGATAACCAGGGAGGGGCTGCTTCACACTACAGTCAGACTCCTTACAAAGACGCACATTATATCTCCCTCTGATTCCACTGTGCTTCCCATTGAACTGCTTTCAGCTGCAGTTCCACCGAATTCAGATTAAACGTGGAGACTTTCACGGATCTGTAAAGTCTGCTTGTGCTTTGGTGGTCACTTGATTGCAGTTTTACTTGCTGCTGGTTATTTTTGTCCCTGTGAGGAATGGACTGCTGGTTAGCAGATGAACCCGTCAATCAAACTGTGGGTCATCTGAAAAGCCAACAAACCAACTCCTCCAGGGTAGAGCCTCAGGGGGCAGAGGGGCAGCTTCAAGTGGTTATTTACAATGACATAGCAGGCGGTGACGACACCGGAGTGGCTCTACAGCTGCTCTATAGCGGCTCTACGTCACAAATATATATCACATAAATCAGCTGAAATTCCGTGACCCTCAAGAAATCTGTCTAAGAAATGTATTTGGGATAAACTTGTTGAAACCATGAAAACAGACGCGACTAAAAAAGGCATCCACTTTAAAAACCCATTCAGAATTGCTGTGAAAAATAGATCAAAGCTGTAAAAATAACTGAAACAGCTGAAATATGATGCAGTAGTCTGAAATATCAGAAATAAAACCTAAAATATTTATATTTTTTTCATCCAGTAAACTATCAAACAGCTTTATGAGTTGCGTTGCATTTATTTTAAAGTTTGAACGTGTTTTGTGGCTGCAGATTAGTTTTATTCGCCGTAGACCTGGAGAGCGTTTGTTCTGTAGAGCAGAGCAGCTGACAGTGGTGTTTTCATCCTTCTGGGGTTTGAATGAACAAAGCAGCCTGGAGAGGCTGTTTTCATGTCACCGGATTTCATTTCTCCTCTTCAGGTTGGTGAACTGGCGGATGAGGCGGCGTCATTGCGCCTGTTTGACGGTTCGTTCTGTCTGATCAGACAGCGGTCCTGATTGGCCCAGCGGCCCGTGTGGGTTTAATCTCATCTTTCTTGGCGCGAGCGGCCGTGGCTGTTTGCCGCTGGTCGATACGGATAGCTTTCAGATACCGCAGGAATACTCGCCCTGGCTGAAAGGGCGGTAAACAAATCGGCGGCCGATGACTGCGCCGCTGTTTGCTTTCAGGACGGGCTCCCGGCCGTTTGTTTTACCGCTCCTCCGGCCGGACGATCTGCTAATGGCTCTGCTCTGGGTCCCGGCCGGGCCGGGCTCCCTCCTGCAACAATAACCAGGAGAAGAAGAGACGCCGCTCAGCGCCGCCGCACTCAGGGCTATATCGGGCGCTCTCCCTTTCTCCCTCATCAATCATGCAGGATCATGGGTAATGGATGGCGTCTCCAGCCTTTCACTGCCAGACGGATCCGTTGGCGTGACCCACATACGAGGCCGGACCCGAACGAACCGGAGACCGGAGACCACCACACCATCTCCTCAGCCTGCTCTACGTGGCACTGTGCGTGTGTGTCTGTGTGTGTGTGTGTGTGTGTGTGTGCAGGCTGAGGTAAACACACAGTGACAACACATCAAACATCGCTGAGTCATCAGTTTCCTTGTGAATAAACTCTCATCTCACACTTTCAGGTGACAAAACTGAGACGGATTTCACAGCTCAAACATCTTCACTGTGTGTGTGTGTGTGTGTGTGTGTGTGTGACTGCAGACCTGAACACACACAGGTTCTCTCCTCACGCGAGCGTCACGCCGGCGGCGGCGTCTGATGAACGTGAGAGGAGTAATCAGACTGAGAGCTTTCCGCTGCGCGCCCCCCTCCGACCCATTTACACACATTATGAGATGAAACGCGGTTTGATCCCCGGCTGACTGCGCCGCACGCAGCCGGCCTCATCAGCCAGCGCAGAGAGCCGCCGCCATCCATCAGTTCGCCCTCGAAACGCAGAATATGAAGCCGTTTCTCCTCCTGCAGTTCTTTAAAACCATCATAAAACCTCCTCTTCAACCCTTAAAATCCACACACACACACACACACACACACACACACACACACACACACACACACACACACACACACACACACACACCCTGTCTGTGTGTAAAGCTTTTATCTCGATGCGTAAACACTGTCTAAAGGTTTATTTTCCTCCTCTCTGTCGGGTCTTTCCTCCTAAAGCTGGACGGTCACGTTAAAGTTCAACCGCCGGCTGTAATAAAGACATATAAAGCCTCGTGCGCGCTCAGTGTCCGTGCGCCGCCGCTGGATTTAGGTGAAGGTTCAGCTTTATTTGCGCCCCGCAGGATTATCTGTGTTTTCTGCTCACCGCTGGCGGCAGATGTGGATCAGCTGGGGGGGGGTTATTTATCTATCAGAGGGTGGGTGTAAATAACCATCTTTAGATCAGGCTGACCTTCGAAGTGGAGGCTTGATATCGGCTGCTGTAAAGTGATGCGAAGCCTTGCTGACCCCGCCGTGTCCCTCGCCGCCCCCTGCAGGTGAACTTCGTGGCCGGCCAGCTGTTCGCCCTGCTGATGGCCGTGTGGTTCCGGATCTACCTCCACCCCAGCAAGACCAGCCCCTTCGTCCGACACGTGGTGGCCACGCTGCTGGGCTTCTACCTGGCCCTCTTCTGCTTCGGCTGGTGAGTCGCGGCGCCGCGTCCCGCTCCCTCCCTTCCTTCCTACAACATTACCGTCAGACGCTGTTCCGCTGCTGTGACTCCATGCTGCTGTGATCATGGGGGGGTCGGCCAGGCCTTCCCTCACTCCGCCCGCCGCTCTCTCCTCACCCTTGCCAAAGCAAACGGGTCGATGGGGGAGTAACTGATCTCCAGTTAGAACGTTGTTGCCCCGTAACGGACCGGCCGCCGCCCGTCTGGCACGGCGCCGCTCCGGAACGCCAAACTTCAGGGAGAAACACGATCCAGAGCCGACGGACGGAGCCGGTTCCAGCAGACGGCTCGCGTTGCGGCGGCGGCGGGTGATTGGTCCTGGAGGGAGACGGGCTGGGCTCCGGTCCTGGACCTCACTCAGGATCCCGTCGTCGAACGTGACTCAGCAGAGCGGGAAGAGACGAGGCAGGCCTCGGCTGCAGCAGGTTTCCTCCTCGCCTCTGAGCCGTGGTGGATGGTTCTCGGTCAGGTGGAGGACGAGGCCGGCGTGTCTTTCAGGGAGAAGACGTCTGAAAATAGCCCCGGGCTGCGCCGCTGACCTTCACAGTGTTTAAAACAGTGTGATACCAGACCTTTAAATCTCATGGTTGGCGGCGGCGTGATGTGAGAGAAGTCAGGACTAAAATCACCTTCTCTCCTCTGAGGGACTCAGTCAGACAGAAAACTTCACCTGGAGGTTGGAGTGACGACCGTATGAACAAAAACAGCTCTGAAGATGTGTGTTAAAGGCTTTTATAGCAGCAGAAAGAGGTTTCTTTGTCCTCTCTCACAGAGGGGAGCTTCTCTTATTGATCTGGACAGAAATATCCTGTCGAGGAGGAAGCTAACGGGCTAACAGGCTAGCAGAGCTTCTCTCCTGCTGGATCATCCTGCTCCACTTCCTGTGTCTCTGGCCCGGTTGTAGTCTGGTGATGGTGATCCGTCACCCGGTCACATGTCTCCAGCTGGCTCTGTCATGCAGTCACTTCCTCTTTCTCATGGAAAAAAAAAGTGCAAATCAAGTCTAGTGTGGGGAATAAAGAGGAAGGAGAAGAGCTTTTTTAACCCTCATGTCCCCTTGGACGTGACGTGACGTGCTGAGTAATCAGATGTGTTAAAGTACTGAGATAAAAATCACTGAAATGAATGAATGAAATGCACTTTTAACCAGATTGGTGTGAGGAGATCGGTGTCTTGTATTATCTGCTTTTGTTTTGTGAAATTTATGTTTTTGGCGCTGTGTGTGTGTGTCCTCAGGTATTCCCTCCACTTCCTGGTCCAGAGTGGGCTGTCCTACAGCGTCATGGTCTTCGCCGGTCTGGAGCACATGCACAAGTAAGAGCGCGCACGGACCGAACACTTCATTCACTTCATCACGGAGTCGGTGAGGGGCGGAACTCAGGACCGCACGAGGCCTCTTCACCACTTCCCTCTGAATAAAACCCCTCAGATTTTCACACACGACAGGGAACGTGTCCCTGATGCGGTCAGATCCCGTCGGCAGGCCGTTAGATTGAACCTCCAGCGGTTTAAAGGTCTGATCGGTGGATTCCTCTCCTCCTGCTGGAACTGTTTGTTGTTTGTGTGGTTTGGAGGCAGAAGAGTCCGGGTCAGCGCGACACCCAGCCTGAGTCCGCCTGCAGGCTCCATCTGGGACCACACACACACACACACACACACACACACACACGCACACACACACGCACACGCACACGCACAGGCACACACACACGGAACTCAAGGTTATGAGTACAGATGTGAGGCTGGATGTTTCCTCCTGGGGAAAAGACTCCAAATATAGCTGGACATTATTCAACACAGAAAACGCTTGAAGAAAGAAAACTAAAAGACCTTGGAGATGGCTAACGTGTGTGTGTGTGTGTGTGTGTGTGTGTGTGTGTGTGTGTGTGTGTGTGTGTGTTTGCTCTTTGAACTGAATCAAACGGAGTTGTGAACGACGCCACGGTTTTCTGCGTCTGACGTGATTTTTGGGTTTGTGCCGATTCACACACCTCGGCCTCTTTTCTGCGGTTTTACAAAAACACTGCAGCGCAGAATTCCAGCAGCAGACGTCTCTCTGTGAAACTACAGCTCAGTAATCTCAGTTTACATGAAATCACTTTGAAATACACGAGGGACGTAAAAGCGTATCTGAACCTTATTTTGAAATTCAGTCAGTCTCATGTCTGTTCTGTTGGTTTTGGTTGAACGTTTGATGGTGTGTGTGTGAGGTTGAGGGTGTTTGTGCAGGATGTGATCTCTCTGAGCGACGCCGGCTGGTTTTCAACATGTTGAGGCGTGTAGTTAGTGAAGGAAGGAATCCCTGCGGCTCTCTGAGCGGCCGGCTGCAGACGGAGCCCGGCGTCAGGTTTCACCGCCGCGCGGCTCCGATCCGTCCCGCTCGGCTCTCACCTGTTGGATGTGAGCAGAGGAACGTTCTAGACGTTCCGCCGGCTGCCTCCGGTGTGGGCGCGGCGCCGCCTGCTGGCCGGGCGGAGAGCTGGACGGCTGTGAAAGGATCAGGGAGGGAGGAACGTCAGCGGCGGCGCAAAATGGGACCAATCCCTCAAATCCCACTGTGGTGCTGGAGTCAGAGGTGACAGGTGCTGTTTACACGAAACTTTGACTTTCAGAGCCAGAAAGCAGCCATGCTCTGTGCACCAGCTGATCAGGATCTCATTTGGAGGGGAAATCGATGTAGAGCGTGAGAGGAGGCAGATCTGAAGTGTTTACTTTGTGAAGCAGCTTTAAACAGTCCATATAATGTAAAATTCCTTTTGTTTTCTTATGTTTTTCTAACAGTAATCAGTGTTTCCATGTCCTGTGTGAGTTTGCAGAGGTGGAGAAAGTCTGTCTTCTCCCTCACTGGATCCTCTTTATAGTGAATCTGAACTCAAACAGGAGATCAGTGATTTTCCCTTCATGACATCAAGAGGGGAACAAGCCCCTCCCACTGGAGATAACTCCGCCCTCTGATAATAGCCCTCTGGTATGATGGTGAAACGTGGGAAAGATTGTAACTAATTTTCCGGTGAATTTCTTCCTTGTTACGTCATGTGACATAATATGACTTATTGCACCTTTAACTCTCCATCTTCAGGACTTTTTCCTTCTGGGTCTCATTCTGGTTCAGACTGGTTGAACGACAGTGTTTCTGTGAGCCACGGTGATCAGTCCAGCGCAGCCCTTGGTCCCAGAGACCTGCTTCTTCTCCAGCGTTGCCAGATCTGACTCGCTGTTTCAGCCTAAACAGAAATTAAAACTCGCACCGCTCAGTAACACACCAGCTAAATCTGAAACTCTGTGGAAACTCAAGTTCAAACCATAAAACCATAAAACCAGACAACTCCTGCTAGAGAGAAGTGAAACCAGAGTGAAATGATAAAAACTAGTCCCCCCCCCCCGACCCCGCCCCACCCCCCACAGGCTGGCAGTAAATATAGCCGCCGCTCCGCTCGCTGCAGCTGCTTCCAGTGGGGGGGTGGAGGTGGGGGGCATCTCCAGGCATTGTGAGCATTTGCATTTTCTGCTGTGAAGTCTATTTTAGTCTCGGTGTCACAGTCTGGTTTTTACACCACGTCCAGATCAGAGCGTTCATTAAATAATCCACTCTGAAGTGGAACGACGAGCAGCCTGGGCGAGCGATGAGCTGAAACTCCTCCGTCTCCTGTCCCGTGTTCAGGTACTGCTTCATCGTGACGCTGGGCTACCTGATCCTGTGCCAGATCACCAGAGTCTACGTCTTCGACTACGGCATGTACTCAGCAGACTTCACCGGGTGAGCCTCCTCTTCCTCCTGCTCTCGTCACTCTCTCACTCCATTTCATCTCACTTTACAGTTCTCATGCAGCTTCTTGGAGTGTCGGTCCGGGAGGCCACGGCTCCGTCTGAACCTCGGCTGATCGCTCCATCAAGAGAACGTGTCTTTTATTTTGAAGAGGCAGTGTAGATCTGTTGCAAAGCATTCTGGGTAGACAGTTTTTTCTACACGCTTTGTCCACCAGACGCCAAACAAACACACACTCGCCTCTCTCCCCGACTGGGTGGGGGTGGCGGGTTGCCTAGCAACCGGACTCAAACCCACGCTGGGCGCCGCCACATGTGGAGCGAACGGAGAGCCGCTTCCCGCAGACGGCCAGCCGGTATAGATCTATTTTTAGAGCGCGAGTCTCAGACGTCAGCTCCCTGTCCTGGAGCCTGCAGGAAGCAGGAGCGTGTCGGGAATGATGGGTTCCACTGTATATACCAGCAGCCGCTGCTCTGTCTGACAGGAAGTGAGGGGAAATAAAGAGCATTTAGCCCTGACCCACAGGCCTTCTTCACACTTCTGCTCCTCTGTGTTTCTCTCTTCAGACCCATGATGGTCATAACGCAGAAGATCACCAGCATGGCGTTCGAGATCCACGACGGTGAGACACACACAGTTTACTGTTCGACCTGCGATCGACTCAAACCTCAGCTCTCACCTGATTCCAGATCTTTACGACTCAAACATACAGTTTTGTGACTTTCCAATGAATAAAACTCATCTGGAGCCACAAAAAGTGTATTTTGACTCTAATCTTTCCTGATCTGAGATTCGGATCCTGTGCTCCTCCAACACTCGCACACAGAGCGGCTGAACTGTGACCTGACCCCTGCGACCTCTTCTGTCAATACATGTGGAGGGCCCGGGGTCGTTCACCTGCAGGCTCTCTCCCCGTGGGTGAACTCGGCAAACCGAGCGCTCGGCCCGTCTGCGGCCTCACGGGGCTCCATGGAGCGCTACCTCACTGACACTGAACTTGTTTTTATTACATTTACACACCACTGGCGTTTTCCAGGGGACTCCTGGCTTAAAGGGGATTTTCAGAAAGGTTCAAGCTAAATGGGGAAAAATAGGGAAAATTTAATGAAATGTAAAAATTACCAAAAACTAGCAGAAACTTCATAAATGTAACACTAAATGCAGTTTTTTCTAGGTGTGTCATATGGAAGTGTAGAAGCAGCTTTGGCCTCATTTTAAAGGATAAACGTGTTTTGAGCCTCCAGTTGAACCTGAAATGTGTTTTGCGGTTGAGCTGAACCGCCGGCCCAGCACACACACTCCTCCAGGATGACATTGCAATTAAAAAATAGTCCAGTGAATGAGGGTGTGTCAAACATAAGGCTTGCGGCCCACGATAAGGCACGTGGCAGACTTGGCAAAGTGAAAATAATGCTTGGAAGCAGCGTGGGAGTTCTGCTGCTGCAGAGATGGGTTTAAATGTGTGGCGTCGAAGTGACGGAGGGAGATGCTGACGCTGTCTGTGTTTGAGGGTCAGATTCTCTCATTTTACTGCTCATTATGCTGGATGTGAACTCCTGAAACGAAATCTTCTGTTTTCGTCTGTTTCTTCTCAGGTTTGACCAAACGAGAGGGGCAGCTGACCCCCAGCCAGAAATACCTCGCTATCAGGTATGTGGCTCAGGTATGTTTGTATTAGTCTGGAGGACGGGGGGAGGTTTCACTGCGATCGCTCCTCCTTCATTGGAGCTGTTAACATCCAGACACCTAAAGCTGGGCGGTGGTTCACTGGGGTCGTGTAGACTCCAGGTTTTTATTCAGCTCCTCCTGTCTTCCAGCCGGATGCCCAGTCTGCTGGAGTACCTGAGCTACAACTGTAACTTCATGGGCATCCTGGCCGGGCCCACCTGCTCCTACAACGACTACATGGCCTTCATCGAGGGGACGGGCTACCAGCCGCGCCACCAGGACAACGCCAACGCCAACGGCAAGGAGAACGGGAAGTGCCGACAGAGCGAGCCGTCCTCCAAGGTACGACACACACCGGTGGATCGTCTGCATACACTCACACATTTGCATGAACTGTAATGAATGTGACACCTAATTTAAAAGAAGTCTGTAATTATTGACATTTTTAATAGTTTGAAACTCAAGCTGCTTTAAATCTTCAGAAAAGTCCCTGAACTCAACATTCAGACCTGATTCCGGGTTTCTTCTCCCCTCAGAACGACGTGGTGTCCAAACTGTGCACGTGCGCCGTCACGCTGGCCATCTACCTGTCGCTGTGCAAGCTGCTGCCGGTGGAGCGCTGCATCGACGAGGACTTCGTCAACAACACGCCGTTCCACCTGCAGGTCCTCTACCTGTACCTGGCCATGCTGGCCCTGCGGCCCAAGTACTACTTCATCTGGACTCTGGGTCAGTTTCTGCACTGCGAGGCCTCACTTCAGCGCCGGCGCTTTTCCACCGTCCACAAGGAGATGAACACCAAAAATTAAATCAGCCAGTTTTACATTTTTACTTGAAACGGTTGATGTCTGAGAAGACTGAGACCCGCTCAATCCAACAGCAAAAACAAATAAACCACCACCATAAAATTGATCAATGGCTATGAAAAGCTAAACTATTGAAACAGATTAAATACAACTGTAAAATAGAAGCTGCAACGATTAAAAGAACTAAAAAGTTCTATATAACAGAACGACATAATGTTATTTGAAAGGTTTTGGCAAAAAAAAAGCTAAATAAATGTGATAAAGAAAAACCCAGTTGGCTAAAACAGCTGAAGAAAAAAATTAATAAAATCAACAACATTAACAAAAATATTAATAATAAAAAAAGCTGCGGAAAAATAAACCTAAAGCTCTTAAATAAATTTATAACATAAAAAAATAAGAAAATCTAATTCCCAAAACAGTTGTGAATTTAAAAGAAGATGGTGTAATTTAAAAAATGTATATCTTCTTTAAATTAAAAAAAAAGCTAAAGCACTGAAAAGTTAAGGAGAATATAAAATGTACACATTTAATTTTAAATTCAAAATTAGTTCACGAGCAGTGTGTCTTGTCAGAGTTAAACCTGGTGTCTCGCCAGTGTGGTGCGGCGGTCAGGACCAGGCTGGGAGGGGGTTTGGATCAGGCGCTCTGTGGTGGCGCCCTCTGCTGCTCAGCAGCTGAACTGCAGCGTCTCTTCCTGTCTGAAGGACCGGAACTGCCAGAATTAAAAATAAATACAGAAATATAAAACCGGCTCAATATGTAAATTCATGTGCCACTAAATCATAAAAATGCAGTAAGGTTTTTTTCATGAGAAAATCTATCAAATGTGACAGAAAATATATATTCATTTTGTCATTTTCACTTCACTCTATTTATTTGGTGATTTTTTTTTTTTTACATTTCTTTCCTCAGTAATTTTGATGCCTGTATTTATTTCTGTATTGTTTTACTTTCACTTTTTCTTTTCTGTATTTTATTTTCATGTGACATTTTATTTCTTTATTTATTTGTTGACATATTTGTCATGTAGAATATGTTAAAGTTGATAGGCCAATCGGCCAGGAGCTGACCCCCCCAGACACACCTAGAAACCCCGCCCCCTCATTTACATATTGATGCAGAAATACATAAATAAGGCGGTGGAAAAAAGACAGGAAGAAAATCAAACATTGGAAATAATAAATATATAAATGTGACATTGAATTAAAAAAAAATTGTCAACAAATGAATAAATAAAATGTCAGATGAAAATAAAACACTGAAACATATAATTTGGAGAAAAGAAAATTAAACAATACAGAAATAAATACAGGCATCAAAATTAATGAGGAAATTTTTTTAAATAAATAAAGGGACTGAAGTGAAAATGACAAAATTAGCAGATTTTCTGTCACATTTTATTGATTTTCTCATGGGAAAAAAATATACATTTTGTGTGATTTACTAGCACATAAATCTATATATTGACCCATTTTTATATTTCTGTATTTATGTTTAACTATGGCAGTGTCAGTCCTCCGTCGGTCTCAGTTGAAGTGACGTTTGTCTTCCTTTGGCAGCCGACGCCATCAACAACGCCGCCGGCTTCGGATTCAACGGCTACAACAAGGACGGCTCGCCGCGCTGGGACCTGATCTCCAACCTGAGGATCCTGGACATCGAGGTCTGGCTCTGTCTGGGTTCTCTCTGGGTTCTCTCTGGGCTCTCTCTGGGTTCTCTCTGGGTTCTCTCTGGGTTCTCTCTGGGTTCTCTCTGGGCTCTGTCTGGGTTCTCTCTGGGTTCTCTCTGGGTTCTCTCTGGGCTCTCTCCTCTCTGGGTTCTCTGTGGATCCTCCATTAAACTTCACTGTGTTTGTTTCCAGTTTGCCACCAGTTTCAAGCTCTTCCTGGATAACTGGAACATTCAGACGTCTCTGTGGCTCAAAAGGTAAAATCAAACGTCCCTCGCTGTTCCTGCGTTGATCTTCATCATTAACCTGAACCGTTCTTCCGGTTCTTTCCTCCAGATCTCCTGTAGTGCAGCTGTCAGCTCTGAAATGAAAGGTTTTATCTTCGGTTTCACATTAGAACTAAGAAGATCTTCATTTTTTATTGTTATTCATCATATCTTATCATTTCAATCCATCTTCATTACATTTTTATTACATTTAATTCTCAGTATAACAAAACAGGTGCTTGTTTTTCATTACTGCTGTCTGTAAAATCTAAATCAGCGGTGAAAACAAATCAACACAAACTAATTAGATATTTGAAATACGGATAGATACATATCTGAAACTGTGTAGACTGGGCTGAAGAGAGAGGTTTATTCTTTATCTTTCCTCCATAGCTAAGATATCAATAGAAGTTTAAGTTAATGTAACTTAACCCGGTGACTCATTAAAATACTTTTAAAATGAGATTTCAACATTCCGTTTGGTTGTTTTCATTTTAAAGTCAGGCTGACGAAATACTCATAGAAATGATTTATATACAGGAAAATCTGAAACTGATTAAAGTTAAATAAAAAAAATTCTCTGTATTTCATGAAAAAGATCTTATTTCATTATTTTCCCAGAATCCTGTTCAGTGCTGCTTTCTGTAAATTTCAGTTTAATGATGGAAATCTGGTTTCAGCTCTGCTCTGTTCTGACTGTGTGTGTGTGTGTGTGTGTGTGTGTGTGTGTGTGTGTGTGTGTGTGTGTGTGTGTGTGTGTGTGTGTGTGTGTGTGTGTGTTCCTCAGAGTGTGTTACGAGCGTTGTCCCATCAACCCCACCGCCGCCACCTTCCTGCTATCAGCCATGTGGCACGGCGTTTACCCCGGATACTATCTCACCTTCCTCACCGGCATCGTCATGACGATGGCCGCACGCGCAGTGAGTACACACACACACACACACACACACACACACAGAGTCAGTGCCATGGCGTCCTCACCGCGCTGCGTCCCCTGCAGGTGCGACACAACATCCGGCCGTACTTCCTGGGCTCCGCCTCCCACAAGTGTGTGTACGACGTGCTGACGTGGCTGGCCACCCAGGTGGCCATCAGCTACACCGTGGTGCCGTTCGTGCTGCTGGCCGTGGGGCCGTCGCTCCACTTCTACAGGTAGAGTGTCAGCGTTCATGACCCCACAGAGCGGGAATTAGTCGCTCTCCACGAGCGCCGGGTGACGCCGGGGCTGCCACATGAGTTAATTACATTAATCGTGGTTAATCAATGTAGGGATGACTGAAGATTATTTTTATGGTAATTAATCGGCTCAGGGCTTTTTTCAGTTAGAAAGCTGTATTTTCAACAGACATTGTATTAAAGGTGCTGTAGGCAGGATTTTGCTAGTCAATGCTAATTTTTCTGTGTTTTATTTGGGTTAAATGTTTCCATCCATTGATAATCCTTTAGGAGTGTAGCATAACTGCTCTACCGCGAGGGCGCAGCGTTTCCATCTGTCTCTGTTCTGAGCTGAAAAGGAATCTCCACAGCTCCAGGTATCTTTGACCAATCAGAAGAGCCCCTGAGGCTCTAACCGTGATTGGTCGAGGGGTGTTCGTCGCTCGTTCTTGTGGGAGGGGCTTAACTTGCGTGAGGGCGTGATGTCAGAGAAAACAGGACAGGATTGGCTGTGCTGGGTTTCAAATCGCCATCTTAGATGGGTCAAATCGCCATCTTGCTTAGGTAAACCTAAGCAAGATGGCGGAGATGCTGAATCCTGCCTACAGCACCTTTAAGTTGGCCTACATGGCATTTTATTTTGAAAGAACAACAGGGTGAAAAAGGAAGTCGTTTTTCTGTGTTTGATTCCCGATCAAGACGCTCCGGTCAGAAACCAGCGGCTGCAGGAAGGAAGTCTGCAGGCCGGAGCTTCAACACTGACTTTAAATTCAGCTTCAGATGGTTTGACTGATGGATGCTTTAAAAACTGCCTTCAAATGCAAAACAACGCCGTTTAAATAATGAAATTCAAAACCTGATTAATCATGATTAACTATGGAAATAAATTGATTAATCGTGATCCGCCCGCTCCCCCCTGCAGGTCCTGGTACTTCTGCCTCCACCTGCTGTGTCTGCTGGTGGTCCTGGTTCTGCCGGTCCGGTCGAGACGCCGGCAGCCCCCGGAGCCGCGGGACGCCGTCCAGGAGGAGCGCCGGGCCGACCACAACAGCACGGACAACAACTGCAACCAGAAGGACAAGGCCACATGAGGCCGGCGGCACGAGCGCTGAGGCGGCGGCGGCGGCGCCGTCCACCCCGCCGCCAAACCCGATATCTCCCAGAATCCGACCAGACACAACCCACAAGTCTCCAGCTCGTCCAGCCCTCCAGTAGCAAGGACCACCGCACCTCCGACACGGACAGGACCCCTCCCCGAGCGCCCGGGGGCGGCGGAACGCAGGACTCAAGCTGCCTTAAACCCTCCACGTACTGGACGTGCGGGCGGAGCGGCGTGGGGCGGGGCTGGGCGGGGCGGGGGCGGGGCGGGGCGGTATGTGGAGGGTTTGTGTGGTGGTCTGGATCTGGATCTGGATCTGGATCTGGATCTGGATCTGACAGAAGAAACCTTGATCATCAGCTGCCAACTTCAAACTAACAGCCTTAGATCTGTGACTCCGCCCTCCACCACACTACTGATCCATCCTCTCTGGGGGTTCGTGATGCATTGACTGTGGGGGGGTTTGGGGGGGGCTTCGATGATGGAGTTCTGTTTTTTTGTTTTTTTTAATACCTGCTGCTTTAGTTCTGACTGCCGGGACTCGTCAGATGATGGTGTGTTTCAAAGGGACTTCATTTCTCCTGGGCTGGATCGGCGGTTCTCAAAGTGTGGGGCCGGGGCCCCGACAGAGGCCCTCGGACAGACGGTTGGGGGTCTGGGAGGGGGGGGGTCTTCATCATGTTTTTCAGAATAGGAATGAAAAAGTGAAGGATTTCAACAAAATCCACATTTTGAGGTGCAGATACTTCAGATTAAAAGCTTCTGACTTGCAGAAGAAAGAGTTTCTTCACCTTTGAACCTCAGTAGTGGGTTCGGGGGGGTGGTGGGGGGGGGTGATGGGGGGGTCTCGTCCACTCACACTCTGAGAACAGCTGAATCAGCTCTTGTTTTTCTTCTGTTGGGGTAGAGCCGTGTGTTTTCTGTTGGATCTGCTCTTATTGTTCACACTACCAGAATCCCCCGCGTTGCTTCTCTAACACCGGTTTCCAGACACGACGTATTAAAAAAGGGGTGAACTAATCCTACTGGAGCGGGGAGACGCGGCGGGGCGTGGATGTCCTCGTCCAACAGCTGTACAGTCGGGGTCAGAGGTCAGCTTTCTGTTCAGAGCGAGGCTTTTCCCGCCATGACCGTCACAAGCCGGTCGGACGGAAGGGAGAAGAGGCGTGCACGTGCTGCGGCGCGCACGTGGCTTCAGGGTGCGTCTACTGTACGGTGGAAGACACACCGGTTCCTCACCTTCATCCTCCACTCCACACTTTAACAGCAGGGGTGTCACACGGCGGAGGCCAGCTCCTTCGCGTCCCTCTGAGACTTTCTAACATTTGCATCGTCCTGCCATGACTCTGTGTGTGTGTGTGTATGTGTGTGTGCGTGCGCGTGTGTGTAGCAGTATTCATGTGATCCGTACATGTGGATGTGATCTGGAGTGAACTCTACTTGTAGCCGGGCGCTGTGTACCTGAGAGCGGCCCTCCGTCAGTACCGGGACTCATCCTGCCGACACTGCATGGCCCCAACCAGCAGATCAATGCAAACTGCTCCATGTGTCCCAAGTGCCAAACCATGACCGGCGCATCTCCTTTTTTCTTTATTCCGTGTGTTTGTGGCGTGCACGAGGGCCTGCGTGTGCGTGTGTGTGTGCGTTGGTGTGTGTGTATGTGTGTGTGTGTGCACGCGCGCCTGTGTTACATGATGGTTATTTTTGTGTCAGAAGGAAATTTATTGAAAGATTTGTATAACAGTTCATTAAAATTCTGATTTATGTGGCAAAATAAAGAGAAATTATTTTTAAACACTAACGTCAGTCCAAGCATTTCTTTATTTTGTTACTTTTTTTTATTGCCTGGAGCAGCGTTTTTAGTAGTTTTTGAGAATTTAATTACATTTCAGTAGAAGGTTTGATCTAATTTACTACAAATGAAATGATCAAAGCACCACATGTTGAATTAATCCTTGTTTTGAGATAAGAGAAGCCGTTATCTGTCTCACAGTGGAGGAATTCAGAAGCAGCAGCACACAGAGAAACACACAGACCAAACACAAGCATATGAACAAAAATGGAAAACATAAAAACACATTTAAAAAAGAATAGAAAGTAAGTACAGGATTTAAATAATCATGAAAAAAACTGCAAAACTTCCACATGCATGTTATGAAATGGTTATAAAGGTCTGATTCCCATCCCATTTATTCACAAAGCTCTTAATTCCAATGAACTCTTGGCCCCTTTCCTACTGCCAAATCACTCATATAAAACTCATATAGATAGTTATTTTCTCTGTCTGTTGTATCCTGTCACTGTTTTTACAGGAAGGGACTTAAGATGGTTACGTTACTGTTTCAAACCTTGTACCTTTGAGACATTTTTTAAACTTCCTGTTCTGTATTATTAGATTTTTATCACTGACACATGATGTGGAAGCAGCAGTGTGTTTTATTTCTGGAGCGGATCTGAGCTGAATCATGACAGTGGAAAAAAACATGTCTGGAACTACTGCAAACACTCAGAAAGGTTTAAAAAGAAAGAAGGTAAAACAGATAAAATGTCCAAAGACGGAAACAAATCACAACAGGATTAAAAAGGGAATATTAAACTAATCAAAACATCAAAATAACTTAGATTTAGAAAAGTAAAATAGCTAAAACGGCTGAAAAAAACATTTCCAAGTTTTCCAAAGCTCAGAAAACTAAAAGAAAAATACCACAATTTGCTTAAATTGATAAATGTAAAACTAATAAAACAGCTCAAACGGCGAAGAAAAGGGGGTGAAACTGGTGAAAAAATGAATGTGAAATGTAAATAGACGACCAGCCGGAAGTAAAACAGTCAAATTCATAACAAAAAATAAAACATAAAACTGTGAAAAGTCTGAGGAACAAAAAAAAAAGAGTGAAACGGGAGTCTGAACTTTGAGTTGCATTCAACTGAAGATAGTTTGTTTGTTTGTTTGTTTGCACAGAAAACGGGAAAAACAAACAGCTGTTTTCATGTTTACTCTGCTGATGTGGTCCAGGGGGCGGGGCCTGCGGAGAGGGGCGGGGCCGGGTGAAAAGGGGCGGGGCTTGGACAACTGCTGGAGCAGGTTATCGTCGCGCTGTCAAACAGCAGCTCTCACACACTATGAGGAGAAAGTGAGGAGAAAACTGCGCTTTTCGACGACCCCGAACGGACCGGAGTCACCGTCCAGACGCTTCGACAGCCCCTCGGTCACGGTAAGTCGGCCTCGGACGTCCTCTTGACAGTTTTCCTGCGCCTCTCGGAGGTGATAAAAGTCACGGACCTGTTGGGGAGCTAGCGCGGTGCTAACGTTAGCCGGCTAGCCGCTGGGAGTTCGCTGTTGCTTCCTGGTGATCACAGTAAACAAGAGGAAGCTCTCATCCAGGCTTCATCACACCGCACGGCTCCCCACGGAGCCCCACGGAGCCCCGCAGAGCCCCGCAGAGCCCCGCACTCCAGTCCTGCTCACACGTGACTCCGTGTGACCGTGCGTGTGTCAGACAGATGTTTTCCTGAGCGACTTTTCTCCTCTTTCAGCTCCTTCAACAGATACAATCTCGATATTCTGCCGCTGTGTGTTTACACTGCTGCAGCTCCTGTGACCCAGGACTAATTCCTGGAAGAAAACTTTAGTCAGTGTTCAGAGAACCTCCCCCCCCCCCTCTCTGAACCCTCCCTCCCCCCTTCTCTCTCTAATCTGAGATCCAGAGGAAAACCAACAGAAACGGCCTTCATGCTCCTGGAGCTTTTCCACAGACTGTAAGCACTTTCAGACCCACATGACAGGCCATAAAGAGCTGACTGGTTAAATTTAGAGGTCCTCTCCTCGACCTGCTGCTTCCGCAGGGCTCACATAACCGCACGGACACCAGTCCCAATGAAAGTTCATTTTTCAGAATGATATCTGCTGACCTTTGCCTCGGCCAGAGCCTGGAACCCAGAGCCTGCAGCCTTCATGACCGACAGGTTTGACACACAGAGCAAGGCTGAACACCAGAGCAAATACACAAAACATCACGTCCCATACAGACACAAACCATCAAGACTTTTAACTACTGTTCTGAACAGAAACTTTTCTTTTTGTCTTTTTTGCTGTTTTGTTCGTTTGAGCTGTTTACCAAATTTCAGCTGTTTTGGACATTTTTTTCTGTTTTTGTGGCAAATTCTTACAATCATAGCAATTTTTTTTCTTTTTGACCTTCTTTGGATTTTCTTCTTGTTTTCACTATTAAATCTATTTTTGGGAATTTCACCTTCCAAAGCTGCTTTTCGGCAATTTTACCTGATTTATCTTTTTGACTCGTTCAACTTTTTTTTAAAGCATTTTGTGCCTTTTTAGGCATTTATAGTTTCACTGATCTCTATTACTCCTACTGCTTTTAGCATTTTTCCAGCTTTCTCTTTTACTTCCAGATTTATGAGCTTCAGCTGTGACAGAAGATTGTTTCAGAAAGATGTTCCGTCGCGCAAATAAACCCAGAGGTAAAAGAGGTAAAACAGCAACAGCAGCTGACATGGATCAAAAAAAGGATCAAATAGTGAAAACTGCTAAAAATGATAACAATACAGGAGAAGTGGGTGTGGGTGGGGCTGGTGGGTGGAGCCTGCTTCACCGGGTCGGTTCAGAGTCACAGATTCGCCACACAGCGCTGTGTTTCAGCAGACGGTCTGAATCCACGGTTCTCCCGGCTGAACGCTGTGATTACAGTCAGAACCGTCACTAACGGCTCTGCTTAGCGTCGGCCAACTGTCGCTTTATGGCCTCGCTCATAAAACCCCGCCATACGCATTTGCCCCCACGTCTTAATTGCCTCCATCATCCTTTTATCCCGGCGTGTTGCTGCCAAGCCGCTGTGTGTAGCGAGTGTGTGTGCGTGTGTGTGTGTGTAAGTGTGCGCCTCTATTGTGTTGGAGGAGCTGGGCGTGGGCCGGCCCCCTCATCTAATATTCAGCTGATAGTAAAAAGGGGGATGCTGAGCAGAGCCGGGCAGTGTGTGTAGAAGGGCTGTGTGTGTGTGAGTGTGTGAGCAGAGAACCTGAGCTGAACAGTGTGACTGCACGCCAAGGTAAGCGCTTTATTCACAAGCTTCCTGTTTATCAGAGCGTACACGAGGCGGGTTTCCTGTTTGTTGATTGATCCTGAGTGATTGAGCACTTCTTTTGTGTCTGCTGGGCTGGAGGTGTGTGTGTGTGTGTGTGTGTGTGTGTGTGTGTACTGATTGGCTGCCATTGTGCGGCGGAGGGTGTGTCAACAGGCGCCCATCTCACTGTAAACAAAGGATTTTCCCTGACTTGACGTCTCTGGAGCGGCGAGGATGAAGGCTGAGCGGCGCCTCTCGCTCCTCTTCCTCACCGCTTCAACTCTCTGCCGTCATTAATTATCTTCCTGCACTTATCAGATCTGACCACTCTCACTTAGCCCCGCCCACCTTGAGTTTGTGGGGTGGAAGTGTGTGTGGGGAGTTTAATGAGCTTTGTGAACTTTGATAGCGGTGGACGTCGGAGGAGGCGGAGATGCAGGATGTGGGCTCAGGGTGGAGGAAGGCGTGTCGCTGTGTCTGCTGCCATGTTTACGGAGTGAGATATCGACATCGATCGGTGTGTTTTGGTGTTTGTGATGTGGAGAGCGTCGCCGGGCCGCTCCTGCAGGAGATGGGAGCAGCTGATTAATAGTGTGTTTCTGAGGCAGGAAGTGAGGCTGGGCGTGATGGACGAGTCCCGCTTAATGAATCATTAATGAGCTTTCCATCGATCGGCTCAGCACACAACGCTTTTCTCCTCTCACACACTCTCCTCCAGAGACTACAGTATGAACGCTAATGGTTGTTGACATGAGCAGAAAGCATCATTCATGTTGTGCTGGACACATGCTTTTAATTTGAAATATCTCACAGTCTTCATTTACGTTGCTGTTTCTGTTCCACATGAACTCTGTTACTGATACACAGTAACGTTCATTTTTACTTTAAAAGAGAGAATTGGTAACAAAACCACTAAAAGTCACTGAAAGAGGTAGAAAGCTAAAAAGGATTTAAAAAAAAGCCAAATGGTTTAAAATGAAAGCTTGAACCACCAAGTCTAACAAAGACAAACTGCTAGAATTGCTTGAAGCTGAACCCTTTAATTTAATACTGCTTCAAGTCACCTGAAGTCACTTCAGACTGTTGAAACACCTGAAATTGCTGTAAACAGCAAAAAAAAAAACAACCTGTAATTGCTTAAATCTAGTAAAATTGCTAAAATGTCTAAGAATGCTTATGAAAGCTGAAACAATGAAAACAGTTGAAAAGGTAAAAAAAAAACAAAAAAAAGCTGTGAGAGACGCTGAAATCATAAAAACAGGCTTTAGAAGGTCTGGACCAGAAGGTCTGGTTCTGGTTCTGGTTCCGGTCTGGTTCTGGATCTGGTCTGGTCTGGTTCTGGCATTAATCTGAGCGGCGGTCGACCTCGATCGGCTCCGTTCCAATCAGAGCTCGCGGCTCGGCGCGCTCATCGTCCTCCTCATTGTTGGACGGGAGAGTCAGAGTTTGGAGCGTTTCGTCCGTCTCCTCTGACCTTCCCGAGTCTCCGGCTCATTAGAGCGAGCGGAGAGCCCGGCTCCTGCTTCCACATGAGCAGGCCCGCCGGGCCCACCCGGAGCTGCGGCCCTTAACGAGCACCACGTCCACGTTAAAAGACACAGAGTGTGTGTGTGTGTGTGTGTGTGTGTGTGTGTGTGTCCCTTCATCTCCGTCTTCACTGCTTGCTGGCTGATCGTGGGCGGGGTCGGTCGCCTGGACCACACCCTCCTCCACCGTGTGTGTGTCTGTGTAGCTCTGTTGCTTGGTGTCTCAGCCTCTGTGTGTGTGTGTGTGTGTGTGTTTCAGGGGTGCACAGCGGCGAGCCGTCGGCCATGGACACCACCACCTCCCTGAAGATGACCTCCCTGGCCGTCCAGAGTCTGTTCGGCTACGTGGAGGAGGAGAACCTGGCGGCCATCAAGGCTCACCTGGACAAGTTCAAGGACGTGGACAGCAGGAGCGACGTAAGACTGGGGGGGGGGGTTGGGGGGTCGGGTCGGGTCGGGTCTCTCAACAGCTCCAACAATACTGCTGTCCTGATATATTCTTAAAGTTCAGCAGCCACGAGCCCCAAACCAGCCTGAACACAGCTCCCTGGGAAAAAAGATTTTTCCATGAAATATTGATGAGTATTGACCTGAAGCGTCCTCAGAACAGCCGGACATCTGGACCAAACAGCCATGTTTCCTCCTTTCACGTCAGTGTAAAGTGTGTGCTCAGCCCTCAGGTTTGTCTCCACCTGGTGGACGGACGAGTCCTGGCAGGTCCCGCCGAGCCGGCTTCATTCTTTACCTCCAGCCTGACCGTCGTCGTGTGACGCTCCGGCTTCACTCAGAGATGATACAACCCCTCCCTCTCCTGATCCCTGGGTTTTCTGAGACACTGAGACTTATCGTTCAGCTCAGTCGAGAACAAAACGGCCTGTTTGGGTTCCTCCTCTGAGGAATACAACTGTGATAAGATCCCAGGAGACTTCAGAGAGAATGAGACTGTGGACGTGTGTGTTTTTCGTTGGAGTTGTGTAGGAAGCCGCTGTGGTGAAGTGTTGTGTTGAAGCGTTTTCTGTTTCCTCCAGAACGGCCAGACGCCCCTCATGGTGGCGGCAGAGCAGGGCAACCTGGAGATCGTACAGGAGCTGATCAGGAGAGGGGCCAACGTCAACCTGGACGACGTGGTGAGCCGCTCACACACACACACGCACACACACACGCGCTCAGGGAGCGGTGGTGGCTCCGCCCCGCTGAGCTCACCTCCCGGGTTCGGTCCTGGACCATTACCGGCTCACGCTGAGCCGTAATCACAGCCTCACACACACGTCTGCCGGCGCCGTTTCCACCAAATGACGGGATCCAGCGACCGGCCAACACCCTGCGCCTCCGCAGCCCCACACACACACACACACACACACACACACACACACACACACACACACACACCTCTCATTACCGTGTCACGTACCTGCACCCTGCCATTACACACACTCATTCACAGCAGAGGAGGAACTAAAGCCGGAGCGCCGCCGCCGCTCTCCTCACTTTCTGTCCCCACTCCGCGGCATCGAACCGTGTTCCCATGAGCACCTGGTACGATCACCTGGTAGGTGCAGCGGCGCTCCGGTCAGGCCGCGGACGGGACGAGGAGCGTGACGGAGGCTCTAACGTGTGTGTGTGTGTGCAGGACTGCTGGACGGCGCTGATCTCGGCCGCTAAGGAAGGACACATCGAGGTGGTCAAGGAGCTGCTGGAGAACAATGCCAACCTGGAGCACCGAGACATGGTGAGGCCGGCGGCTTCTTGTTCCAATCAAACCTTTACCTCCATTCAGAGTGTGTGTTCAGACAGAGGACCCGAGCGAGCGAGTGAGCGAGCGTCCTCCAGGTCTACCGCCGCTCCGCCACTCGCTTCCTCTGTTTTCTCTATTTTTAATTCAGACGTCTGGAAACAGAAACTGATTCAGACTCGAGTTGTGAGTAAATAGTTTCATTACATGTTCTTTAAAAGTTCCGATGTTCGGCTCCACTTCCTGGTCCGTCTGGAGAGTCGAACCGTCCTGTCTGAGTCTGATTCACTTCAGTCTGAGAGCTGAAGGAAGCTCAGAGTCGTCACTTATTCACACACTCGTAATTTAAAGACACACACACTGAATCTGATCTTGGAATAACTAAATAATTGTTTTTTTAAGACAATGTATTTTTGATTTTTGTAATTTATCTCCTAAAAATGTGAACGAAATTGAAGTAGAGCCCGAGTCTCTGGATGTTCAGCAGAGGTTTTTATTTTTGATCGGTATCTGCGGTCCTTCGTTCCACCCGGCTCCGGTTTTAATCCGATGCGGTTCTTCCGCCGGCCGGCCGAGCGGGACGATCCATCATGTGGGAAATGGCGGGAAAATGAAATTAGCGTGCGTGCGACGGCTCCCCTGCGGCGGTAATCCCATTTACCGGGGCCCTGCTGGAGATCCGGTCCAGGCGTGTGACGGCAGGCCGGCAGCGGCAGCATTTCTCCACGCCGGGCGCCGTGATGGAGCCGGTCCCACTGAGACGCAGCCAGAGACAGGGCGCCGCGGCGGTCGGAGCCGGTCGTCCACCTCTGTGATTTTCCGGCGGCGATCCGGGAGCTGCGGCGACTCGCTGCCGGGCGGGGCGTGGCTCCAGACGGCCGTCACCGCCGGATTAGAGCAAACCGCCTCACGTCATCTGTGGACGTCACGCCGTCCTCCTCAGGACCTGCTCTGTCCAGGCCTGTCTAACACGTCTCCCCCCTCCAGGGAGGATGGACCGCCGTCATGTGGGCGGCGTATAAAGGCCGTACAGATGTGGCCCAGCTGCTCCTGGAAAGAGGCGCCAACCCCAACATCACTGGACAGGTTAGAGGGAGAGACCCCCCCCCCACCCCCACCCCCCACCCCCCCACCCCCCACCCCCGCCTGCTGCTCCACCCTTCACCCATCATGTCTTCCGCCCCGCAGTACAGCGTCTACCCCATCATCTGGGCGGCGGGTCGAGGCCACGCCGACATCGTGGACCTCCTGCTGCAGCACGGCGCCAAGGTCAACTGCTCGGACAAGGTAACGCCGCGCCGCCAGGCGTTCTCCGGCGCCACGCCGCAGCCCCAGGATTAAACATGGCCGCTCTCCTCTGTTTCTCCGGGCAGTACGGCACCACTCCTCTGATCTGGGCCTCCAGGAAGGGCCACTACGACAGCGTCATGCACCTGCTGTCCAACGGCGCCGACGTGGATCAGGAGGGCGCGGTAAGGCAGCCGCCGCGACGGCGTCCGAGACGCGGGCGCGTCGAGACGGCAGAGCGATCACCGAGCGGTCTCCACAGAACTCCATGACGGCGCTCATCGTGGCGGTGAAGGGCGGCTACACCGAGGTGGTGAAGGAGCTGCTGAAGAGGAACCCCAACGTCAACATGACCGACAAGGACGGCAACACGGCGCTGGCCATCGCCGCCAAGGAGGGCCACACCGAGATCGTCCAGGACCTGCTGGACGCCGGGACCTACGTCAACAACCCGGACAGGGTGAGACACGCTGCTGTACCGAAAGACGGACAAACTCCCATCAGGCTTTGCCCTCCCACGCCGCGGACACGTGCGGTGCATCAGTTGGTGTTTGTCCGTCTCCGTCCTGCAGAGCGGCGAGACGGTGCTGATCGGCGCGGTGAGAGGAGGACATGTGGAGATCGTCCGAGCTCTGCTCAACAAATACGCCGACATCGACGTCAGAGGGCAGGTAGGAGGCGCTCTCTCCTCTCTGTCGCATAGAAACAGCCTGGAGTCACGATGTGAAAACTGTCTCCATGCCAAGTTCTTTAGATTCTGTGAGAATATCTGTACTTCCTGTAACTTTATTCACTCAATTTAGCAGAGTTGTGGAGTTTGAGAGTCTCTCTAGCTTCATTTTACTGATCCAGACCAAACCTGAACTGCATGTGACCTTTGACCCCCTGTTTTGTTTTTCCAACATCAGGATGGAAAGACTGCCCTCTACTGGGCAGTGGAGAAAGGAAACGCCACCATGGTGAGAGACATCCTGCAGTGCAACCCCGACACCGAGAGCTGCACCAAGGTACACACACACACACACACACACACACGCACACAGGAAGTGGGTTTCATGGAGTGAAAAGCGTGCGGTTTGTGTCTCAGGAGGGAGAAACTCCGCTGATCAAAGCCACTAAGATGAGGAACATGGAGATCGTGGAGCTGCTGCTGGATAAAGGAGCCAAAGTGTCGGCTGTGGACAAGGTGCACTATGGGACTGCGACGGTTCTGCTGTGTTCTGACAGCGTGTGGGCGGTGGGAGAGTGGCAGGTAGTCAGCTGTGTGTGTGTGTGTGTCTCTGCTCTCAGAAAGGCGACACGCCGCTGCACATCGCCATCCGGGGACGAAGCCGCAAGCTGGCCGAGCTCCTGCTGAGGAACCCCAAAGATGGCCGCCTGCTGTACCGGCCCAACAAGGCCGGCGAGACGCCGTACAACATCGACTGCACCCACCAGAAGAGCATCCTGACCCAGATCTTCGGCGCCAGTGAGACTCCTGTACTTCCTGCTCGGCGTCCGGCGTCTGAGGCGCTGGGTGTGAATCGTCTGTCCCTCGTCTCTCTCAGAGCACCTGTCCCCCTCCGAGTCGGACGGAGACATGCTGGGCTACGACCTCTACAGCAGCGCTCTGGCCGACATCCTGAGCGAGCCCACCATGCAGCCCCCCATCTGCGTGGGCCTGTACGCCCAGTGGGGCAGCGGCAAGTCCTTCCTGCTCAAGAAACTGGAGGGTGAGTCTGAAACCTGCGCCGTCACACAGAGAAGGTCCACTGAGAACCTGACGGCGGTGTCTTTCTCGTCCCTCAGACGAGATGAAGACGTTCGCGGGGCAGCAGATCGAGCCCCTCTTCCAGTTCTCCTGGCTGGTGGTCTTCCTCACCCTGCTGCTCTGCGGCTCCGTGGCCATCGTCCTCGGCTTCTCCGTCGACCCCAAGCTGACCATCGCCGTCTCGCTCAGCCTCCTCGCTCTGCTCTACATCTTCTTCGGTGAGGAGACGGCGTGCAGAAGACCGCGGATGTCGAGCTCTGCATCAGCTTCAAGCTGAAATGAGAGGAAAAAAAAAGAGAGTTCATGTTTCTCTTAGAAGAGTTAGTTTGATCCACTAGAGGGCAGTAAAGCTGCAGTAATGAGCTGAGCTCCCTGCTGTGTGACTGAGACCTGGCTGTGCCGCTGTGCCTCTGCAGTGCTGGTGTACTTCGGCAGCCGCCGGGAGAAGGAGAGCTGGCGCTGGGCCTGGCTCATCAGCACCCGGCTGGCTCGCCACGTGGGCTACCTGGAGCTGCTGCTCAAGCTGATGTTCGTCAACCCGCGAGAGCTGCCGGAGCAGACCACCCGCGCCCTGCCGGTCCGGTGAGGCTCCGCCCCGCCGCGCCCCGCCCCGCGCCCCGCCCCGCCCCCCGCCAGCTTTAACCCCAGCTCTCCTCCGTACAGGTTCCTGTTCACCGACTACAACCGCCTGTCCAGCGTCGGGGGGGAGACGTCCATGGCCGAGATGATCGCCACGCTGTCGGACGCCTGCGAGCGCGAGTTCGGCTTCATGGCCACCCGGCTGTTCAGGGTGTTCAAGAACGACGAGGTCCAAGGTGAAACCCCGAGAACGCTCTCCCCACACCTCCCTGCGACAGCAGAGGAGAGCGAGGTTTACTGCTCTGCGGTAAACGATGCTCTGAAGGAGGCGGCGGCCCGCTGTGATCCTGCAGGGCTCAAGTCTTCCTCACATCTGTCCCACACACATCCCTGCACTCACCCTGCTGCTGCTGCTGCTGCAGTCTGCTTTCATTTACCTGGAAATGAATCCATAAAACCTCAAACCAAACTGCTCCGTAGAGTTTCAGTAGAATTATCCAGTAGATAAAGAGATGCTTTCATGTGAGAAGTAGGAGTTCAGCAGGTTGTTTTCTGGCACGTTCCTCAGCACAGAGTCATTAATGATACGGAAACTGAACTCTTGGTGCTGAAGCGTAGATTTAATGCGAAGTGTCCTCCTCCACAGGTCAGAAGTGGAAGAAAACCTGCTGCGTTCCCTCCTTTGTGCTGTTTGCTCTGGCTCTGAGCTGCCTGATCACCGGTTTGGCCCTGCTGGCCGTCTTCAAGGTGAGTTCAAGAAGAAAGGCTTCTGCAGGTTTTATGATATTTTCCTCTTCCTCTCACATGTGATCGTCCTCACATGTTTTCCTTATTGGGAAAACCATACATAAAGACTTTCAAAGTAAAGGCTTGAAACCATTTTTATTCCATAAACTGCGTTGTGTGATTGAGCTGCGTGGTGACCAGTTTCCCTGCTGGCGCCCCCAGGTGGACCCTGAGAACCTGACGGTGAACGCGGTGCTGATCGCCATGGCCAGCGTGGTGGGCCTGGCCCTGCTGCTCAACTGCCGCACCTGGTGGCAGGTGGCGGACTCCGTGCTCAACTCGCAGAGGAAACGGCTGCACAGCGCCGCCAACAACCTGCACCGGCTGAAGAGCGAAGGCTTCATGAAGGTGCAGTACAGACTCCTCGGCACGGGGTCATGTGATGCCGACGGGACGTCCGATCTGCTTCTGGAGTTTTATTTTTACAATGCAATCACTTATGATAAGAAGTCAGTGTAAACTGACTGAAACTGAAAACTGAATCACATAAATTGGAAAATTAAATTAGAACAAAGAAAACAAAGTGAATGAATCTGTGCTAAAATACTGTTGATTAGATTAGTTATGATCCGTACAAACTTTCCATCAGGAGCACGAAGTCTAAAGTCTAGTCTACAAAGGCCAGTCTGTAACCTGGAGCTGTGCAGCCGCATGAGACTCTAAACCCCCTTTATTGTGGCTCTACAGCTCCTCTATAGTGACTCTACAGCTGCTCTATAGTGGCTCTACAGCTCCTCTATAGTGACTCCACAGCTGCTCTATAGTGACTCTACAGCTGCTCTATAGTGACTCTACAGCTGCTCTATAGCGGCTCTACAGCTGCTCTATAGTGACTCTACATCTCCTCTATAGTGACTCTACAGCTGCTCTATAGTGACTCTACAGCTCCTCTATAGTGACTCTACAGCTGCTCTATAGTGACTCTACAGCTCCTCTATAGTGACTCTACAGCTGCTCTATAGTGACTCTACAGCTCCTCTATAGTGACTCTACATCTCTATAGTGACTCTACAGCTCCTCTATAGTGACTCTACAGCTCCTCTATAGTGACTCTACATCTCCTCTATAGTGGCTCTACAGCTCCTCTATAGTGACTCTACAGCTGCTCTATAGTGACTCTACAGCTCCTCTATAGTGACTCTACATCTCTATAGTGACTCTACAGCTCCTCTATAGTGACTCTACAGCTGCTCTATAGTGACTCTACAGCTGCTCTATAGTGACTCTACAGCTCCTCTACAGTGACTCTACATCTCTATAGTGACTCTACAGCTCCTCTACAGTGACTCTACATCTCTATAGTGACTCTACAGCTCCTCTATAGTGACTCTACAGCTGCTCTATAGTGACTCTACAGCTCCTCTATAGTGACTCTACATCTCTATAGTGACTCTACAGCTCCTCTATAGTGACTCTACAGCTGCTCTATAGTGACTCTACAGCTCCTCTATAGTGACTCTACAGCTCCTCTACAGTGACTCTACAGCTGCTCTATAGTGACTCTACAGCTCCTCTATAGTGGCTCTACAGCTCCTCTATAGTGACTCTACAGCTCCTCTACAGTGACTCTACAGCTGCTCTATAGTGACTCTACAGCTCCTCTATAGTGGCTCTACAGCTGCTCTATAGTGACTCTACAGCTGCTCTATAGTGACTCTACAGCTCCTCTATAGTGACTCTACAGCTCCTCTATAGTGACTCTACAGCTCCTCTACAGTGACTCTACAGCTCCTCTATAGCGACTCTACAGCTCCTCTATAGTGACTCTACATCTCCTCTATAGCGGCTCTACAGACCTTCGTTGTCCTGAACTGTTTCTTCTTAACCAGGTTGATTTCATATCTCATACAAACAGCAGAACTTTATTTTCCTCCCTCCAGGTTCTGAAGCATGAGGTGGAGCTGATGTCCAAAATGGCCAAAACGATCGACGGCTTCACTCAGAACCAGACCCGCATGGCCGTGATCATCGACGGGCTGGACGCCTGCGAGCAGGACAAAGTGCTGCAGATGCTGGACACGGTGTGTGTGACTGAGAAAGCCGACTCTACACACTCTTCAGCTTTAACTCACTTCATTTGACTCGAGAGTTCCTCCTCACTATAAAACACTGAACAATATCGAATACTGTAAATGATTTGATCAGTGCCATGACCCACGCTCCAATAAATAATGTGGGAAAAACATCACATTTATTTTTATAGAATTTTTTTTTAGCTTTAAATTTTAAAACAAGTGTAAATTTCTCCGTATTGATCTATAACATGATTTTAATTGATGTCTCAAAAATAGTGCTTTTATTAGTTTTAGAGGTGACTAAAGTGATATTATCATTTCAGAGAACCTGGCATTTAAAATAAAAAATAATTAATTTACAAATTAAGAATAATAATGTAAAGTAATAATGTAATGTTGTTAGGTAGCACCAATATTTGCTCTGAAATTCTCCAAACTCCAGCTAACAGTGGAATTTTTAGATGCTTTAACAGCCAATAATGTTTAAGACTCATGACGATGCAAAATGTTTTGTATTTCAATTATTTATTTTAGCTTTTCTGTCATTCCTGTACAGTGAGCTTATTAAAAGTTTGTGGTATTGATATAATGTTTTTCATATTTATTGAGGATAGATAACACTTTGATTTATGGCATTATATGACTTTCTATTACTTTTATATTTCATTTAAATTAGCTGAAGTTGTGCAGCTATTGTTAGTGATTACATTGCTGGTTGCTACAGTGCTGTGTGTAGTGTGTAGTGTGTAGTGTGTAGTGTGTAGTGTGTGTGTGTCGGTGCAGCCACCTCGGTGTTCCAGCTGCCTGCGCTCCTCCCAGCTGCTGTAATGTGATTTCCTTCAGCCAAATGTCATTATTTGGTGAAGTAATCTCACAGAGCATGGCATCCTCCTGCGTGCTAATGCAATCTCCCCCTCGCCGCCGCCGCCGCCCAGCCGCTCTCAGACCTTCCTCCTCTGACAGCGGTTCAAGTAGCACTTTGGAATTCATTTTGTGCAGCTTACACATTTATCAATTACTGAATTAAATCTTTTCCCCTCCGGTGGGCGTGCCGGGGCCGCCGGAGCCGCGGGCCCGGTGAGCGAGCATGCGGACGGCTCGGGGCTCGGTGGGGCTGCGGTTCGAGCCCCGGGCCGCTGGCCTCAGCTTAACTAACCAGGAGTGTGTGTGCAGCTCAAATGGATGTCCTGTGACTGCGGGACAATGAGTCCAGTCAGCGGTGGAAATCCCCCGCTCCGCGTGCTCGGCCCGCCGCCGCCGCCTCACTGCTGCTATCCATCAGCCCGTACTGGAAGATCCCTGACCATGCGAGCCGGGTGTGTCTCTGCAGGTGAGGGTCCTCTTCTCCAAGGGCCCCTTCATCTCCATCTTCGCCAGCGACCCCCACATCATCATCAAAGCCATCAACCAGAACCTGAACAGCGTGCTGCGCGACTCCAACATCAACGGCCACGACTACATGAGGAACATCGTGCACCTGCCCGTCTTCCTCAACAGCCGCGGCCTCAGCACGGCCAAGAAGCTGTGCATGGCCACGCCCACCAACGGCGAGCTGCCCGCCGACGGTAACGCCGCCCGCCGCCGCGCCGGAACGCCGTCGGCGCCGGGCGGAGCGTCTGAGCGCCCGTCTGCTGCTCTGTGCAGGTTGGCTGGACGACATGGACCGGAAGCTGTCTCAGACCAGCCTGGGCCCGGACCCGGGCAAGATGGGCAACAAGGGCACCTTGAACCGCAGGGTAACGCTCCGCTCCTCCGCTCAGACGGCGTGTGTGCGTGTGTGTGTGCCTGTGTGTGCGTGTGTAAAATGCATAATTAAAATACAAAGATCACAGGACTTTTTCTGACACAGTAACTTTATCTAATTCCTCCAAAACCAAAAGAGAAGTGAAGATTTTCAGTTCTTATGAGAGTGACGTTAAAAACACAGCGAACGAGGCGGAGGACGGAGCCGCTGGTGTGTGTTCGGCTCAGTGCTGGGTGAATCACGCTCTTCATCAGTCATCCTCGCTCCCAGCAGGCACCTCGGCCCTTTTCCTGTTGTCTGCTCTTCCTCACAGTACAGCAGCCATGAATTCAGGATTTAGCAGCGTGCGTCCTGGAGTGCAGGGTTAGAGTCCGTCCTGTCAGGAGGCCGGGGGCCGGGGCCAGAGGACAGAGACGGGACCGGGGCGGCGCTGGCTGTGCGGCTGAGCCTCCCGCTGTAATGGATGTAATGGCCGTTTATCCTCCCCGCCGCGGCGCCGCAGCCTAATGACGAGGCCGAGCAGCAGTGGGTCCCCGTGACAAAACACTGGCACCGGCGCTGCTGGCAGGAGGCGAAGTGACTCCGCCGCCTCCTGCCCTCCCCGCCGCCGCCGCCCGCCTCCCCGTCCTGTTTGTTTGTTTGACATTTGTTTTTGCCCCGGCCTCCTCGGCTGCCTCCATTACTGCTGCCGGCCCTCTTCATTACGGGGCGGCGTCTTCACGTGCCCTCCGCTGGCCGGGAGCTCCTGGCAGGAGGGCTCTCCTCCTACAAGTGGAGATTAAACCAGGGCGGGCGGGGGGGGGGGGGGGCTAGTGGCTCTCAGTGTTCTTTTTTTTCCATGTAGCTTCTCAATGTCACATAAAATTAGCCGAGCTCCTCCACAATGTGAAACTTCAGCAGGAAGTCGGCGTTTTCGAAACGCTGAAAGTTCAGTCAAAGTGAGGGTGTTTTTAAAGTCAGCTGCCACACACAGGGGTGTGTGTGTGTGTGTGTGTGTGAGAGAGAGACCTTTACAGTTCTCGCTGAGTGGCGGCCATATGTTTCATCTCTCGGAGAAAGAGGTCATGAGACCGGCGTTACCACTTCAAAGTGGACCAAAAGCCCGGCTTGGCTCATGACCACGGCAGCTGTCCGATAGCATCACAGATGTTCTCCGGTAGATCTGTGTCAATGGTCCGCCTGTGCGCCTCGTCTTTTAAGCTGCGGACACTGCCTCTTTGAGATCTTCTCCGCACTCACACACACATTCAGCGCTGGAGAAGTTTTTCCCCTCCACTGAAGGAAGAACTCACGCTCCCTCTTTATTCCCTCCACAGGGTTATTTATGGAAGCCGTTGAATTCATGTGCAGGACTGAAAACCTTTAGATGTGAAGAAAAGGCTGTAAATCCAGCTTTAGATTAGTTTTGCACAAAATGATCCATCGGAGTCCTTATCCTCTCTCACCCCGTTTACTCCTCACGTTATTAAAGCTTCAGTTTGACGTCTTTTCAGAGTAAAACACTCTCAGCTTCTCCTCCTAAAGCTGCCTGGAAGAAAAGACTGAAACGTTCATGAAAACTGGACTCCTGGAGAATCAGCAGCACAAACTGTAACCGGCTGAAATCACAGGTTTCTCCTCTGAACGGGACAAAATGAGTTCCTACAAAACATCCCTGAAACACTGCCGAGCAACGCTTTCCTGCTTCATAGTGAAAAGAAGCCTAAATATGTCTTCAGTGTTTGAGTGATTCAGTTCATTGTGATGAAATCCAGTGAGACGATGCCGTCATATCATATAAATATCATTTTCGCCACGTTAGTGCGCCGTTATCAGGTTTTACAGAAGCAGACAGATAAGCAGGCATGCAGACGTGACGGTGCAGGTTTCAGACGCCGTCCGGCCTGAGATGAGGAAACGCTGGCGATGCTGAGGGACGAGGACTCGTCTGGTGTTTGTTTTGAGACAGTTTAATCATTTATCATACCTGAAACGACTGGATATTTTTTTACAGTGTAGCTGGTTTGTCTTCTCTGACATAAAGAGTGGAAAAGTGTTTATTTTGCCTGTCAAAGTGTTTTGTGACGATGTGTGTGTGTGTGTGTGTGTGTGTGTGTGAAGGACACGTACCGACGGCGTCAGATGCAGAGGACCATCACCAGACAGATGTCCTTCGACCTGACCAAGCTGCTGGTGACGGAGGACTGGTTCTGCGACATCAGCCCTCAGACCATGAGGAGGCTGCTCAACATCGTGTCCATCACCGGTACGGCGGCGAGCGCGGCGGGCCGCGGCGCGTTCGCGGAGAACGGCCGCGGTTACGGCGCTCCTCCTCTCTCCCGACAGGCCGCCTGCTCCGGGCCCATCAGATCCTGTTCAACTGGGACCGGCTGGCGTCCTGGATCAACCTGACGGAGCAGTGGCCGTACCGCACGTCCTGGATCATCCTGTTCCTGGAGGAGGCGGACGGCGTGTCGGACCAGCTGCCTCTGAAGACCATCTACGAGAGGTGCGTCACGGTCTGGGTCTGCCGGGCCCCCCCCCGTCTCACATGACCATCATCTGAATTGTCCTGACGACAACAAGGCCAGAGAGTTTCAGTGGAACGGCCCCGCTTCTGTTGGTCGGCCATTAAATCTTCCCTGAAGAGATCAGCGAGCCAGAACAACATTTCACAAATGGAAGCAATAAAACATAGAAAAAATAAAAAAGCCTTTATTGTTGAGAGAGCGTGCCTGTCGGAGGGATGTGAGCCAGCAGGGGGCAGTAGAGGACTGAGTTTCCCTCCCTCGGCAGGCGCAGAGCCTTTGGCTGTGAGCTGCACACTAATTGGCAAATGACAGACAGATTTTCTAATTGATTATGGTGTACGAGGAGTGTGATGACTGAATTATTGCCGGGGATTCTGGAGCACGGAGACGCTCACAGAGAGACGCTTCTCCTCACGAGTGGCCGCGGCCAAGGGAGAGCGTGTGTGTGTGTGAGTGTGTGTGTGTGTGAGAGCGAGGTCACACATGCTTTTAGGCCTGCTCGCCGCAGACGGCAGCGGCGGGCCGCCTGGCCGGGCCGGGCGCTGCGGCGCGGCGCGTCGTCCGCTGGCCTTTAAAGGTTGCACTCTGTCACAATACACTAGCGCCCGGGACTCCCGCGGCGGGGAAGTGTCACACGCCGTTACCGTCAGGGGGCTGCGCTCCATCCCCCAGCTTCTGCTTCATTACACCGGCTCCTTCCTGTTTGCCTTTTAGAGGATGTTAATATTTCCTCTGCCTCTTTCCTCCGGAGCGGAGCGGAGCGGAGGCGGACGCCACGCCAGCGTTCTGTGATATAACATCGCTGTACCGCTGTCCTGCTGGACAGCATTAAAGGTCCCCATTAGATTCAATATGGCCGCCGTCTTGTTTGTGCGCAGCGCTCAGTCTGGGCCCTTATCTGCGTCCTCAGCGCCGCCGTGGACGACGCAGCAGCAGCAGCAGCCTAAATGATGATGACAGGAAGCCTCCATCAGCCTCCATCGGGCTGACGGAGGCACGAGGCCGGCCCGGAGGCCTTATCTGCTGCACACATCTCCCGCTGATAAGACTCAGGCATCTGTGCGTCTTTTTCTGCTCCACTCTTCCTCTTTCTTCTCATGTCCTTCCTGTCAGGGCCGCTCGCTCCTTCTTCTTCTTCTTCTTCTTCTTCTTCTTTCAGACGCTCGCGTCTCACTCTGCTTCACCTTTCAGCCCGATCTCCAAATTTAACTCCTTCGTGGTGTTTTTTAAGGCTGTAAAGAGAGAATATTAGATAGACGACAGGTTTCTGTCTTGGTAAACGGTTAGAGTGTGATTCAGTGATTCACATGACGACCAGCCACGGCAGCGTTCTGTGTAAATCAGAGTGAGAGCTGGAGTCGGAGACGGCAACATTTCCTCGATGGGTGATGGATGCTGGTGGATTTTACTCTGTTTCTCCTTTGAACACTGTAATCGGTGAATAATTCTGCTCTGTCCTGACACCTCCTCCTCCTCCTCCTCCTCCTCCTCCTCCTCCTCCTCCTCCTCCCTCGTATTAAACCGTATAAAGATGGAGCATCACTCGTTAGTGAAGCCCGGCTCTCCGGGACCTGAAGATGCCCGCCGCTGCGTCTTTATTTGTTTTTATCTCTTTGTTAATCCCTGTCTTCTTCATGTGTGCAGCCGTCCCTCCCCAGCAGCGCTGCAGCCCCCCCCCCCCCCCAGCTCTACTAAGTGAATATATTAGTGGTGAAGTGAACGTGGGGGTGAGTCAGCCCCTTATAGGTCAACTGTCGCCCTGCATCTCAGTCACAAGGCAGCCCCCCCTCCTCCACCCCCCCTCCCCCCTCCTCCACCCCCCCTCCACCCTCCTCCACCACTTCCTTTATCTCACATATTAAACTACAGGAGACCACAATCCATCTGTGCCTGGAACTAAATATATTTTTGGTTCCCATCTTTATCAGTGACTTTAAATAAACAAAACAACAGTAACACAGATTTTAATCTCAGCATGAGCTCCTCTGTCATTTCACTGGCCGTGTCCACTAACCGGTGCTTGTTTTTTTTACATTCTCTCCAAACTAATGATACTAAATGGGACGTAAAATAGTATAAGAAAGATCTGTGACGGAGTTATTTTTCTAGTGTTTGTTATAGTAGCATGAATGCCAGAGTGTTTTCCAGCAGATCATCTCCTAATCCCAGTTAATGCTCAGTAAATTACTGCAAGCGGCGGCAGAAATGTCCTTTTTTGAAAGAAAGGCATTGTATCGTGAGACGGAAGTAATCAGATTAAATCAGACACAATTTACAACGCTGGACGTTTGATTACATTTCAGCCCTTTTCGATTAGTTCGGCCATTTTTTAGATTTGTTTTTACATTTTTAGCCCTTAATCAGTTTTAGTTTAGAATTCTTTTTTCTTTCATTCCTTTCTTATCATTCAGCCATTTTTTTTAAACCCTTCCTAATGTTTTTATTTGTTGCAGTTTGATTTATTTTCAGCATGTCTGCAGTTTTTCTTATTCAAGCTAATTTCGGCCGTTGTTGGCTGTTCTGATGTTTTTGCCGTTTGTTGTGGTTTTCTGTGTTTTCGATCATTCAGTGGTTTGTGTTCACACGGTAAAGCAGCGGGTTCTCAGTGAAGCTGGATGAATGAATGAGACTGTTTGGACGGAGTCCTGGTTCCCTGACCGGGACTGGACCCTGGAAGTGAGACTGGGTGGGCGGAGGGTCAGCGCCTCAGGATCCTCTCTGCTGTGTTCACCTGGACTCAGAAAGGAGGAGGATAAATAGGGACCACCGTCCGCCGTGTCGCAGGCTGCCGGGAAAAAAAAAAAGACGGTTTTAGCCACTTGCTTGGCAGAAGCAGGCGTCCGTGAAGGGCTGCGAGGAGTCATTGTAGGACATGGCGTGAAGAGAGGAGCGGCCAGCTAATTCCCACCGCGAGAGCAAGGCCGGCCTAATCTGATGGAGAATGTGTAATCGGTTAATAACCCCGCTGATTTTTATCATCACTGCTAAGACCCGGGGCCGGCCGGACTCATGCCAGACAGCAGAGCCAGAGGAATCCGCAACAAAGATGACACTGTGTGCAGGACACACACACGCGCACACACACACACACACACACACGCACACACGCACGCAGGCACAGGAACTGCAGAGAAAACAAAACGAGAAGTGCTCTGGACCCGCTCTCTTATTTGTAGCCGTCCAATTAACCAAGTGAAATCCATCTTGGGAGCGCTGTTTTCTTGATCAGCAGCAAATTGAATTTGGAGCCTGCAGCCTTGTGACGATGGCTTCCTGGTCTCTCCTCCTCCTCCTCCTCCTCCTCCTCCTCCTCCTCCTCTCTCCGGCTGCCATTACAGGCTTAACGAGCGGAGCTAGCCCGGCTCTTCCCTGCCTTCACGGTTATTGCTCCAAACACTCTCACTGCACATTGGTGTGTTTATTTCCTTGATGTCGCTCACAGTCATCACATTACATTCCCCCCGTTTAATGGAGGCTCCTCTGGAGGCAGAGGAACTTTAAATGGCTGAGCAACCGCAGGTACGGCACGCCGTTCAATTACAAGGCTTGGTCGCTGCAGAGATCCCGGAGTCACGTCGCAGACGCCGCTTTCAGATAACCATCCCTTTGAATTTTGTCTAAACTCTCTGCTGACTTTACTTTCTATGATCAGCAGACACTTGGCAGATAAACTGCTTTGAGCTTTGTATTTAGCGGTGCTGCGTGAGCTAAAACTGCTCTTTATTCTGCTTTAATGAAATTACAGAACTAAGAAAAGAGGAACTCTGTTTCTCCTGGTTGAGTTGAGCTGTCTTCTTATGGAAGGTTGCAGAAATTAGGTTATTTTAATGATATTAAAACATTTAGTCTTGCATTTATCACTTAATTTTTTAAGATAAATATCTGAAAGTTTGTTCACAAAAACAGAAACAGCTTCTTTAAAGCTCCAGAGATCAGTAAATACTCATAAATCAATACAATCATGTGGATGACGTGAGTTTAAAAATGGACGTTTTCATCCTGACTAATAGGAAATGAGTTTAAAGCGGCCGGTCGTCACTGAAAGCAGAAGGGAGAGCAGATGTAGGTGAAAGTGAAGGAAGAGCTTCAGGTTAGGAGAAGTGACGATCGCACATGGAACTGGAATCAGGACACGTTTAATAAACCCTGTGGAGTCTGACACCTTCAGCAGTTTATCTTGGTTTATCTTATTGACAGATTTGCCACAAAAGGTCATTTTAGTTTTTATTTTTGTGCAGTTAAAACAGATATTCTGTGAAGATATTCTGTGTCTGCTGATGTTGAGGATGTGGAAGAGGAACTTTTCTCCTGGTTGGTTTCAGGTTTTGCTTCAGACTCTTCTCCTCAAAGCAGTTTTTCATCTGGTTTTTCAGATAATAGGACTGTAAAACTCATGTTCTAAACATCACGAGCTGTTAAATTGTACTTTTTTTCTCTCATGAAGATGTTCAGGCTGTTATTTTGTTGTTTTTCTGGAGATGGTGAGTTTACCTTACTTTAAGCCCCGCCCCCTTTAGTTACCGTAGCTAACTTGGACAGTCGTAGCGGCTAACTGCATGTTTGCAAGGTGTCGGTGGAGAAACGTGTTTAGCGTTTAGCCGCCTAGCTTAATGGACACCAGCGGCTAACATCAGTGTTCTTCAGCTAAGCTAGGCAGCTAGCTTCAGGAAGCTAACGGCTGCGAGCGTTATGTGGTCGATGGACTGCTCAGATTGTAAATACACTGTAAATACCAAAGTGTTCTTCAGTTCTAATGCAAATAAATATGATTTAATCCTGGATATATTAGGAGCAGCAGGTCTCTTTGTTAGGAAATGAGCTGCATTCTGCATTCTGTGTGTGTGTGTGTGTGTGTGTGTGTGTGTGTGTGTGTGTTGCGCCCCAGTATGTTTCTGCACAGCTTTACTGACGAACCTCTGAAAAGCTCCTTGTCAGGATCCGCTGCAGCTTCGGTTGCAGGGTCAACAGATTTGGACCTAATGGTGCATGAGGGCGGATCAGTCCAGCCCTCAGAGAGTTTATTCCTGGACGCACCAGATCCACTTCTCAGTGCGAGAAAAAAGAAAAAAAGAAAGAAAAAAAAAAAAAGAGTGTGTGACTGGTCCACTGAGCAGGTTCCTGCCCCGCTCTGACATCTGGTGCCCTGTCTGTGCCAGGATGCCCCCGCTGCACTCAGGAGTGCCTCTGTGGCGCTGCACCTGAAGCTCCTGCTCACTACACACCCACACACACACACACACACACACACACACACAGACTGTCACACACTCACACACACATGCACATGCATGCACGCACACACGGTTTGCAGCAATGTCTGCATGTTGTAACCGAAATAGCTTTTTCGATCCAACATATGCATGCACACACTCCAGAACAGACACTAATGTTATGTGGAAAAACTCATTTACACACACACACACACACACACACACACGCAGAGCGCGCTCTCACACCAGTGCAGAACATATGTCAGCCCCTGCTCCTCTGAGAGTTGGTGTAATTAATCAGACCCTGAGATGCAGGCTGTGTTCAACAAACCCATACATGCGCACACCTTCACACACACCTTCACACACACCTTCACACACACCTTCACGCAGCGCGGGAAGCAGGGAGCTGCGGCGGAACACTCGCCGTGGAAAATGGTGATGTTTTGAAGCAGCGCGTTGCGTTGTGTAGAAATGGCAGAAGACTGAAGGAGCGGCTCTGAATCGTCTTCACCTGCACTCTAAAACAGAAAAACCCTCTTTTTTTTCACGTGGCTGCGGCTCCTGAACGGTGGACTCGGTCTCTCCCGCCCTCATCCTCGCCGGCCCGACCCTGCCTTCCCTCTCCAGACAATCCCTCTCTCCGATTCTCACCGAGCCGCCACTTCTCGGACACTTCAGAACTTTTCTCCCCGCTAATCACTGTCTGGATGAACATGTAGCCCCGCAATTCACTCTTAATTAGAGAGACTCTCGTCCCGAGTACTGAAACATTAAGATGACACTCTCTTCATTCAGGATTACTTTAATTGGCACAATTATTGTAATTTGGTTGCAATTATGTGTGGGGATAAAAGCGCCTTTCCGACGCTCGTGTGAGCGATTCTCTTTATGTAAAGTTCTTTTAATAAGCTCTTAAATATCTGGACACATAAAAAAAAAAATGGTGAAATCCTTTTCTTCTCTTATAATGAACCTTTGTGAACTTTCTTTGCCCCCGGAGGAAAAGTCTTTAGTCCCTCGTTGTTGTGGTGAAATCCTCCGGGTTCAGGACGCTTTATGTAACGTGGAAGTGCCGAGAACGTTTGTCCTCCTTCTCCGTCCTCGTTCTGAATTTAATACAAAACATGGTGGATGTGACCAAACGGCAGGTTTGAAGTGGAGCGTTGACGTCTCAGGTGGTGAACACACGCACACACACGCGCTCACGCACGTGTGTGAGGTCGCACATGGCCGTTTCTCTTGGTAACGCAGCGTTCCAGCGCCGGGCGGTGAGTGTGTGTGTGTGTGTGTGTGTGTGTGTGTCACGGCGGCCTGCATTGTTGGCCGTCCGTCCCTCAGGTGTTTGCCGGCGGTGACTAAAGCGTGAATCACCCGCAGCCAGCTCCGTCTCCACTCAACCCCTGCTGAGCTGCTCAACATGTAAAAAAACACCGAAATAACAAAGGCAGGCTTGGTCAGTGCGCACAGGTGACACAAGAGGAGGTGTGCGTGTGTGTGTGCGGGTGGAGTTTTGGACCGTGCGTGTGTGTTTTTGTGTGTCGGACACCACGTGAGGACGGAGGGAAGGTTTGCTTGAAAATCCTCAAAGCTCTTTTCTTTCCCCTTTCTGTGAGCTGAGGTTGAGGGATTAGTCTAATTGGCCTGAAACAAGAGGGCCGCTCTGTTCTCTCCGTTCGCACGTTGCTCCAGCAGCGGCTTCAAGAGCCGTAAAATCCTTCTCCACACCTCGGAATCTGCTCCGGTATTCAGCGGCAGAGTCGGCGGCGAGCACAGCTTCATCCTGACTGAAAACCTGCACGGTTGAGAAGCAGCGTCAGGCTGTGCAGACTGAACCAGACAGGAAGGCCTGCTGAATCGGGTCATTTCAGAATAAAACTTCTGACTTCTAGATTTCTAAACTGTTGGCCACAGTTGGTCTCAGAAATCATGTCAAAATAAGACTTTCAGCAAAGTTGTCTGCTTCTGGTGGAAACGACTGCAGACAGAACAAAAGCATGGCAGTCACAGCTGGTGTGAATTATGAGTAAGAGAACGAGCTAATGAGGCTAGCCACAGATCCCGGAGCACAGAGACACTCATCGTCTGCATTACAGCACTCAGCCTGATCCGTTATTATCGGACGATAGAGGCTCCGCTGTCCAATACCCGGTCCGTCTGCCAGCCGGCTCTGGACCCGGGTATCAGGTCGGAGCCTGGTGTTTTGGTTTTTCTGCAGCGCTGAGCGTCGTCGCTGACCTCTGACCTGTTCACCGTCTCTCTGCGCCGGAGCCGCTGGGGGGGCGGAGGGGCTATAAATAGCAACGCAGGGTTGCAAAAGGGTCAGTGCTGACCTTTAAGCGGACAGTGAGATTCACCACTGAGGGAGCCGTGGGCGCGCGCGCACACACACAAACACACACACACACACACACACACACACACACACACACGGCCCTTAACATCCGTTAGCCTCCCTCCGCCGGTCAGTGCAGGAGGGACCCTGGTGCCACCAAACACACCAAATGGAAGGTTTGAGTCTTTCCTGTTTTTTCAACTGAGAGGACACTAAACTGTCCCGTCCGTCGCGGGTGTGTGCGTGCGCGCGCGCGGGTGTGTGCGCTCCCTCATCGTGCTGCTGATGCATGCGCTGCTTTCTCTAAAGTCAAACAGAGGATTACCGTTTGATTCTCGAGCGCCGTCTCATTCGTCGCCGCCTTAACCGACTCATTCCAGATGTACCGTCTGCCGCCGCACATCCATCTCGACTTTAGCGGTCCGGCGTCACGCCGCCTATCAGCCGGGTAACCGCACGGACGGCGAAGACGTTCACGCCGCCATTAACGTCGCGGTGAGGGCAGTCCGAGGTCTCCGGTTCCACCGCTGGAGGAGAGCGGGCGGCGGTGGCTGAGAGGAGGGTTCACTTCGGGCTTCTGGGCTCTGGAAGGCGGAGGCTGCACATGAGTTTAATCAAGCTTTTTCGGGGAGGCGCGGCGTGGCGAGCCTTCCCCGGAGAGGGGCCGCTCGCTCTGGAGCCGCTGGGGTTTTACGGGCCTGGCGTGTTTCCTATTAGCCCGCTCGTCTCTGTGGTTTGGCTCCGGGAGGCTACAGATCCAGCTTCAGCGCAGCAGAGTTTCGATTACCGCGCTTAACTCCGCCGCAAACGTACACGGAAAGCAGACGCAACCACAAGTTGTCGGCTGGCACTGCCAAGACGGGGAGGAAGGGGAGAGAGGGGCGCGGGACGGGGCCGGGTGTCCGCGGGACTCCAAGCATTTGATTTATATCGGGGAAGTCGGTCTGGATTGGAAGCAGACAGAAAACATGGCGTCGTCTCGAGTGAAAACATTCTTGCCCTCTCTGCCCCTGACGTTTGGGCGGCGGAGGCCTCGGCAGCGTCCGTCGCAACAAAAACCTCCCTCAGCTTCGGAGAGGGCCTCGCCGCGCTCCTCCACGAGCCGGCCACTCCGACGCCGCTCTGACCGGGACAGGGCCTGGTTAACTTCTTCACCCACGCACCGCCGCCGCCGCCGCCGCCCGGTCCCACGCCGTGTCACACTCAGACCCTTGAGCTCCTCAAGCACGGCGCGCACAGGCGGCTGTCTGTTCGGCAGGCATCTCGCTGTCTTTGAGCCCCTTTATGGAAATGTTTGGCAGCGGACGCCTCTTTGTGGCGTGTGCGCGAGCGGCGTCCGTAAGCACAGAGGGCGGCTGTAAAGCAAAGTCAAGTGCTACATTCATGCCTCCAGTGCAGGAGGACAGAGTCATGAATTCTGCTGCAGTGTGTGGGAGGTTGAGAGGAGAAGAAAGCCTGCGCTGCTCTCAGCTTTGGGACCTATTAGCATTTGGATAAGCTGAGAAAAGCTCCCGGCGGCCCGACCGGAGCGCCCGCTTGACTGCGGCTACCGGCGCCGCGCCGTCAATGGGCCCTTTGTCCGGCAGCCACCGAGACATCTGATGGCCCGGCCCGTCCTCCCCTGGTCTGAGATAACCAGTCAGGACCGTCCGGTCTGACTAACGTCTCAGATGTTTAGGGTCACTTTCTAAACGCTCGGTGTCAGCTGACCACATCAAGGGTCATTTCATCGCTTGTACATTCATTCTGTTTCCTGTCATTCTCCCATTTTTCTAAAGAGTTCCCTTTAACCTGATGTATTTGTTGGTGGTGGATGAGTCTGACTTGTTATATTCAGCTGTGTCACAACCACACACCACCTGAATGGATTTCAATGTGTTTTTTTTCTTCTAAATTTGACAGTAAAGCATCTTGAAGTTCAATATTAAACCATTATTCCCCAATTCAGAGCTATGCGTTTCTACGCCGATGACACTGTCATTTATCCCTCTCCTCCTCCTGGAGAAACTCTTCAGTATTTACAGCATGTTTTCAGTGCAGTACAAGGACGACTCGTTCTGAATGCAGAGTAAATAAAACATAGTGGTTTAAAGGTGGGGCTGCACGGTGGCGCAGTGGTTAGCGCTCTTGCCTCACAGCAAGAAGGACCTGGGTTCAAATACTGGCTCAGGCTCCACTTTCTTTGTGGAGTTTGCATGTTCTCCCTGTGTGTGCGTGGGTTCCCTCCGGGTACTCCGGCTTCCTCCCACGGTCCAAAAACATGCGTGTCAGGTTAATTGATCACTCTAAATTGCCCCTAGGTGTGAAAGTGAGTGTGCATGGTTGTCAATCTATGTCAGCCCTGCGACAGGCTGGCGACCTGTCCAGGGTGACCCCGCCCTCGCCCACAGCACCTGGGATCTGCTCCAGCCACCCGCCACCCCGAAAGGGAGAAGCGGAAATGAAAATGGATGGATGGATGGTTTAAAGGTGCATTAAGGAGTTTTTCAACTTTAAAAATACTTATTTTCCACCATAAATATGTTACAAATATTCAATGATGTGCACAATGTGCCCTGATATATTCATTACAAGTACCTCCAACAGCGCTAAATTGTCACTTGAAAGTTGCAGTGCCGGTCCGGCACCAGCATTTTTTGGGGGAGAATTTGAGAGGATGTGACGTAGTGCGCGCTCCGGCTGGCCTGATTCCCTTAGGTTTCGTTTTGTCCGCCATTACTCCGCCAGACGCTTAGTGAACAACAACTGAGCAGTATTGAGGATGGATCTTCCAGAAAGTAAGAAAAGACCAGCTTCTAGCTCTGCCACAGCTCCAGCACAGACCCACCAGGTAAAAGAAACTTACATTTTACTCCAGCGCTGCTAAAAGAGTGAGGAAGGAGTTCCCCTCTTCCGTGCACGTACATGGACGAAAGCCACAGGCACGAGTGTTTCACTAAGCTGCAGTTACGCCCAAGGCCTGCAGGGGCCGCTGTTTCGCATAAAACATGCAAACTCCTTAATGCACCTTTAAGTCAGTAAATCAGAATATCATCAAAAAGTTGATTTATTTTAAAAAGTGACACGACAATAAAATGAGATTTTTTTTTAAATGACTGATGAAATTTAATGAGCCTAAAACTGAACCTTGTGCGACCCTTTCATAACAAATACTAGTGGTTTGTTATGTTAGATGGTCCTACAGCTAAAATAAGTGTGTGTGTGTGCGTGTGTGTGTGTGTGTGTGTGTGCGTGTGTGTGTTTGTGTGTGTGTGTGTGTGTGTGCGCAGCAGCAGAAATCACATGCGGCGGGTTCATGTGTGTGCCAGCATGCGGCTCCCGGGACCTTTGGGTTCTTGTTAAAGGTTGTAATGGAGGAAGGACTGAGAGGGCTTTGTGCTGCGGATCCAGCTGTGGATCCAGCTGTGCTGGCTGTGTGAGCGGCGTCTGCCCCAGGTAGGAGGCATCGGTCTGGTCCGACTCACCCGGGACGGTCTGCTCCGAGCTGAAGATGCGTTCATGTTTTCCTGCTCCTGAGTTTACCCCATCTTCAGCTGCTATTTAAAGCCTCTGAAAACGTCTTTCTTGGACAACACCTCCTCGCCAGGAGTTGTTGCCAGACCCTGCTTTAGGTTGGAGCCGTCCTGCAACCACAAGGTCACCGGTTCGAGCGCTGCAGCAGCAGATGCGTCCATCAGCCGCCATCTGTCCTGTCAGAACGTCCTTGAGCGCAAGACGGGACCCCTACCTGTTCGCCCACTGTAGGCTGTCTGGACAGGAGTTTCACACCAAAAGCCAAGAAAAGAAAAAAAAAAACTTCACCCAGCTGAAGGTTGAGTGGATAATTCAGATTAGGAGCTGACCGCGGCCTCTTCAGGCCAGGTGCAGCCCTCATCCTCATCCTCGTTTAGCTTCGCGTGCTGCAGCAGCAGCGGCGCTAATCATTCAATCAAGTCTGAAGAAGCCCGCCTCTGTTCCTCCTCCAAACTCGATCAGTCCGGTGGTAGAGTCGGGGGGGGGGGGCACATGATGACATGATGGAGGGTCTGGATGAGGGATGAAGGCAGAATGAGGGAGACGTCGGCCCCCCCGCCGCCGCCCCCCGCCGGACTCTCCTCACTCATCTGATCAGAGCCGCACGCTGCTGATGAATGGCCGCCGCTGTACGGCGCCCGGTTCCTCGTCTCGGGGATCAGATCGGGGACACGCCGGGATCGCTGAGTCCTGGATCTGTCTCCAGCTCCTCGCTCGGTCCACCTCCATTCAACTGCAGCTTTTTGAAATGTGTTTTGCTGATATCCCATAATTAGAGACTGAGCGAAAGGCATTCAGAAGTTGGTCGATAAGAGTCTTTTTAAGGGTTTCCAAGGTTTGTGCTTGAGTAGAAAATCCACATTTGATGGAAGAAACATTTGTTCTTTAATGCTTCTGGTTGTTTTGGGGTATTGTGAATGTGAATCAATCACGTCTTCAGTCCTGCCGTTATTAATACAGCACCAGGTTGTGTTTTCTGGTGTGTTTGAGCCCGGAAGAGCGATATGACTCATTAATGGAGCAGTCTCCAAACATGCTGTTTACTCAGATAACAAACATCATGTTAGCCGTGGCGGTGGATGGCGAGCGCTTCCGTCTGCCGCTCGCTAAATGACCCTGATTGTCATCTTCTCAGGTTTCCTCCTCTGCTCAGAGAAGATAACATCCCTCGCTCTATCTCTCCTCCTACATCCCCCTTTTCACTATCTTGGCTTTTCTAAATCCAGTTATCTTTCTGCTCTCATGCTGATGATGACCGTTAGCGTATCTCTGCCATCATAACAGTTCTGCTTGCTGTTTCCTCTTTTCTTTTTTCATCAGAATGTAACACTTTTTTTGGGGGGTTGTTTGCTTCTGTCAGCCCACGTCTGGCCTGTTTACACACTTAGAAACACACTTCGACTGGGTTTCAATGAGGAAGATGCTTTTACCGCAGCACATCCGTCCATCCTCGGGTTACGATCGGGCTGCTGGGAGCCTTTCTCTGCAGATTCTGTGGAAAGCATCGCGTTTGTGCAGTAGTAACACAACATGTTCTCAGAGAAACATCGCCCCATCTCTCTGTTTCTCTTGAAGGATCTCGAAGAACATCCCCACCACCAAGGACGTGGAGCCCCTGCTGGAGATCGACGGGGACGTGCGGAGCTTCGAGGTCTTCCTGTCCTCCAGGACGCCCGTCCTCACCGCCAGAGACGTGGAGATGTTCCTGCCCTGCACCGTCAACCTGGACCCCAAGCTCAGGGAGATCATCGCGGGTCGGTACTCACTCCGGCTGTTATCGCTGCAGTTTTCACCGGCAGGATGAGCTGAGAGGAATCGGTCAGAAGTCTCCAATAAAACCAGGAGAAAACCAGATTTTAAATGCAGCTTTAAAATCAGAAGCACATGACTGCAGAGCTCATTATCCAGCGGTCGGTGGCGTAGCTTTTATAGCTAGCCAAGCTATTGCTAGCAAAGTAGCATTAGCCTGAAGGCCAGCCGTGATGGTGAGTGAGTGGAATCCAGGTGAATTAGCTCGCTCCCGGAGGATAATTTCTGGAAACTCATGCTAGCTACTTTGTTAGCATAACAGCATCAGAGCAACACAGGGAGATGAATTAGTGAAAACATGCTAATTAGCGAGCTGCCTGATTGGATTGTGAGCTGTGGCTTTGTTTTGTTTCAGGTTTTTCCACAACAGATCTTTCTAAAAGTGCTCTTTGTGTTAAAACTTCCAGGATGTGCTGCTATTTCTGCCCTGAATCAAAGAGAAACCGTCCGTTTTGTTCCTGACTTAAAACCTAAAGTCAAAGGCTGATCGAATAAAGCGGCCCGGAGAGGAGGAGGAGTGGTGTGTGTGTGTGTGTGTGTGTGTGTGTGTGTGTGTGTGTGTGTGTGTGTGTGTGTGTGTGTGTGTGTGTGTAGAGCAGTGCCAGCTCATTTGGCAGTGACATTACTCATAAGTTTTGGAGGGCTCTGCTCTCGGTAACCCACGGCTCGCTTCTCATTTCCAAACAATCAAATGTCGAGCAGGTTTTTTTTTTTTTTTTTCGCCCCGGCGGCGCCGTGGGATCGGGACGCCGGCGAGCGAGGCTGCAGATTTCACAGTTTGCAGCCGCGCTGACGCAGGAGCGCATGAGTATGGGACTGTGACCGGAGCGCCAGCGTCAGCGTCCGTTCAGCGTGTCCGAGAGTGTCGGTGACGCCGAGTGTGAAGCTGCTGCATCATCGCGTTATGAGAGCACAGAAAACACACACACACACACACACACACACACACACACAGTCTGTTCCATTGACTTTGAGTCATGTGGTTCTCTACCAGGACTGCGGACCGGCCAGTCCGGGCTCCTCCAGCCGGCCCCCGGCGGCCTGCGGGTGGCGCTGCCGCCCCGGGAGCCTGCCTCCCATCATAAGGCGTCCATTGTGTCCCGGGCTGGACGGCGTCTCGCTGGGCGCGTCACTCAGCAGCCACTTGTTTGAGCAGGAGACCGTGTGGTGCCGGCCGCTCTGCCGCCGCCCCGCCGCCGCCCCGGCCACACAGAGCCGCTCTGTTCCGTCCGCGGGCCCATTTCACTCTAATTTGGGAGCTTTTCACCGCTGCTCTCCAGGCTCCATCGATTCATACGAAAACAATTGTGGCGAGGCGCTGGCGAGCCGATGTCCAGCTTCACGTGTTTGTTTACATGGGCCGGTTTGTTTGTCGGGGGCGGTCACGTGGCTGCTGGGAAACAGAAGATCAGCACGCCTGCTGTCTGTGAGCAAACTCCGTAGTAGGAACCGAAGTGAGAATGGAATTCACAGTTGAAGGTCGCGGTAATCGTGGCATCTGCGGCGCTTCTCCTTCCAGCGCTGACTCGTCCCATTGTCTCGGGTTTTGAGTGAGAGCGAGTCGAGTTGAGAGACTTCACTTTTCTTCCTGCGTTCATCACTTGAAATGGAGCTGCGGCGTCTTTCATTGACCTTTGCCCTCTCTCTCTCTCTCTCTCTCTGTGCCAGATGTGCGAGCGGCGCGGGAGCAGATGCACCTGGGAGGGGTCGGCTACCCCGCCCTGCCCCTGCAGGAGGCGGCGCCGCGGCCGCCGTCCGGGTACGGCCAGCCGCCCTCCGCCTGCTCGCCGACGGGCTCCTTCGCCGGCTCGCTGCCCCCCCAGCCCCACAGCGCCTACTTCAGCGGCATGACGGGGCCCCAGCACCCCTTCTACAACCGGGTGAGGCGGCGAGCGGGGCGGAGGGGGCGGGGCGGGGCGGGGGAGGGGGGTCCTCTGCTGTCATGAATTCACCCCAGCGCCTCGTTTTGTCTTCATGAGTTTCATCTTGAGTTTGCATGTGCTCCCCTGGGACGTTTTATGATTTGTTTGCATCCCCTCCATCTCCCCCCCTCTTTAGCCCTATTTCCCTCATCATGTGTATCACCCGCCGCGGCATTACTCCCACCACGCCCCCCCGCCCGCCCGCCCCTCCACTAAGCCGCCCGGCCAGCCGCCGGACGCCAGCGGACCTGTGAGTAACGCCTCTCCTCCCGCTGAACAGCAGCCGCTCCACTCTGGTTCACCTCCAGCTCCGATGACTTCCTGAGGGGGAATTCAGGAGCTCAGGATGAAGACGGTCAGACTGAGGGAGAAAAGCAGAGAGGGGAGTGTAAACCTACAGCAGCGGCACTAGAAAACGCTCCAGAGTGGCCTGAGCCGCTCCCTCACACCTCAGCGTAAAATAAGTCCTCTTTATATTCTGAACCGCTTCTCTGGAGTCGTCAGACTGCAGATTATGACAGGTGAAGACCAAGTGAGTGACGGACGGGTCTGACTCGGCGCCAGGGTGGAAAAGTTGTGTTTTGTGCGAAGAACAGCAGAAGTTGTGCGTCCGCACGTCCTCACATGTGAAGAGAAAGGCGCCGCCATTAGTGGCGTCTGATGATAACGTTGCTCAGGAGATTTCTGCTCCACAAAGCCACTTATCGGCGCTCTGCCAGCCAGCGTTTAGAGGAGCCCTGCGAAAGATTTAAATATAGATTACTGTGTAATGTTCCCCAGGATCTCTTATCTGTCTGTATTTTTACCTCTTTAATTTTTATTTAAATCCTGCCGTCGTCACTGTCCCGCTTCCTTTCTTTTTGTTCCTCACATTTTCTCCCCCCTCTCCCTGTAAATTCCCACATTTTTATCCGCTTTCTCCATTCCTTCTTAATCTCCCTGTGTCGCGCTCCTGCGCCGCCGTATTTGCGCGCGGCGCCGCGTTCGCTCGGCGCGCCGCTCTTTGTGAGCGTGTAAAGCCGGCCGTGCGGCCCGGTGTAATTGCCTCGCCGCCGCAAGTGAGAGTATGGATTCCTCTGGCTGCCGGGATTATCAACAGAGCAACTGTTGGGGCTGGCAGCACACACACACACACACACACACACACAGTGACAATAGGCGCAGTGCTGGTGGGGCTTATCTCCTTACCAAGACGCTTCCTCCCTCGCAGAGCTCTGTTTCCTCTTCCCCATCCTCCTGCCCGGCCCTGAGCTCAGCCCAGCTGTAATTACAGCCTTATCACACACACTGGGAGGGTTCACACACACACACACACACACACACACACACACACACACACACACACCCTCAGAAGACGGTGTGAATGGAGGAGCCTCTTCCCGGAACGTGAACTTGTGCCGAGTTGAGGCGTCTCCGGGTTTTCCCTCCGCCTCTCTCTCTCTCTCTCTCTCTCTCTCTCCGTTTCCTGTCTGCAGCGACGTGACGAGCCGCCGCTCTAATAGCTCGTCTTCCAGGCTGGTGTGTGTGCCGTCTCCTCAGCGTGTGTGTGTGTGTGTGTGTGAGCGCTGTGGGTCTGTCCATGTGCTCCTCCCCTCCTCACAGGCCTCTGGACTGGAGGTGGCGCTGCGTGGCGTCCCACGCCGTGGCGTCCCACGCCGTGGCGTGGCGTCCCACGCCGTGGCGTGGCGTCTGGCCGCGCTGTGCGGCGTCTCCGTCTCTGCTTCTGTCTGACGGCTCTCGTCTGTCTGCTTCTCTCTGTCTCCTCGTCAAGCGTTTAAAGTCGCTGCCTTACAAACTCAAGCAGGTACACCTTCGACTTCACGCCCCGTCCTTCACCCCTAACAGCTGTAGCAGCCGCACCCCGCTCACCCAGCATGCCGTAGAGGTCAGCCACTACATTATGACCGCTGACAGGCCACACACACACTCTGCAGATGAGCAGTGACGGAATTTATCCTCATGAAAATGTGTATTTTAACAATAGGGATGCAGGGATCAGTTAAAAATCACTAAATGTGAAGAATTAAATCAGTGGAATAGAGAAATGCAAACAGCAGTTTAGTTTTCGAGCCCCTCCCTGACTGGATAAACGGCTCCGTGTTCAGTTTATTTTATTTGTGTGAACATAAAAGTTGTTTAAAGTTATTATTTTACACGATAATGTGAGTCTGCCTCAGTTGGTGTCTGACAGCCAGCCCCTGTAGCGCAGGAATAAAAAAAAAAGTTTAATTTGAAAAGAATATCAGAAAATAAAATATTGCAATTTAACAGAAATAACAAAATGATTTCTGTCACAATTTTCCTCCATTTATTTTGTTGTCGAAACAAATTGTATAGCAGATACGTAGTCTCATGAATCGTTAATGTTTTCGAGGGAAGTGTGACTGTATTGACTGGAGAGGATGAAACCAGCTTCCTGTTAGATCCGGTCTCTTCCCCGACTGAACTGAGCCCCGTCAGAACCTCCTGTCTCAGAATGTGAAGGTTGAAGCGTCGGTCTGCTGCAGGGTGGAGAGGAGAGCAGCTTTGTGTCCGATCGTCTCTGAGCCTCCAGCGTGTGTTTCCTGTCGCTGGTCTTAATGTTCTGGCTGGTCAGTGCGTCTTAACTCTGTTTCCAGGTGATGCTGAACTCGTCCGGAGCTCCAGCCGTCGCTCCCACTCTCACTACCGTAGTCTCAGCCGGCGCTTCTCAAAGTGTGGGAGTTGTTTTCTGCAGACTGGAAGAAACAGTCGTAACTTTCAGAAACACACACTTTCAGAAACACACACAAACACACACGATGAAGACGCTCGCACACGTTGAGAACCGCAGTAGAAGGTCACTCCGACTTCCTCCATCCTCGCTCTCACAGTTTGCATCTGAACGTCTTTTTCCTTCTAACAAAGCGCCGTCGGTCCAGGAGACCCTGGCTGAGCGCCAGCAGGCCACACACACACACACACACACACACACACACACACACACACACACACACACACACACACACTTACACTTAACCTGCCTCCACACACACACTGAACACAGCAGGTAACGGTGTGTGTGTGTGGCGAGCTGGTTCCCCTCCACAGTGTGACTGCTGGATCGGTGTGTGTGCACGTCTCTCTGCTCGGTTGGCTTTGAGGAGTGGCGGAGTGTGTGTGTGTGTGTGTGTGTGGTGTGTGTGTGTGTGTGCGTGTGTGTGTGTGGTGTGTGTGTGTGTGTGTGCGTGTGTGTGTGTGCGCGTCCCCTGCTTCTTGTCCTCACGGTGTGTGTTTCCGGCGCAGGTGTGTCCTGCAGTGCTGCTCAGCTCTCTGAGCACGGAGGCTGTGTGTGAGCGTCTCCGGCAGGTGGACGGACTGGACCCGTCCATGCTGGCTCAGTACACCGCCACCGTGAAGAAGGTAGGCTCCCCGGGGTCCCGGCCCGGTCCCGGTCCCGGTCCCGGCGAGGGGACCTGCTGACCCTCTCTCTGTTTCAGGCCAACATCAACGGCCGGGTTCTGACCCACTGCAACCTGGAGGAGCTGAAGAGGGAGATGGACATGAACTTTGGAGACTGGCAGCTGTTCAGGGGAATGGTGAGGCTGCTGCTCACACGGGACTTCACATTCCTCTGTTAATCTGAATAAAGCCTAATTCTGCCTGGAAATTTTACTCCCAATGAAGTTTAAATCTGAACAGACCGGCAGGTTTATTCTCCTTTGGAAGCGGAATTATATGCTAATTAGGCGACTTCATTCTGGTCGTTCTGCTCCGTCGCGATGACGCAATTCTCCAAGATGGCGGTCCACGGTCCCGCGGTTCGACTCATATGGAGACGATTTATTTAACGGCGGTTTTAGAATTATTGGATATAATGAAACGAGCGGATGGACGGGCGCTTAACAACGAGGACATTTCCAAAGCTGCAGCGTCAAAGTTAATCGAGAAAGAAAGAGAGAAACGCGCTGTTTACTTCCGGGAGACGTCAGCACGTCACGGCCGCTCCGTCCAATCAGAGCGCTGCACAGACCCCGGCAGGAGAGAGGAGCTAATCCTTAGTTTCTCCCATGAAAACACCAAGATCATGAATAACTGACTAAACCAATTCCGAATTACAAAAAACACCATGTCGCCACACGCAATACCTAAATCACACTCATGAAATGAAACAATGCAGATCTGAATTCCTCCTGAGTTTTACTTATTGAAATAAAATAGCTTTTTTTTTTTGCTCATGAAAGTTTCATTTTATCAGCCTCAGCCTGATCCTTCAGACCCCTCCAGTCCGCTGGGTGTGTGACGCTCTGCAGACCCTCCAGACCCCGACGCTCGCTCGCAGCGAGACGTCTTGCGGTGCGCTGACACGCTGGGACGGGGATTTTCTAATCCGCGTTACGAGAAGGGCGCGAGTCAGGCGGCCAGGAGTCCGGCGGCTCAAATCACAAACACGTGTGGCTGCTCCTCCTGATCCAGCGTCAGTCTGGAGCCAGAGGACGTCCGGCGTCCTCCCTGCTCCGGGTGGACTCACGGAGAGACGCAGTGCTGTGATCAGGCTTCTGGTTGAAGACGTCCTGCTGATGTTTGCATGAAATCAGAGGAATGTTGTTGCTGCTGCTCTGGAAAAACATGTAAATCCTGTTACATGTAAATGTAAAATGGACAGTATGGAACGAGAGTGAGGGTTAAATCATTTAAATCATCAGGTTTTCCATAAAGAGTCTTTATTTTACAACAAGAATCCCTCTTGTTCACGTTTTTGTTTTTGACCGAACGTGAGAGCAGGTTTCCGTGGCGTTTCTGTCTGCAGGTGATGGAGCAGCGGCTGGCTGAGAGCCAGGCCGCGCTGCAGGACGAGTCCCGGGCCGCCAGCGAGCAGGGCGGCGTGCCGCTGCCCGCCGAGCCCGGCCGGCGCTCCGCGGCGGCGGCGGCGGCGGCGGGCCAGCGCGACTCGGCGGCCTTCAGCCTGAACCTGAGCTTCGAGGAGCTGAGCGGCGCCGCGCTGGACGAGCCTCCCCGACGCAACAGCAGCACACACTGGCCGGTGAGACTCCCCGCCGGCCGGCGCAGCGCCGCTCACACAACCCCCCCCCCGACCCTGACGCCTCCCCTCCCCCCTCAGGCGGCGAACCACCACACCTCCAGCATGTCCAGCCTCAACTCCCAGGAGTCCTCCAACGACATCTGCAAGCTGACGGACAAGCAGCAGGCCGAGTACCGGGACGCCTACCGGGAGTACATCGCCCAGATGGCCCAGCTGGAGATGTCGGGCGGCGGCGGCGAGCGGCCGGTGCAGCCCCACCCCGGACAGTTCCTGCAGGCCGCCGGCGCCGACGACAAGACGGTGCGTGACGCCGTGCAGCAGGAGAGCCTTCAGCCGGGTCCTCCAGAAGCTCCGGGCCGAGCGGGGAACATGCAGCTCTCTCTCTCTCTCTGCTGGCTCGTAGTTTTGTTTCTTTTGGCTCCAGAGTGACGGCAGGAATCCTCCTCTGGGGCCGCAGACGAAAACCACATCGGATACTCTGTTTTTATGTTCCCTGTACTGAAGACTCTCTCTCTCTCTCTCCCTCTCTCTCTCCCCCCTCCCCAGGCCAAAGACGGAGGCGATCAAGATGGCCGTAAGTCCTTCTCTAAGCGTGGCTCTAAGAGCAGCGACGCCCCGGACTTCTCCGGGGCGGAGGTTCAGGCTCTGGACCCCATCAGCGAGGAGGACGAGCGTCCGGACCACGGCTCCGCCTCCCGGACCCCCGGCTCCAGGAAGAGGGGGGCGGGGCCGTACTACCACAAGCTGGCCCACGACGAGGACTCGGGTCCGGAGGAGGCCGACAACACCACGCCCCTGCTCCACGGCGAGCCCCGCCTCTTCCACGACCCCCTGCTGGGCACCAGGGACTCGTCGGACTCGGACACGCGCTCCAGCGACGGCTCCTCGGACCCGTCCCCGGAGGAGGCGGCGGCGGCGGCGCCGAGGGCCGGCCTGATGGAGCTGGAGCTGGAGGGCCTGGTGAGGAAGAGGGGCATCCTGAGGCAGGACGCCGCCGTGGCCCGCATGTCCATCTGCTCCGAGGCGGCGTCCGAGGCCAGCCTGATGGCCAGCAGCCCCGACGAGGCCTGGCCCCCCGCCGGGACGGCCAACCTCAACCGCAGCGCCAGCAGCGCCACGCTCAACAACAACAGCGGCGACGGCGACGCCAACACCAACACCAACACCAACAACAGCCGCCCGCCGCCGGCCCGCCTGGCCGCCGACCCGCCCACCGCCATCATCATCACCCCGGGGAGCGGCGGCTCCGCCCACCACAACCACAACCTGCGCTCCATCAGCCTGGGGGACGAGCGGGAGAGCGTCCTGTGAGGGGCGGACGGGGAGACGAGGAATCTGTTTCTGATTCTCCGAATCGCCTCAACCTGTGGAATGAAACCAGGACGAGGGAAGAAGCTTCAGACTGCTGTGATTCTGTGATGACAAGTGACAAAGTGACGTTTTCAACTGTTGAAACCAAAAGTTCCGGAACAAATCGAAGCGTGTTAATGATTGGCCCGATCACAAACGGCTGTTCTGTTTCTGAAAGGCTCTGCTGGTCCCGCTGTGGACCGCGGGCCAGATGTTTCACCCCGGTGTTCGTGGTGTGTTGTTGAGGTTGCTGGTGGTGTCGTGACGTGTTACTGATGTGTGTGTTGCACTGCGGGATTTGAAATGTTCACCACATTTTCACCTTCCTGTCACCAAATAAATGTTTGTGTTAGTTTCTCTTGTCACAGAGAGTGAATTCACACACACGTGTGTGTGTTGATGTAGACTTGGTGTGTGTCGTGATGAAGGCGGTGCAGTGTTAGAGGTAGAGATGTGTCGGTGGCTCAGTGTGAAGCATGCTCTAAACTTCCTGTTTGGTGGACCATTAAACGTTTTCATCCCTCCACCTGGTTTCCTGCTGCTTCTTCTGAGGGAAAAGGTGACGGAGGCACGGAGAGGTCACCGCCTGCAGGGCTGCAGCAGGCCGACAGATGGCGCACTCTCCACACAAACAGCCCTGAGCGGGGCGGCTGACCTGAAAGGCTCCTTTCACCAAACAAACAAACATCCACCTTCCTCTGCTGGAGTCCCGCCTGTCCGCGTGGATCCGTCTCACTGACATTCAGGAGCAACGCTGTGGCCTCCACGTGACCTCAGATTAATAAACACTGGAGCAGGTGAAGGTGTCTGGTCATTTATTTACGGGATCACGAGCACTTCTGCAGATCCCTGCTGGAACGGACCACTTTTTAACCCAGACTGGATCAATGAATATTCTGCTGGATTTATGTCGTGGCAGTAAAATAATCCACGCCTGACTTCTTACTGCACTCATTTTAAAGTTGTGAGGCTCTCGTTGTCATTCTGACATTTATATATCCCAGCCTGCAGAATTAGTGAACAGAAATTTGCCAACTCGACAGTTAATTAAAAAAAAAAAAGAAAAAAGATTTTTACGCCACAGATTTAACATTATTCTGAAGTCAGCCGTCGCAGATCGACACTGAAAGCAAACATTTGCAGAATTGTCACCCTGCAGCATCTGAAGGCCAGCCCCGCGCGCACAAATGGCTCAGACTAATCCTATTTACTTTACATAGCATGTGAGAAAGTAAAAGCGCACTCAGTGCGTCCTAAATAAGCTTTTACGCAACGGCGCGCCTCCGGGCGGTGTTGACTCCGGGTTTCAGACCATTACGGGTCTGATAAGGACCCCTTGTCGTGGGATTTGTTTCTCCAGTGCCTCAGATGCGCCTCTGTGGAACTTCCACCGCTCCGGTTTTTACGCGCCGGTTTAAAGTCCCGGGATTCAGCGAGACTGCCCTCCTCCCGCGAAGAAACGTCTTCAGAAGTGCGCTTTTGATTTATTTTGTATAAAAAAGGTACAATTTACATTACTTTTATAAAAAGTTTCAGCATAATTAAGTACAACATTACACTTTTGCAGAAGTTTCAAATTCCTGCAACTATACAAGATAAACTCCCGGTGAGAGTTCACAAAGTTTCATTTTTCTTTTTTTTTTTTAAACAACGTCCAGTCCTTCATGTGCCAACATTTCTGACAAGACAAGACTAAACTTTTTACAGTAACTAACCATGTTGTCTGCTCTATTCACGTTCCCACCTCCGCAAAAAAAGCGAAGATTTCAACAAGGAAAAGAAGGGACGTGTGTGTGTGCGCGTGTGTGTGTGTGTGCGAGTGTGTGCGTGGGGAGGGGAATTAATCCTTGTGACAATAATAATCTGGTTTTTCCTCCCGCTGTCGGGAATATAACGCGCCTTCCATTTTCCAGAAAGGACCCACAAATAAAAATAAAGTCTTAAGTTAAATAACGAAGCGTCCAAACAGAAAACACATCACAGAAGATTGTCCCGTAATAGCAAGAGTCTCTTGATTTTCAGCGTCAGGAGAAAAAGAAAAGCAAAAAAAAAAAAAATCCAGGCCTGGAGGAGTGTGAGAGGGAGAGCTGGGGGAAAGTCCTGCTCCCCAGGTCCTGTGTGTGTTTTTGCGTCTTGACCAAACACCTGCAAAAGATTGAGAAAGAGAGGCGTGTTTAGAAAATGCAAACAGGGCAGAGATCCGGACAGACTGGCGCCAGGGAGGAAGCCGCAGTTTTTAACATTTAACCAAACACTCCCAATACTGAGCAAACCCTGCGCTCCAGATGTACACACACACACACACACACACACAGGGAGCGAGGGAGAGAGGGGGGGAAAGGGGACGCGCGCACACACACACACACTTTTCGCACAACTTCAGCCTACAATCTGGGGAAGAATCAGTGTAATTGCCGCTCAGCTGGCGCCTTCCCACTTCTTGTACCAATTACGTGCAGACATCGTAGTAGCAGTAATCCAAACAGACGTTACTCCGCTGCAGATGCTCTTCATTACGGGCACGAGGAGCCGCACAGCCCCGCTAGGCTCCAGCTGGCCGTCCGCGGCCGTCCACAGCGCGTCTGAGCCGCGCGGCGCATATTGCGGAGCATGAGGAGGTGTATCGGTGCGCGTGAGGGATGGATGGACGGGCAGACCGGCCGACAGGCTGCGGAGGAGCCCGGCCGCCCCGGACAGACTGCGGCAGCAGACTTACCGCGTTAACGATGCAGAGTCCGGCTGTCATCTGTCAGCAGCTCTGACGGGAACTCCGGGGACTGAAAACAAACAAACACGCACCAAATGTTAATTCTCGCTCCGCAGCGTCCCGCCGGGCGCGCGTGCCGCTCGAACACTGTTATGTAGGTCGATCTCATCCCGAACAAAAGAAAAAAAAATCATTTTTTCTCCCCTCTCCTCTCCAACAAGCCATTTCGTGCGCGTTACGCATCGGAGGGCTACAAAGACGCACGGCCCCGCTGTGGAGGGGGAGACGGACGCGCGTGCGGAGCCGCGGTGTGAATTACCTGTAACGACAGGATGCTGATGTCTGTGTTGAGGGTGGTCAGGGGGGTCCGGGACGGGCTCTGGCCCGGCCGCGCCGCCGGGTGGTGCAGGCTGCTGAGCGCCACGCTGGAGTCCAGCGCGAGCTGCAGGTCCAGGATGTAGTCGATGACATGCTGCAGGATTTCCATCTTGCTCACGCTCTTGTTCTGCGGGATGCTGGGCACGAGCTCCTTCAGCTTGGAGTAGCAGTCGTTCATGTTGTACAGCAGGCTGAGCGGGTCGTCCACCGGGGTCTTGCTCCGAGAGATTCCCAGCGCGTGCTCCGAGAAGCCGGCGCCGTTTTTCCGGAAGGAGCGCACGGGGCTTATTGCTTTCATGGTGTCGGTGCGGAGCGGCGCGAGGCTTCTGCTTCTTCTTCTTCCTTCTTTTTCAGCTGTTTCCTCCTTTAAGTCCTCCGTCGGGCAGACGCTGGGCGATCAGACTGGATTACCGAGCTGTCAGTGCGCCTTTATATAGGCAGCGGGCTGGGCGCGCGGCGCAGGCGCTCGCGCTGTCACTCAAGGCCTCGCGGCCTCCCGATTGGCGCCGCTCGCCGAGGCCCCGCCCCCTTTCCCCTGCGCGTTACCGGTGGCAACGCGTTTTGGAGGCGTGGCCCGGAGGCGCTCCGGCAGCTCCGGTGGGCAATTTGGAAAATGAAGCTCTTACCTGCTCCTGATCAGGGAAATGAATGATTCACGTGCGCGTCAGCGGGGGGTACGCGCGCTCTAAAGAGAAACACCGTGGCTCGTGCACGGACTTTTATTCTATAACCTGTTTTTATAGAAACAAACTGAGGAAAATGTGAGACACAAGATATATGTGTGTGTGTGCGTGTGCGTGTGTGTGTGAGAGAGGGATATTTCTACATGACACACTGAAGCCAAACACTCCTACAGGGAAACAATAACTGAAGTTTCTCCTCTCTGTGAGGTCACGTGACGGTATCCTCCTCATCTCTTCCTGACTCACTTCATCCTGATCGATTAAATATTGTGGTGAGAAGTTTGGAGGCGCGCGTGTGTGTTTGCACTACTTGTAATATTCTAATGCACGTGCACTGCTAGCTGTCAGCTGAGTGTGTGTGTGTGTGTGTGTGTGTGTGTGTGTGTGTGTGTGTGTGTGTGCGCGCGCGGAGTCACGTGAGGAGGTGATTAACTAGCATTGACACTTTAACGCTTTGTGAACGACTGGTGTGTTTGTAGGAATTACACGCTCCATTCTTCATCTGGAGGAGTCTGATGCCCCTCTCAGTAATTGCCCCCACGGGGGTAGTAGTTGCACTGTGGCGATGCCCTCCACTTTTTTCTGCTCTGTCTGTTGGATTAAATTTGATCCACATAAAAGGAGCGTTTTTTTAAGAGAGGATGAGAAGATCAGAGCTGAAATGTGACTTTTAGAGGGGGGAGATTATGAATGGAAGGTTTTGGGCTTTATTGGAACAGTATAGTTATTTTTACCGGGACAATTCCTCTGAAAGGGAGAAACAAAGAAATCCTAAAAGCCAGAATTAATCCCGCAGCTGTAATGGACAAAAAGCGAGCCGGGATGTTCGGGGATCGCTGCAGTAATGTATATGATGATGATTTTCAGTCCGGAGATGCAAGTGGAAAAATATATCAGGAAGATGTTTTGCGGGATTTTTACCAAATCCAGTAAAAACACCATCTGTGCCTTTGTTTTTGCGCGCGGTTCTATTGACGCGCAGCTTCTCCTTCAGCTGTCTGACGATCCTGTTTTTTTTTTTTTTAGAGAAATGCATTTCTAATATGACGCGGAGCTCCGCAGTCTGTGTCCACATCTGCTGCTATCGCACTTTCCCATTTCCTCCTCTTCTCCTGCTCGCTGCCGCAGCTGTGCACGTTTTACGCACGACGCGCCGGACTGAAGCCGGCGGACAGGTGATGGACTGGAGCACCGAGCCGAGCCGAGCCGAGCCGAACACGGCCGAGTCCAGCCGAACCCGCCCGAGCCCGTCCGAGCGGAGCCGAGCGGAGCCGAGAGGAACCGGCAGCGTCCCTCTCTCTCTCCCAGACTCTCTGGCGCCGACGTCGTGACGTCACGCCATTCACAGCAGCCCTCGCGGCGCCGCTGGGGCGGTTTCCATGGAGACGGGGTTTCGGGGATGTCAGTCAGGGGCGGCTCTCAGCTGATCGGCTCCGGTTCGGACCGGCAGGGGGGCCGGGCCGGTTCCGTACCCGGTCAGGAGAGCCGTACTGGTACCCCCCCCCCCCCACCCTCTCTCTCTCTCTCTCTCTCTCTCTCTCTCTCTCTCTCTCTCTCTCTCTGGTGGTGCGTTCAGGGACCAGCCGACTCTCCAAACATCAGGCTCCAAGGCCAAACCTGGATTACTGGAATGTTTCACTCAGAGTTTCTGCTGGAGGGGGGGCTGTCATACAGGACAGGTTAAAGATACAGAGATGGAAATTTAAATTAAATTTTCAGGAGCCTACACATATCAACAAAAGAATAAAAAGACAAAAAAATAAAAAAGAAACCAAAAAAACAGGCAGATTGACATTAGCACTAAAGCTGAGCACAGTGAATCAGCCCTCTGAAGAGTCAGGGCAGTGTGTGTGTGTGTGTGTGTGTGTGTGTGTGTGTGTGTGTGTGTGTGTGTTGGGGGGATGAAGTGGTGAATCGATCCTCTGACCTCTGCTCTGACAGAAACAAGTGTTTCCTACATGAACTCTCTCTTCCTCTCACTATAAATAGAGTGGAATTGAGTAAGAGTGAGTGGCGTGTGGCGAGGAGGAGGAGGAGGAGGAGGAGGAGGAGGAGGAGGAGGAGGAAGTGTCTCTGCTGAAGGGAACCAGTCTTCATCTCCTGGCTGCACAGGTACGACACGGCGGCTCTTCAGCTCCTGGAGAACACTCTCCAGCGTGAGGCCAGACGACCAGCCGGTTCCTGTCGTCTTCTCTGCTTCCTGCTCTGAAACATGCGTGACATTCTGCAGGGGTCAGAGTCACGAAGCCACACTGGAAGAAACTTTTCTTTGTGTGCTTCAAGTCTCACAGACTTATGATGAACTCAATTAAGCTCCACTTTGAGATGCAGAGCCACTTTTTCTTTCTGTTTTAAGCGAGATGTGAGGAAATGACCCTGCTGTCGCTCTCTCTCAGACAGAACGGCACTGGATGCCCCGGCTTGGCTTTAAACAGGACTCTGACACTTCAGCACCTCAAAGCTGAACAAACTCCGCTTCCTGCTTTATGTACACAGCAGAACATGAACTGTTATCGCTCTCTTCAAGGTGACTAATGTGACTTTTAACGCAGAGAAACGTTCAATAGTTCAACGAAAGTAAACGCTGAGTCTCCAGACTCCCCCCTCAGAGATAACAACAATCAAACACAAATACAGAGAAGTCTCAGAGGGTGAGAAAGTCCGAGAATCTCTGTAGTGACTAAACATGGCCACAAAATCTAAAGAACATGTGTTTAAAAATCTACAGTTTTACTAATGAAATGTCATGAATGCAACCAAACAAACAGCTTTTAAACTTTTTAAAGGAAAACTCAGATTCTGTGTACTTTTTAAGACGTGTAATTCTTCAGCAGAAAATCAAGATCTTCTCTAATACTTAATACAAGTCAGTGCAGTTAAAGATTTGAATATTTCTGCTGGTTTTTAAGTTGCTTTAAGTTTTGATCTGAGTAACTTGTTCTAACAGGACTCTTCCAGGCTTATTGTGCTCATTTATGCTTCCTGCAGTAGAAAAATCACAGTTTGAAGGAGTTTATTTCCTCAAATGTTGTAAAATAGTTGATTTTGAGATTGTGACTGAAAAATGTTTCAGTGCCGAAAAATTATACATTTTCATTTCTGGAGAGAGAATCCCAGTGTGCAGAATTACAACATGACACACACACACACACACACACACACACACACACACACACACACACACACACACACCACAGCGAGAAGGAGTCAGATCCTCGTTTCAGGTCTCTCTTACACTCTCAATTCCTCCTGGAATGAAGCAGAGCTCTGCTCCTCCTCCTGGTTCCTGGTTCCTGGGTCCTGGGTCCTGGTCTGGTCTGGTCTGGGCCCGGTGCCCCCCCCACCCTCAGAGGTGTCCCGTCCCCCGGGTCCAGATCTAAGGGTGGTCAGGTGGATTGTTGAGGGCCGGCGCTTTTAACTGATCACAACAACAAAGGTTCTCACGGGCTTAATCCTCTCTGGCTCTTATCTGCCCTCCTCACCCCCTCACCCTCCTCCTCCTCACCCCCTCACCCTCCTCCTCACCCCCTCACCCTCCTCCTCCTCCTCCTCCTCTTCCTCACACCTTCCTCCCAGTATCCCAGTGACTTTCTCCTCTTCTCCCCTCCTGGATCGTCTGCCTTGCACTGCAGCCTTTGGTTTTTCTTTTTTGAAATTTTCCCAGTGTATCTGTTCCCTTCCCAGCAGGGGGTCCCGGGTCTTGAAGGGCCCTCTTTAACCCTCCATTACCAGAAGCCGAGTCCCGTCTGGAGGACGCCTGCTGGCCGGTTGGAGGAGAAGCTCCGGGCCTGCGGCGGGTTCCAGCGGCCGTTTAACTCCGATATCAGCAGAATGAATCCACCTTTACAGGCTGTTAGTGTTATTAAAGGGGCCGGGGGGGGGGCGGCGCCGGCGCTACGTGTTGCAGTCAGGTTCAGATTATTGGGACTTATTGGAGTAACAAGCTAATGGAATTAAGGTGCTGGATTTCATGCGCCGGTGCCAAGATTGGGCATTAAAGCGATGTGTGCTGAATAAATAGAGCAGCGAGTCGCTGAGATTCCGACGCGGCGGAGGCTCATTGTTTGTTTGGCTGCGGAGCCGCAGGAAGCGTCTGCTGGCCGCCGCCAGACGGACGCACGCACGGACGGACGGACGCAGGACTGCTCTTCTTAAGGGCCGTCTTTAGAAGCCCGAGTCCACAAACTCTTCAAACGCTGAAACTTTTCCCTCAAATCCAGTTTTGGGAGTGGAGAGCGGTTCTGAAAAGAGGAGCTGGAAGCACACCTGAAAGACGGCAGCTCCCCTGCACAAAACACACAACGGAACGAGCAGAGAGCGAGCGGCGCCTTCTATACGGATCTATATTTGCCAGCTAATTACGTACATGAAAAGCAGAATCAAAATGAAATCCAAATATTTACCAAAATAAACTGCTGTTTTGTTTCATTCCTCCGCCGGCCGTGCCAGAACAGAGTCCTCTCCATTACAGATAATTCATCTGATGTTTGTGTTTGTTGGTGGATTAGCTGGGAGGCGTTGCTGTTGGCCCGGGCTGTAAAACGCTCTCATCTGTATTTTAATGGACTAAGAAGCAGTGGGAGGATGTGGCGCCGTGCCACCGAGCCGCACTGAAAGAGAGCCTCGTATGGAGCAGGTAATCTATTTGTGAGAGTGTTTTATCCGTATAAATGGAATTAGTGGATGGTTTGACGACACATTAAAAAGGCAACAGTGAGCGTGTGTGTGTGTGTGTGTGTGTGTGTGTGCGTGCACGTGCGTGCTGGAGGAGCCATGTTT